>NC_142482.1:11613830-11916860 GCF_049115385.1 Moschus berezovskii | reverse complement strand
CAGGCACTTGAGTGGTGCTGGAGGTTGGACTTGAGTGGAGACCTTTGTGGGTGTTCTCACTGATTAATACTCCCTAGGGTCAGGAATTCTCTGATGGTCTAGAGTCCTGGACTCAACAACCCCACCCCAGTGGCCCAGGCCCAACTTCTGATCGGGCAAGAAAAGTCCCACAAGCAGTTTAATATGGTAATAAAGGGGATTAAAACAAAAAAGCAAAAGCAAGAAGCAAAATGAAACCCACAAATGATAAAAGTAAAATCAGACAAATAGAAACAAAAATAAAAGAAAGCACACACACACACGAAACCAAAAGCATCCAAAGAAAATAAAGTACAAGAGAGTGACCCAGCTAGCCAAACCCGCTATCATCAATTAAAAACAAAGCTAAGTAAAACACGAAACAGAAAACAAGAGACTAAAGTGTCAGTTGAAGAATAAAGCAAAGAAAATAAAAGAAATAAACATGGTGAAAAAAAGAAAAAATTGAAAAAGATAAATAGACATGTATAAAAAGACTTACACATAATAAAAGGGAAAACTGCAAGAAGAAATGAAATATAAACTGAAACAGAAATACAAAAAGCAAAAACAGAAAACCACAGAAAGCCAAACTAGAAGTAGAAATATATAAAAGAAATAAAATGTATGATTAAAAATAATTCCGAAAAGCCTAAATAGAAATAATAATAATAATGTAAACAGCAACCACAACAACAAAGAAAAAAAGAATAGGAGGAAAAAAAACAACAACCCAGAACCGACTGCAAAACAAATCAAAACATAAAAACTTATAAATGCTTTCCTCTGGTCGCAGCTGTCAGTGTCCTTTCCCCCATTGTGAGCCACAGCCTACTTCCACCTCCCTAGGAGTCCCTCCGGTACTGAGGACGGCTGGTCTGTGAACCTGCTGTGAGGACAGCTCAGACTCTACTCTTGTCCCACTTTGTGTGTACTTGCTTTAATCTTGTACAGCTGGTGGATCCCTTCCTTAGTTGTTCCACCCCTAGAACTCAATTGTTGTTTTATTCTCACTTCTGCATGTGGATCATCTATAGGAATTCACACCCAAGGCTGCCCTGGAGGGTTGGGTCTGACCCAGTGAGGTCCATTCATGGAAGTGGTGTGGCTGTTTGGATCATGGGGACTTCAGCAGTGCCAGGTACACAGGAAGTCAATGGCTATGGGTGCAGGAAATATGGCTCTATAAGGAGTCTTTTCTGGGAAAAGGTAATGGCACCCCACTCCAGTACTCTTGCCTGGAAAATCCCATGGATGGTGGAACCTGGTAGGCTGCAGTCCATGGGGTCACAAAGAGTCAGACACAACTGAGCGACTTCCCTTCCACTTTTCAGTTTCATGCAATGGTGAAAGAAATGGCAACCCACTCCAGTGTTCTTGCCTTGAGAATCCCAGGGACGGCGGAGCCTGGTGGGCTCCGGTCTGTGGGGTTGCACAGAGTCAGACATGACTGAAGTGACTTAACAGCAGCAGCAGCAAGGAGTCTTTTCTAGCCTCTGCAGCTGGCACTCAAGGGTCTCCATGGCTGGTCTTTCTCTATTGGTTGACACACCAAGCACTAAAAAGTCTACCCTTGCTGGGGTCTTCCTCCATTGATCAGCTGCCCATAACTGGCATATGGGGAGGGAGAGGCTATAATGGTAGTTTAATCTCCCATTGTGACTCAGCAGTAGCGCTCTGCCTCCACGGCCTCCTGACTTTCCTCAAAATATTTTCCCCACTGCAAATTTCCTCCATACCATCCCCTCGTGCCCTCTGCCCACATTAACAGCAGTCCTCACCCTGAGATTTCTTTCCAATCCACATGCTCCAGCTCCCAGTCACTATATCCACCAGTTGACTCCTGTCCCTGTCTGTTGTAAGTAGGGCCACAGCATGGATCATCTGTGTGGTTCTCACACCATTGAGACTGTCACAGATCAGTTGCATCACTCTCTGACAGCCTCAAATACTTCTCTTCTCTCCCATCCAATTGGTCCAGCTATGAGGATCTCTCCTCTGCTTCAGCTTCCAGGTGGTACCTGCACCACCCCCAGGTACAGGTCCGATCCCGCTCACTCTGCTCTTCCTTCTCCCTTCTTCCTATCAAGTTGTGCATGGATCTATATATTCCTTTGCAGTGATCGGGGAGACTTTCCAGTACTCAGCTGATGCTCTATAACAACTTCTGCCTCTGAAGATGTATTCTTGGTGCATCCATGGAGAGAGATGTAGTCCACATCCTTCTACTCCTCCACCATCTTGTTGACTTTCCTTATTGTATTTAAAAATATATATATATTTCTTTCTTCATTTCTTCTTTTCTTGGCCACACTGTGCAGCATGCAGAAACTTAGTATCCAGGTCAAAGATTGAACCCATACCCCTCGCAGTGGAGGGGCAGAGTCTTAAATATTAGACTGCCAGGAAAGTCCCTGTCTACTGTATTTTCAATTTCAGGTACTGTATTCTTCAGTTTGTACTGGTTCTTTATTCATTTTCTAATTTCTTATTAAAATCTCCCTGTATTTATCTGTGTTTCCCCTAATTCAGTTAACATTCTTAATACTGTTTTGGACTTTTTGTTTCATTTGTTGGTTTTTCAATGTTTTATTTGTTTGTTTGCGATTCTTCTTTTTTGTTCTTTTGTTTGAAGAAAATTCTTCTGTCTTTTTACTTAACTTTATGAAATTAGGTAAAAAATTACCTCTCCCAGCCATGAAGGCCTGTGCTTGTGCAGGAGCATCCTTATGTCATCTTTATGTCTCTCTAGCTTTGCTAAGATATGGGTCTGAAGAGTATACAGTGTGCATCTTTCCCTAGGTATGCTGGTAGCCACTGCCTTGGTGAGGGCTTCTCTTGTGGATCAGCTGGTAAAGAATCATTCTGTAATACGGCATACCTGGGTTTGATTCCCTGGAGAAGGGAAAGGCTACCCACTCCAGTATTCTGGTTTGGAGAGTTCCACGGACTGTATAGTCCATGAGGTTGCAAAGAGTCGGGCACAAGTGAGGGACTTTCACTCACTTACTCACTGCCTTGATGGAAGGCATGGCTGGACATGGAAGTGTTAGAGCCAGAACAACGTGCAAGCTAGGGCTTCTGTTCTCAATGGCTGTCACCGCTCACACTAGTATGATCTGTGTATGTTTCTACATTGCTCAAACAGTGTGTGGACCTGGAAATCAGAGTCTGTTGGCAAAGCTGTATTTTCTATCTCTGAAAACTAGTTAGTTTCATCTAGAAGTGACTTGAAAACTCTTTGATTGCTTTTCTACTATTCAGTGAAACACTTTCTTTAACCTAATAAGTGATTTTTCTGAATGAAACAGACTGCTGGAACTCCTTGTTAGGAGATCAACTCAGAGTCTATTTTACCTAACCAAGTTAATTATAGCTAGAATACTACCTAGTCACAGAAGCTCTGCTCAAAACACTACTCACAAAGAAGGACCCAGTGTGTCCTGTTTGAGTCTCTACACTGCTCAGAAACATGCTGCGTGAGAATCTTGAAATCGGAGACTCTTGGCAAAGCTGTATTTAGTACCTCTGAAAGCTAGTTAGTTGTAGACTGAAAGTTCCTTGAAAAATGCTTTGGTTGTTGTTTAATTCAGTTTCACAAATTCTTTAGTCTCACTCTTGAGTTTTTGAAAGAAACAGTTTTCTTGGAACCTTGTTAGGTGGTCATCTCAAAGTACATTTTCACCAAACCAGGTTATAGTTAGAGTACTAACTATTCACACAACTATCTGATCAAAACAGTGCTCACAAAGAAAGATCCAGTGTGTCTTGTTTAAGTCTCTATACTGTTTGGAAACATGCTGTGTGTGAATCCTGAAATTAGAAACTCTTGGTTAAAGCTGTATTCTCTGTTTCTGAAAGCTAGTTAGTTGTAGACCGGTTAATTGAAGAATACAGGTTGTTTTTGTTCTATTCAGTTCAACCACTTCCTTAATCTAACCCTTGAGTATTCTGAAAGGAATGGACTTGGAAATAATTGTTATGATGTCCTCTCAGTGTATATTTTCACCCATCCAGGTTAGTTATAAGTATACTACTAACTAGCCACACAACTCTCTGGTCAAATCAGTACTCTCACTGATAGAACCAGAAGTCTTATTTTTGTCTTTGCATTCATTCATTAGGAACATACTGTGTGTTAACAATGAAATCAGAGGCTCTAGGATAAAGCTTTTTTTTTTTTTTTAATTTGTTTGTTTGCCTCTGAAAACTTGATAATCTTAGAAAGAAAGTTAGTTGGAAAACACTGTGGTAGCTTTTGTTGTATTACGTTCAACAATTTTCTTAGAACAACCATTGTGTTTTCCTAAAGAAACATGCTGATTGGAATAATTTGTTAGGAGGTCCTCTCTAATTGCATTTTTCCCCTAACCAGGTTAGTTATGAATATAATACTTGCTACTCAAAGAACTATGTTCTCAAATCTGTATTCACAATGAAGGAACGTGTGTTGTGTTTGTGTCTTTGCATTCATCAGGAACATTCTGTGTGAATGTTGTAAAATTTGTTGGTTGATTTTTTTGTATTCATTTCAACAAATTCTTTCATCTAACCCTTGAATTTTATGTAGGAAACACACTGCATGGAACTCTTTGTTAGGAGGACATCTCAGAGTACAATTTCGCCTAACCAGTAATCTCGTTACTTAAAGCATGAACCAGTCCCAAACTCTGCTCAAACCAGTGTTCCCAAGTAAGGATCCATTGTTTCCTGTTTCAGTTTCTATGCTGTTCAGAGTGAATCCTGGAATCAGAGCCTCGTCAAAAAGTATTATCATCTACCTCTGAAATCTAGTTAGGTGCAGACTGGCAGGCAATGAATACTTTGGTTTCTTTAATTTTATTAGGTCAACAGCTTCCTCAACCTAACATTTGAGTTGTAGGTCAGAATCAGCCTGCCTGGAACTCCTTGTTAGGAGGTCACTTTAGAGTGACCTTTCACCTACCTGGGTTACCTATCTTTAGAGTGACCTTTCACCTACCTGCATTTCTCACTAATCACAGAACTCTTCAGTCAAATCAGTATTCTCCCTGAAGGAAGCAGTGTGCTTTGTCTGTATCTTTCATTCATCAGAAGTGTTCTGTGAGTGAGCCTTGAATGATGTTCCTCTTTGCCTAAAGCTGTATTTTCTGCCTCAGAAAGCCTGTTAGTAATATACTGAAAGTTTGTTGAAAACCACTTTGATTGCTTTTCTTTTATTCAGTTCCACAACTTCATAAGGCTAACCCTTGAGTGTTCCAAAAGGAAAGGGCTGCTCAGCTTGGAAATAACCACTAGGAGGTCATCTCTGACTGCATATTTTCCCAAACCAGGTTAGTTCTTAATATATATAATACTAGCTACTCACAGAACTTTGTGCTCGAACCTATATTCACAATGAAGGAACCAGTTGTGTCTTTGTGTCTTTACATTCATCAGAAACATTTTGTGTGTTAATGTTGTAAAACTCATTGGTTGCTTTTATTGTATTCAGTTCAACAAATTCGTTCATCTAATCTTTGAGTTTTCAGAAAGAAATATGTCACTTGGAACTTTTGTTAAGAGAGCAACTCAGAGTATACTTTCACCTAGCCAGATTGCTTAAAGATATAGCATGAACTAGTACCAGAATTCTGCTCAAACCAGTGTTCCCAAGGAAAGATTTATCATGTGCTGTTTAAGTTTCTGCACTGTTCAGAGTCATGCTGTGAGTGAATCTTGGATTCCGAGCCTCATCACTAAAGTTGTACCATATACCTCTGAAAGCTAGTTAGTTGCAGACTGACAGGCAAAAAACACTTTGGTTTCCTTAGATTTATTCAGTTCAATGGTTTCCTTAGTCTGACACTTGAGTTTTTTCTGAGAAACAGCCTCCTTTTAACTACTTGTTAGGAGTTCATCTCAGATTCCATTGCCACCTATCCAGGGTAGCAGAGATATAGTACTAAGTAGTCACAGAATTCTGCTCAAACCAGTGTTCACAAAGAAGGATCCAGTGTGTCCTGTTCAACTCTCCACAACATTCAGGAATATGCTGTGTGTGACTCTCTCAATCCAAGCACATCACTAAAGCTATACGTTCTGCCATGGAAAGCTAGGTGGGTATACAATGCAAGCGAGATGGAAAGAACTTTGGTTTCTTTTTCTTTACTCAACTCAGCAACTACCTTAGTCTAACCTGTGAGTGATTTGTAAGACATGTTTAAGAAAATAAAGTCTGTCACTGTTTATATAGTTTCCCCAAATATTTGTCATGTTTAAGTAGTCGAGTTTCCAATGAATCAGGCAGGCTTCCCTGTAGCTCAGACGGTAAAGCGTCTCCCAGAAATGTGGGAGACCTGGGTTCGAACCCTGTGCCAGGAATATTCCCTGGAGAAGGAGATGGCAACCTACTCCAGTATTCTTGCTTGGAAAATTCCATAGACAGAGGACTGGTAGGCTACAGTCCATCGAATCCCAAACAGTCACACACGACTGAGCACTTCCCTACTTATGAATAAGATTACTTGTCACTTCTTGCTGAGAGGTCATCTGATAGTAGGCTTGACCTAGGCAGGGTTAAAACTAGACTTGGTTATCCACATTCACACAGTACTCTCCACTGATATCTTTGCTCAGCAAACAGTACAGTGTTGTATACTAGGAGTGTCTTCACACAGCTCTAAATGTGCAGGGAAATGTGTTATCTTGAGGGTGGAAATTAAGGCATTATGGCAAAATCAGTATACTCATCCTGTGAAAGCTGGATAGATGCACCCTCAAACCAGCCACAAAAACACATTGGGTGGTATTTCTGTTTGTCATGACAACAGCTTTTGTCCATTATTTGAGTTTTCTGAAATGATCATATTGCTGGCCACTTCTTACTGGAAAGTCATCACCCAGTCCAGTTTCACTGAATTAGGCTAGCAACAGGTATGGGAGTTAACACTCACAGAAAACTCCCTGCTGGATTCTCAGAACACTCCCCACTGAATGCTTTACTCATGGAATGGTGTCATCTGTCCTTGGGCTCTCTTAGACAGCTTTCTAACTACAGGGACATTTGTTTCTGTTCACAAGGGATTTGCAGCCTAATGGCAGAGGCAGCATGTCTTTGTGTGACTGCAGGATGGTTGCCATCTTAAGCTTAAGGAAATGCACATGGTTTCATTTTTCTCTTCCTTACGACCACAGCTTTGTTGAAGTATATGCATCTTCTCAAAGCCCAAGCACTGACTTATTAATGCTACAAAGTCATCTGACAGTGTAATTTCACCCACTCAGGGTAACAACAGGTAGGGCAGAAGAACTAACAAAACACTCCTCCCTGAGTGCTTTCTTAGGGAATGAATGGTCCAGTGTGATCTAGGATTGTCTTTGCACATTTCCACACCTATGGGGAAATATTTTTCTGAACCTAGAACTCAGTGTCTTAAGAGAAAGCAGCAATTTCACCAAATGAAGAATCCGGAATACTTGTAGTCTCCAACCTGACGAAAAAACACACTGGTGCATTTTTCTCTTCTTTATGACAGCCAGTTTCATCAAGTATATCTGTTTCTGAGAGAAACACACAGCTTACCCTTTCTTACTGGGAGGTCCTCTGACAATACAATTTTACCCTCATCATGGTAAAAATAAATACAGGAGTCAACATTCACGGATAAATACTCAGTGTCCTAGAAATGAATTTACACAGCTTGGAAACTGAGGGAGACGTGTTTTTGTGCACCTGAAATTGGAGTAAGATGTCAAAAAGCAGTCATTTGCCCCGTGAAACTTGGATAGCTTCAGCATCCAGCCTGTCAGCAAAACACAGGCTCATTCTACTCTTCAACCCTAGAAAAGCTTTGGTGAAGTAGTTGAGGGTTCAAGGAATCAAGCAGGCTTCCCTGGTGGCTCAGAGGGTAAAACGTCTGTCTGTAACGTGTGTGGGAGACCTGAATTTGATCCTGGGTCAAGAAGATCCCCTGGAGAAGGAAATAGCACTCCAATCCAGTACTCTTGCCTGCAAAATATTATGGATGAAAGAGTCTGGCAAGCTAAAGTCAATGGGATCTCAGAGAGTTGTACACAACTGAGCAACTTCACTTCTCATGAATCAGTGTGCTTGCTGCTTCTTGCTGTGAGGTCACCTGACTATTTCACCTAATCAGGGTAAAAATAGGCTTGGCAATGCACATTCACAGAGCACTCTCCACTGAAATCTTTGCTCCTCAAATGGTACATTGTGTGTCCACTACAAGAGCCTTTACACAGCTCTAAATGTGCAGGGGAATGGGTTACCTTGAAGTGGAATTCCAGGCAATATGGCAAAATCAGTATATTACTTCTGTGAAAGCAGGATACTTGCAGCCTCAAACCAGCCAGAAAACTACACTGGGTCATTTTTCTGTACGTTATGACAAGAGCTTTGGTCCATTATTTGAATTTTCTGAAAGAAACATGCTGCTGGCCACTTCTTACTGGAAAGTCATCACCCAGTCCAGTTTCACTGAAACAGGTTTACAACAGGTATGAGAGTCAACGCTCACAGATCACTCTCAAATGGACTCTCAGAACACTCCCCTCTGAAAGCTTTACTCTATGGAATGGTGTCATCTGTCCTTGGGCTCTCTTAGACTGCTTTCTAACTACAGGGACATTTGCTTTTGTTCACATGGGATTTGCAGCCTAATGGCGGTGGCAGCATGTCTTTGTGTGACTGCAGGATGTTTGAGCCTAAAAGAAATGCACATGGGTTCATTCTCCTCTTCCTTATGACCACAGTATTGCTGAAGTAGCTGTGTCTTCTGAAAACCCAGTCACTGACTTATTAATGCTACAAAGTCATCTGACAGTGTAATTTCACCCACTCAGGGTAACAACAGGTAGGGAAGAAGCACCCACAGAAACTCTTCCCTGAACACTTTTCTAAGGGAATGAAAGGTCTGGTGTGATCTAGGAGTGCCTTTGCACATTTCCAAAACTGTGGGGAAACATTTTTCTGAACCTAGAACTCGGTGCCTGAAGAGAAAGCAGCATTTTCACCAAGCGAATCTGGAATACTTGCAGTCTCCAACCTGATGGAAAAACACATTGGTACATTTTTCTCTTCTTTATGACAGCCAGTTTCATCAAGTATTTCTGTCTTGTGAGGGAAACATGCAGCTTGCTGTTTCTTATTGGGAGGTTCTCTGACCATACAGTTTTACCCTCATCAGGGTAAAAACAGATACAGAAGTCAACATTCAAGGATAAGTACACTGTGTCTTAGGAATAATTTGATCAGCTTGGAAACTGAGGGAGACATGTTTTTGTGCACCTGAAATTGGAGTATGATGTCAAAAAGCAGTCATTTGTCTTGCATAACCTGGATAGCTTCAGCATCCGATGTGCCAGAGAAACACACAGTCACATTCTACTCTTCAATACTAGAACAGCTTTGGTGAAGTAGTTGAGGGTTCAAGGAATCAGGTGGGCTTCCCTGGTAAACTGTCTGTCTGAAATGTGAGTGGGAGACATGGGCTTCATCCCCAGGTTGGGAAGATCTCCTGGAGAAGGACATGACAACCCACTCCAGTACTCTTGCCTAGAAAACAGTCATTTCCCCTGTGAAACCTGTATAGTTGCATCACCCAACCTGTCAGAAAAACACCCAGGCTCATTCTACTCTTCAGTCCTAGAACAGCTTTCTTTAAGTTGTTGAGTTTTCAGTGAATCAGGCTGGCTTCCCTGGCGGCTCAGAGGGTAAAGCATCAGACTGCAATGTGGGAGACAGGGTTCAATCCCTGGATCAGGAAGATCCCCTGAAAAAGGAAATGGCAACTCTCTTCAGTACTCTTGCCTGCAAGCTATAGTCCATGGGATGGTAAAGAGTCTCACATGACTGGGCAGCTTCACATCTCATGCATCAGGCTGCTGGCTACTTCTTGCTGGAGGTCATCTCACAGTACATTTCAGTTTCACCTAATCAGAATAATGTTGGGGTCCTTTGAGAACTGGGGACCTGGTGGTCAGACTTGTTGGGGTCCTTTGAGGACCGGGGACTTGGTGGTCTGGAGACGACGATAAGAGTGAAAGAGAGAAAGAGGCTGATACTCTCTAATTTATGCAGAAAACCAATAAAGTCCTTGGCACAGGACTTGCGTCTCCCACGAAGGCACCGGGTGCCCTCTCGAGGGTGAGTGAAGGCATAGGGAGCCTTCTCGAGAAAGTCTTAGAAGCCCGGTAGGAAAGTGGGCAAGACAGGTCTCTACACTCTAAGGAATCAGCCGAGGAGAGAGAGAGAAAGAAAGAAAGACACAGGGACCCAAGCTCTTATGGAGCAAAGGTACTTTAATGATTTCTCTGTGAGTATATAAAGGCTGTGGTACAAGAAATTTCTTTCAACAATGATAAAGATCAGAAAACCAAAAGTACAGCTACCATTACCAAGGGAACTAAGGGTTGATAATGGTCACAAGGTCAAGAGACAATCCATATTTCAAGTAAAAGGGGGAAGAGACTAAGCAGTTTTGTCGTAAAGAGAATGTTTACTGGAGAAGATCCAAGCCTGTCTCTCAAAAGGACCCTGGTTTCTGGGAGAAGCTTGTTCACTCCACTTGAGAAGAAATAAAGGACTTATGAGAAACAACATGTAGGAATCCTGTTAAACACTCCCTGGCAGAATAAAATAGGCTTGGACATCCATATTCACAGAGCACTCTTCAATGATATCTTTGCTCAGCACATGGTACAGTTTCTTTACACTAGGAATGTCTACACAGCTCTAAATGTGCAGGAAATTGTGTTATTTTGAAGCTGGAAATCCAGCTGATATGGCAAAATCAGTATATTTCTCCTGTGAAAGCAGGATATTTGCAGCCTCAAACCAGCCTGGAAAGCTCAAAACTCACTGGGGGTATGTCTCTGTTCGTTATGACAACAGCTTTGGTCAATTATTTAAATTTGCTGAGAGGATCATTCTACTTGCCACTTCTTACTGGGAAATCATCTCCCAGTCCATTTCACCACATTAGACTGACAACAGGTATAGCAGGCAACAGTCAGAAATCCTCCCTACTGAAGTCTCAGAACACTCCCCACTGAACTCTTCACTCTTGGAATGGTTCAATCTGTCTTTGGACTCCTTACACAGCTCTCTAACTACAGGGACATTTGTTCTTGTTAACATGGGATTTGGAGACTCATGGCAGAAGAAGCACTATTTCGTGTGATTGCAGGGTGGTTGCAGCCTTCAGCCTGAAAGAAACACACACGGGTTCATTTTTCTCTTCCTTACAACCACAGCTCTGCTTAAGTATCTGCATTTGCTGAAAGCACAGGTGTTTGCTTATTCATACTACAAAGTTATCTGACAGTGTCATTTCATCTATTCAGGGTAACAAGAGATATGGCAGAAGCTCTCACAGAAGATTCTTCTGTGAAGTCTTCTCTAAGGGAATGGTACAGTGTGTTCGAAGAGTGTCTTTCCTCAGCTCTGAACCTGTGGACAAACGTTTTCCTGAACCTAGAACTCAGGCCCTGAAGAAGAAGTAACCTTTCACCTAACAAAACTTGAATACTTGCAGTCTCAATCCTGTCAAAACACTACAGTGGGGCATTTTTCCATTCTTTATGACAGCAAGTTTCATCAGGTTTTTGTGTTTTCTGGGAGAATCATGGTGCTTGCCGTTTCTTTCAGGGAAGTCCTCTGACAGTACTATTTTAGCTGATAAGGGTTAAACAGATCAAGAAGTCCACGTGTACGAATAGTACGTTGTGTCCCAGGAATGAGTTTCCTCAGCTGTGAAACTGGAGGGAGACGTGTGTTTGGGGACCTGAAATTGGCATATGGCATCAAAAAGCAGTCATTTCCACTGTGAAATCTGTATAGCTGCAGCATGCCACCTACTGGAAAAACATGTAGTCTCATTCTATCCTTCAATCCTAGAACAGCTTGGTTAAATAGCTGAATTTTCTGTAAATCAGGTGAGCTTCCCTGGTGGCTCAGAGGGTAAAGCATCTGAACACAATGCCAGAAACCAGGGTTAAATCCCTGGGCCAGAAAGATAAGCTGGAGAAGGAAATAGCAACACATACCATATTCTTGCCTGGAAGCTGCATTACATAGGTTGGCTAAGAGTTGCACATGACTGGGCATCTTCACATCTCATGAAACAGGCTGCCTGCTACTTCTTTCTGCGATGTCATCTGATAGTATGTTTCACCTAGTCAGAGTAAAAAAGGCTTGGTCATCCACATTCACAGAGCACTATCCAATGGTATCTTTGCTCAGCACAGGGTACAGTGACTGTAAACTAGGAGTGTCTCTCAGTCAGTTCAGTTCAGTCAATTCAGTCGCTCAGTCGTGTCCAACTCTTTCCGACCCCATGAATCACAGCACACCAGGCCTCCCTGTCCATCACCAACTCCCTGAGTTCACTCAAACTCATGTCCTTCCAGTCATTGATGCTATCCAGCCATCTCATTCTCTGTCGTCTCCTTCTCCTACTGCCCCCAATAATTCCCAGCATCAGAGTCTTTTCCAGTGAGTCAACTCGTCGCATGAGGTGGCCAAAGTATTGCAGTTTCAGCTTTAGCATTAGTCCTTCCAAAGAACACCCAGGATTGATCTCCTTTAGAATGGACTGGTGGGATCTGCTTGCAGTACAAGGGACTCTCAAGAGTCTTCTCTAACACGACAGTTCAAAAGCATCAATTCTTCGGCGATCAGCTTTCTTGACAGTCCAACTCTCACATCCATATATGACCACTGGAAAAACCATAGCCTTGACTAGACGGACCTTTGTTGGCAAAGTAATGTCTCTGGTTTTTAATTTGCTATGTAGGTTGGTCATAATTTTCTTTCCAAGGAGCAAGCGTCTTTTAATTTCATGGCTGCAATCAGCATTTGCAGTGATTTTGGAGCCCAGAAAAATAAAGTCTGACACTGTTTCCACTGTTTCCCCTACACAGCTCTAAATGTGAATGGAAAGGTGTTATATTGAAGCTGGAAATCGAGGCCATAAAGCAATATCAGTATATTCTTCCTGTGAAAGCAGGATAGTTGTAGCCTCCAACAAGCCAGGAAATCACACTGGGGCATGTCTCTGTTCATTATGACAACAATTTTGGTTAGTTAATTGAGTTTACTGAGAGGAACATAATGTTTGCCACTTCTTACTGGGAAGTCATAAACCACACCACTTTCTCCGAATCAGGCTGACAACAGGTATGGCAGTCAACACTAACTGAACCCTCCCCACTGAAGTCTCAGAACACCCCTCACTGAACTCTTTACTCTTGGAATGGTGCAATCTGTCCTCAGCTCTCTAACAAAACTCTCTAACTACAAGGACATTGATTCTTGTTAACATGGGATTTGGAGCCTCATGGCAGAAGCAGCATTTCTGCACGTGACTGGAGGGTGGTTGCAGTTTTAAGCGTGAAAGAAACGCACGTAGTCGGGGGGGAGGGAGGAAGATGGTGGAGGAATAGGACGGGGAGACCACCTTCTCCCCCACAAATTCATCAAAAGAACATTTGAACGCTGAGTAAATTCCACAAAATAGCTTCTAAATGCCGGTAGGGTACATCAGGCACCCAGAGAAGCAGCCCATTGTCTTCAAAAGAAGGTAGGAAATACTATAAAAGATAAAAAGAGAAACAAAAGAGGTAGGGATGGAGATCCATCCCAGGAAGGGAGGCTTAAAAAAGAGATAAGGTTCCAAACACCAGGAAACACTCACTGGCGAGTCTGTGGTGAGCCTTGGAACCTCAGAGGGCAACATAACTGGGAGTAAAAAGAAATAAATAATTAAAACCCACAGATTACCTGCCCAATGGTAACTCCCAACAGAAAAGCAGCGCAGATGCCCACATCCGCCACTAGCAAGTGGGGGCTGGGCAGGGAGGTGTGGGCTGCATTGCTTAGAGTAAGGACTGGGCCTGGATGCCCGGAGGGCAATATGAGGGAACTAACTTGAGCTAGTTAGGTCCATACCATTTCTGTCCTTTATCGCGCCCATCTTTGCATGAAATGTTCCCTTGGAATCTCTAATTTTCTTGAAGAGGTCTCTTGTTTTTCCTATTCTGTTGTTTTCCTCTATTTCTTTGCATTGATCACTGAGGAAGGCTTTCTTATCTCTCCTTGCTATTCTTTGGAACTCTGCATTCAGATGCTTATATCTTTCCTTTTCTCCTTTGTTTTTTGCCTCTCTTCTTTTTACAGGTATTTGTAAGGCCTCCTCAGACAGCCATTTCGCTCTTTTGTATTTCTTTTCCATGGGGATGGTCTTGGTCCCTGTCTCCTGTACAATGTCACGAACCTCCGTCCAGAGTTCATCAGGCACTCTATCAATCAGATCTAGTCCCTTAAATCTATTTCTCACTTCCACTGTATAATCATAAGGGATTTGATTGAGGTCATATCTGAATGGTCTAGTGGTTTTCCCTACTTTCTTCAATTTAAGTCTGAACTTCGCAATAAGGAGTTCATGATCTGAGCCACAGTCAGCTCCTGGTCTTGTTTTCGCTAACTGTATACAGCTTCTCCATCTTTGGTTGCAAAGAATATAATCAATCTGATTTCGGTGTTGACCATCTGGTGATGTCCATGTGTAGAGTCTCCTCTTGTGTTCTTGGAAGAGGGTGTTTGTTATGACCAGTGCATTCTCTTGACAAAACTCTATTAGCCTTTGCCCTGCTTCATTCCGTGCTCCAAGGCCAAATTTGCCAGTTACTCCAGGTGTTTCTTGACTTCCTACTTTTGCATTCCAGTCCCCTAGAATGAAAAGGACATCTTTTTTGGGTGTTAGTTCTACAAGGTCTTGTAGGTCTTCATAGAACCGGTTAACTTCAGCTTCTTCAGCATTACTGGTTGGGGCATAGGCCTGGATTACTGTAATATTGAATGGTTTGCCTTGGAAACGAACAGAAATCATCCTGTCATTTTTAAGATTGCATCCAAGTACTGCATTTCGGACTCTTTTGTTGACCATGATGGCTACTCCATTTCTTCTAAGGGATTCCTGCCCACAGTAGTAGATATAATGGTCATCCGAGTTAAATTTACCCATTCCAGTCCATTTTAATTCACTGATTCCTAGTATGTCGACGTTCACTCTTGTCATCTCCTGTTTGACCACTTCCAATTTGCCTTGATGCGTGGACCTAACATTCCAGGTTCCTATGCAATATTGCTCTTTACAGCACCAGACCTTGTTCCTATCATTGGTCACATCCACAACTGGGTATTGGTTTTGCTTTTGCTCCATCCCTTTATTCCTTCTATAGTTATTTCTTCACTGAGCTCCAGTAGCATACTGGGCACCTACCGACCTGTGGAATTCCTCATTCAGTATCCTATCATTTTGCCCTTTGTT
Source organism: Moschus berezovskii (assembly GCF_049115385.1). Lineage (NCBI taxonomy): Eukaryota > Metazoa > Chordata > Mammalia > Artiodactyla > Moschidae > Moschus > Moschus berezovskii. The sequence goes on along the minus strand of NC_142482.1, from coordinate 11,901,534 downwards.
ACTGTTCATGGGGTTCTCAAGGCAAGTATACTGAAGTGGTTTGCCATTCCCTTCTCCAGGGGACCACATTCGGCTGTGGTCCATGTGATCAGATCAGCTAGTTTCCCGTGATTATGATTTCAGTTTGTCTGCCCTCTGGTGCCCCCTAGCAATACCTACCGTCTTATTTGGGTTTCTCTTACCTTGGTCGTGGAAAATCTCTTCACAGCCGCTCCAGCAAAGTGCAGCCGCTGTACCTTACCTTGGACGAGGGGTATCTCATCAAGGCCGCCCCTCCTGACCTTGAACGTGGAGTAGCTCCTCTCGGCCCTCCTGCGCCCGCGCAGCCACCGCCTGTTGGACGTAGGGTAGCTCCTCTCGGCCGCCGGCCCTGGCCTCAGGCGTGGGGTAGCTCCTCACGGCCGCACCTCTTTGCGTGGTTCGTTGCGCCGGGGCCGGCGTCTCTCGCGTTGCGTCTGCGCCGCCGGGGCCGGCGTCTCTCACGTCACGTCTGCGCCTCCGGGGCCGGTGTCTCTCGCGTCGCGTCTTGATAAAGTACAGAAATGGTATGGACCTAACAGAAGCAGAAGATATTAAGAAGAGGTGGCAGGAATACACAGAAGAACTGTACAAAAAAGATCTTCACGACCAAGATAGTCACGATAATGTGATCACCGACCTAGAGCCAGATATCTTGGAATGTGAAGTCAAGTGGGCCTTAGAAAGCATCACTACGAACAAAGCTAGTGGAGGTGATGGAATTCCAGTGGAGCTATTTCAAGTCTTGAAAGATGATGCTGTGAAAGTGCTGCACTCAATATGCCAGCAGATTTGGAAAACTCAGCAGTGGCCACAGGACTGGAAGAGGTCAGTCTTCATTCCAATCCCAAAGAAAGGCAATGCCAAAGAATGTTCAAACTACCACACAATTGCACTCATCTCACACGCTAGTAAAGTCATGCTCAAAATTCTCCAAGCCAGGCTTCAGCAGTATGTAAACCGTGAACTCCCAGATGTTCAAGCAGGTTTTAGAAAAGGCAGAGGCACCAGAGATCAAATTGCCAACATCCGCTGGATCATGGAGAAAGCAAGAGAGTTTCAGAAAAACATCTATTTCTGCTTCATTGACTATGCCAAAGCCTTTGACTGTGTCGATCACAATAAACTGTGGAACATTCTGAAAGAGATGGGAATCCCAGACCACCTGACCTGCCTCTTGAGAAACCTGTATGCAGGTCAGGAAGCAACAGTTAGAACTGTACATGGAACAACCGACTGGTTCCAAATAGGAAAAGGTGTACGTCAAGGTTGTATATTGTCACCTTGCTTATTTAACTTATATGCAGAGTACATCATGAGGAACGCTGGGCTGGAAGAAGCACAAGCTGGAATCAAGATTGCCGGGAGAAATATCAATAACCTCAGATATGCAGATGCCACTACCCTTATGGCAGAAAGTGAAGAGGAACTCAAAGGCCTCTTGATGAAAGTGAAAGAGGAGAGTGAAAAGGTTGGCTTGAAGCTTAACATTCAGAAAACAAAGATCATGGCATCTGGTCCCATCACTTCATGGGAAATAGATGGAAAAACAGTGGAAACAGTGTCAGACTTTGTTTTTTTGGGCTCCAAAATCACTGCAGATGCTGATTGCAGCCATGAAATTAAAAGACGCTTGCTCCTTGGAAGGAAAGTTATGACCAACCTTGATAGTATATTAAAAAGCAGAGACATTACTTTGCCAACCAATGTCCGTCTAGTCAAGGCAATGGTTTTTCCTGTGGTCATGTATGGATGTGAGAGTTGGACTGTGAAGAAAGCTGATCGCCGAAGAATCGATGCTTTTGAACTGTGGTGTTGGAGAAGACTCTTGAGAGTCCCTTGGACTGCAAGGAGATCCAACCAGTCCATTCTAAAGGAGATCAATCCTGGATGTTCATTGGAGGGACTGATGCTAAAGCTGAAACTGCAATACTTTGGCCACCTCATGCGACGAGTTGACTCACTGGAAAAGACTCTGATGCTGGGAAAGTTTGGGGGCGGGAGGAGAAGGGGACGACGGAGAATGAGATGGCTGGATGGCATCACCGACTCTGTGGATATGAGTTTGAGTGTACTCCGGGAGTTGGTGATGGACAGGGGGGCCTGGCGTGCTGTGATTCATGGGGTCGCGGAGAGTCGGACACGACTGAGCGACTGAACTGAACTGAACTGAACTGAACTTGAGCTAGCAAAGCAGACTGTGGGATAGCTACCACTCAAAAAGGCAAAAAGCCTTAACTCAAGACACTGACAGACCCTCTCACAGAACAAAAGGCTGACTAGAACAAGCCGGCTACAGATGGCCCATCCCCCGTCCCCCACCAAGACAGGCAGGGGAGGGCTGCCAGAGCCAGAAGGGGCAATCATGGTCCCAGAGAGGCATCATCTACCAAACTGCAAGCAGGCTTCATTGCAACCAAATTTTCTTGGGATTCTGGCCGGTTGACATTCACCTGAGAAGGTGCGCCGTTTTTTCACCCAGAAAACTGAGCGGCAAGGACCAGGGAGGCAATTAATCTCAGTGACCACGCTCGCCAAACACATGGTCACCTGAGTTGCTTGGCCCAGGGAAGGGCACAAAATGCTGGCCCAACCAAGTCTGCGCCTTTGTGGAGTATCCGAGTACCTGAACCTGAGTGGCTTAGACCTGGGAAGTGCATGCAACCCAGCTCCAGTTTCAGACACTTCCCAGAAGAGCAACCTAGAGCATAAGCGGTATAAACAGGGAAAGCACACGCCTTGAGCGGGGCAAAACCAGTGCGGCCAAGACACTTCGAGCACTCCCCACAGATGTCAGCATTATTTTTTTTTTTTGCAGCATTCCTCCCTCCCACAGCATGACTGAACAAGTGAGTCTAAAATAGCGTCCACCACCCCCACCCCCCCAGTGTCAGGGCAGAAATTAGACACTGAAGAGACCAGCAAACAGAAGAAGCTAAAACAGAGGGAACCACCTTAGAAGTGACAGGTGGAGAAGTCTTAAAGCTACTGCAAGAATAAGACTGAAAACCAGAGGCAGAAGGATTAAGTTCAAATCCTGAGAACACCAGAGAACTCCTGACTCCAGGCAACATTAATTGTTAGGATCTCATTAAACGCCTCCATATCTACACTGACACCAAGCACCACCCAATGCTCAACAAGTGCCAGAGCAAGACATACCACGCAAATTATCCAGCAACACAGGAAAATAGCCCTGAGCTTCAATATACAGGCTGCCCAAAGTCACTCCAAACATATTGACATCTCATAACTCATTACTGGACACTTCATTGCACTCCAGAGAGAAGAAATTCAGCTCCACCCACCAGAACACCGACAATACAATCTTCCCTAACCAGGGAACCTTGACAAGCCACCCGTCCAAACCCACCTACAGCGAGGAAACTCCACAATAAAGAGAACTCCACAAACTGCCAGAAGACGGAAAGGCCACCCCAAACACAGCAATATAAGCAAGATGAAGAGGCAGAGAAATACCCAGCAAATAAAGGAACAGGATAAATGCCCACCAACCCAAACAGAAGAGGAAGAGATAGGGAATCTACTTGATAAAGAATTCCGAATGATGATAGTGAAAATGATGCAAAATATTGAAAACAAATTGGTGTTGCAGATAACCTGGAGACAAGGACTGAGAAGATGCAAGAAAGGTTTAAAAATGATCTAGAAGAAATAAAAAAGAGTAAATATGCAATGAAAAATGCAATCAGTTCAGTTCAGTCGCTCAGTCGTGTCCAACTATTTGCGACCCCATGAATCACAGCATGCCAGGCCACCCTGTCCATCACCAACTCCCAGATTCAATCAAATACACCTCCATCGAGTTGGTGATGCCATCCAGGCATCTAATTCTCTGTCATCCAATTCTCCTCCTGACCTCAAACACTGGAAACATCAGAGAATTTTCCAGTGAGTCAACTCTTCGCATGAAGTGGCCAAAGAATTGGAGCTTCAGTTTCAGCATCAGTCCTTCCAATGAACACCCAGGACTTACTCACATAGAATAGACTGGTTGGATCTCCCTACAGTCCAAGGGACTCTCAAGAGTCTATTCCAACACCACAGTTCAAAAGCATCAATTCTTTGGCGATCAGCTTTCTTCACAGTCCAATTCTCACATCCATATGTGACCACTGGAAAAACCATAGCCTGACTAGACGGACCTTGGTTAGCAAAGTAATATCTCTGCTTTGTACTATGCTATCAAGGTTGGTCATAACTTTCCTTCCAAGGAGTAAGTGTCTTTTAATTTCATAGCTGCAATCAGCATCCGCAGGGATTTTGGAGCCCAAAAATAAAGTCTGACACTGTTTCCACTGTTTCCCCATCTATTTCCCATGAAGTGATGGGACCAGATGCCATGATCTTAGTTTTCTGAATGCTGAGTTTCAAGCAAACTTTTTCACTCTCCTCTTTCACTTTCATCAAGAGGCTTTTGAGTTCCTCTTTACTTTCTGCCGTAAGGGTGGTGTCATCTGCATATCGGAGGTTATTGATATTTCTCCCAGTAATCTTGATTCTAGCTTGTGCTCCTTCTAGCCCAGCATTCCTCATGCTGTACTCTGCATACAAGTTAAATAAGCACGGTCACAATATACAACCTTGACATACTCCTTTTCTTACTTGGAACCAGTCATGCCCAGTTCTAACAGTTGCTTCCTAACCTACATACAGAGGAAGGTCAGGTTGTCTGGTATTCCCATCTCTTTCAGAATTTTCCACAGTTTATTGTGATCCACACAGTCAAAGGTGTTGGCGCAGTCAATGAAACAGAAATAGATGTTTTTCTGGAACTCTCTTGCTTTTTCCATGATCCAGCGGATGTTTGCAATTTGATCTCTGGTCCTCTGCCTTTTCCAAAACCAGTTTGAACATCTGGAAATTTACGGTTCATGTATTGCTGAAGCCTGGCTTTTAGAATTTTAAGCATTACTTTACTAGCCGGTGAAAAGAGTACAATTGTGTGGTAGTTTGAGCATTCTTTCCCATTGCATTCTTTGGGATTGGAATGAAGACTGATCTTTTCCAGTCTTGTGGACGCTGTTGATTTTTCCAATTTTGCTGGCATATTGACTGCAGCTGTTTCACATCATCATCTTTCCAGGATTTGAAGTAGCTCAACTGGAATTCCATCACCTCCACTAGCTTTGTTCGTCGTGATACTTTCTAAGGCCCACTTGACTACACATTCCAAGATGTCTGGCTCTAGGTGAGTGATCACATCATTGTGATTATCATGGTCATGAAGATCTCTTTTGTACAATTTTTCTGTGTATTCTTGCCACCTCTTCTTAATATCTTCTGTTTCTGTTAGGTCCATACCATTTCGGTCCTTTATCGAGCCCATCTTGCATGAAATATTCCCTGGTATTTCCAATGTTCTTGAAGAAATCTCTTGTCTTTCCTATTCTGTTGTTTTCCTCTATTTCGTTGCACTGATCACTAAGAAAGTCTTTCTTATCTCTCCTAGCTATTCTTTGAAACTCTGCATTCAGATGCTTAAATCTTTCCTTTTCTCCTTTGCTATTTGATTCTATTCTTTTCACAGCTATTTGTAAGCCCTCCTCAGACAGCCATTTTGTTTTTTTGTATTCCTTTTCCATGGGCATGGGCTTGGTCAATATCTCTTGTACAATGCCACGAACCTCTGTCCAGAGTTCATCAGGCACTCTATCAGTTCTAGTCACTTAAATCTATTTCTCACTTCTGCTGTATAATCATAAGGGATTTGATTTAGGTCTTATCTGAATGGTTTAGTGGTTTTCCCTACTTTCTTCAATTGCAGTCTGAATTTGGCAATAAGAGTTCATAATCTGAGCCACAGTCAGCTCCTCATTCTCTTGGCAAAACTCTATTAACCTTTGCCTTGCTTCATTCCGTGGTCCAAGGCCAAATTTTCCTGTTACTCCAGGTGTTTCTTGACTTCATTCTTTTGCATTCCAGTCCCCTATAATGAAAAGGACATCTTTTTTGGGTGTTAGTTCTAAAAGGTCTTGTAGGTCTTCATAGAACCGTTCAACTTCAGCTTCTTCAGCGTTACTGGTTGGGACATATGCTTGGATTACTGTAATATTGAATGGTTTGCCTTTGAAACGAATAATGCAATAGATGAGATTAAAAACACTCTGGAGGGAGTCAATAGTAAAATAACTGAGGCAGAAGATAGGATAAGTGAGTGAGAAGATAGAATGGTAGAAATAAATGAAGCAGAGAGGAAAAAAGAAAAACGAATTAAAAGAAATGAGGACAATCTCAGAAACCTCTGGGACAATGTTAAATTCCACAATATTTGAATCGCAGGGGTCCCAGAAGAAGAAGACAAAAGAAAGACCATGAGAAAATACTTGAGGAGATAATAGTTGAAAACTTCCCTAAAATGGGGAAGGAAATAAGCACTCAAGTCAAAGAAAGCCAGAGAGTCCTAAACAAGGTAAACTCAAGGAGAAATACCCCAAGACACATGTTAATCAAATTAACAAAGAAGAAACACAAAGAACAAATGTTAAAAGCAGCAAGGGAAAAGCAACAAATGACACACAAGGGGATCCCCATAATGATAACAGCTGATCTTTTAGTAGAAACTCTTCAGGCCAGGAGGGAATGGCAGAGAATACTTAGTGTTGAAAATAAACTACAGCCCAGATTACTGTACCCAGCAAGGATCTCATTCAAATATGGAAGACAAATCAGAAACTTTACAGAAAAGAAAAAGCTGAGAGAATTCAGCAGCACCAACCCAACTCTCCGACAAATGCTAAATGAACTTCCCTAGACAAGAAACACAGAAAGAGAGTATAAACTCAAACCCCCCAAAATAAATGGCAACAGGAGCATACTTATCAATAATTCAGTTCAGTTCAATCTTTCAGTCATTTCCGACTGTTTGTAACCCCATGAATCACAGCATGCCAGGCTTCCCTGTCCATCACCAACTCCTGGAGCTCACTCAAACTCATCTCCATCGAGTTGGTGATGCCATCCAGCCATCTCATTCTCTGTCATCCCCTTCTCCTCCCGGCCCAAATACCTCCCAGCATCAGAGTCTTTTCCAGCGAGTCAACTCATCGCATGAAGTGGCCAAAGAATTGGAGTTTCAGCTTTAGCACCAGTCCTTCCAATGAACACCCAGGATTGATCTTTGAATGGACTGGTTGGATCACCTTGCAGTCCAAGGGACTCTCAAGAGGCTACGCTAACATCACAGTTCAAAAGCATCAATTCTTCGGCAATCAGCTTTCTTCACAGTCCAACTCTCACATCCATACATGACCACGGGAAAAAGCATAGCCTTGACTAGACGGACCTTGGCTGGCAAAGTAATGTCTCTGGTTTTTAATATACTATCTAGGATGGTCATAAATTTCCTTCCAAGGAGTAAGCCTCTTTTAATTTCATGGCTGCAATCAGCATCCGCAGGGACTTTGGAGCACCCAAAAATAAAGTCTGACACTGTTTCCACTGTTTTCCCATCTACTTCCCATGAAGTGATGGGACCAGATTCCATGATCTTTGTTTTCTGAATGTTGAGCTTCAAGCCAAATTTTTCACTCTCCTCTTTCACTTTCATCAAGAGGCTTTTGAGTTCCTCTTTACTTTCTTCCATAAGGGTGGTGTCATCTACATATCTCAGGTTATTGATATTGCTCCCGGCAATCTTGATTCCAGCTTGTGCTTCTTCTAGCCCAGCGTTCCTCATGATGTATTCTACATATAAGTTAAATAAGCAGGGTGAAAATATACAACCTTGACATACTCCTTTTCCTATTTGGAACCAGTCTGTTGTTCCATGTCCAGTTATAACTGTTGTTTCCTGACCTGCATACAGGTTTCTCAAGAGGCAGGTTAGGTGGTCTGGTATTCCCATTTCTCTAAGAATTTTCCAGGGTTTATTGTGATCCACAGAATCAAAGGGTTTGGCATAGTCAATGAAGAAGAAATAGATGCTCTTCTGGAACTCTCTTGATTTCTCCGTGATCCAGAGGATGTTGGCAATTTGATCTCTGGTGCCTCTGCCTTTTCTAAAACCTGCTTGAACATCTGGGGGTTCATGGTTCACATATTGCTGAAGCCTGACTTGGAGAATTTTGAGCATGGATTTACTCGCATGTGAGATGAGTGCAATTGTGCGGTAGATTGAATATTCTTTGGCATTGCCTTTCTTTGGGATTGGAATGAAAGCTGACCTTTTCCAGTCCTGTGGCCACTGCTGAGTTTTCCAAATTTGCTGGCATTTTGAATGCAGCACTTTCAGAGCATCATCTTTCAGGATTTGAAATAGCTCAACTGGAATTCCATCACCTCCACTAGCTTTGTTCGGAGTGATGCTTTCTTAGGCCCACTTGACTTCACATTCCAGGATGTCTGGCTCTAGGTGAGTGATCATGCCATCGTGATTATCTTGGTCGTGAAGATCTTTTTTGTACAGTTCTTTGTATTCTTGCCACCTCTTCTTAATATCTTCTGCTTCTGTTAGGTCCATACAATTTCTGTCCTTTATCGAGCCCATCTTTGTATGAAATATTCCCTTGGTATTTCTAATTTTCGTGAAGAGATCTCTTGTTTTTCCTATTCTGTTGTTTTCCTCTATTTCTTTGAATTGATCACTGAGGAAGGCTTTCTTATCTCTCCTAGCTATTCTTTGGAACTCTGCATTCAGATGCTTCTATCTTTTTTTTTCTCCTTTGCTTTTCACTTCTCTTCTTTTCACAGCTATTTGTAAGGCCTCTTCAGACAGCTATTTTTTTTTTTTTTTGCATTTCTTTTCTATGGAGATGATCTTGGTCCCTATCACCTGTACAATGTCACGAACCTCTGTCCAAAGTTCATCAGGCACTCTATCTGTCAGGTCTAGTACCTTAAATCTATTTCTCCCTTCCACTGTATAATCACAAGTGATTTGATTTAGGTCATGTCTAAGTGGTCTAGTGGCTTTCCCTACTTTCTTCAATTTAAATCTGAATTTAGCAATAAGGAGTTCATTATCTGAGCCACAGTCAGCACCTGGTCTTGTGTTTGCTAACTGTATAGAGCGTCTCCACCTTTGGCTGCAAAGAATATAATCAATCTGATTTCGGTGTTGACCATCTAGTGATGTCCATGTGTAGAGTCTTCTCTTGTGTTTTTGGGAGAGGGTGTTTGCTATGACCAGTGCTTTCTCTTGGCAAAACTCTATTAGCATTTGCCCTGCTTCATTCCATGCTCCATGGCCAAATTTGCCTGTTACTCCAGGTGTTTCTTGACTTCTAACTTTTGCATTCCAGTCCCCTATAATTAAAAGAACATCTGTTTTGGTTGTTAGTTCTAAAAGGTCTCGTAGGTCTTTACAGAACCATTCAACTTCGGCTTCTTCAGTGTTTCTGGTTGGGGCATAGGCTTGGATTATTGTAATATTGAATGGTTTTCCTTGGAAACGAACAGAAAACATTCCGTCATTTTTAAGATTGCATCCAACTACGGCATTTCGGACTCTTTTGTTGACCATGATGGCTACTCCATTTCTTCTAAGTGATTCCTGCCCATGGTAGTAGATATAATGGTCATTTGAGTTAAATTCACCCATTCCAGTCCATTTTAGTTCACTGATTCCTAGAATGTCGACGTTCACTCTGGCCCTCTCCTGTTTGACCACTTACAATTTGCCTTGATTCATGGACATAACATTCCAGGTTCCTGTGCAATATTGCTCTTTACAGCATCAGACCTTGCTTCTATCACCAGTCACATCCACAACTGAGTGTTGTTTTTCTTTGGTTCCATCCCTTCATTCTTTTTGGATTTATTTCTCCACTGATCTCCAGCAGCATACTGGGCACCTACTGACCTGGGGAATTCCTCATTCAGTATCCTACCATTTTGCCTTTTGATACTGTTCATGGGGTTCTCAAGGCAAGTATACTGAAGTGGTTTACCATTCCCTTCTCCAGTGGACCACATTCTGTCAGACCTCTCCATCATGACCCGCCCGACTTGCTTGGCCCCACATGGCATGGCTTAGTTTCTTTGAGTTAAACAGGGCTGTGGTCCATGTGATCAGATCGACTAGTTTTCTGTGATGATGATTTCAGTGTGTCTGCCCTCTGATGCTCCTCACAATACCTGCTGTTTTAGTTGAGTTTCTCTTACTTTGGTCATGGGATATCTCTTACATGTCCTCCAGCAAAGCGCAGCTGATGCACCTTACTTTGGACAAGGGGTATCTCCTCAAGGCCACCCCTCCGGACCTTGAACGTGGAGTAGCTCCTCTCGGCCCTCCTGCGCCCATGCAGCCCCCGCCTCTTGGACGTGGGTTAGCTACTCTCGGCCGCCGGCCCTGATCTCGGACTTAGGATAGCTCTTCTCTGCCATGCTTCTGTGCGTGGTTGGTTGTGACGGAGCTGGTGTCTCAAGTCTGCTATCAATAATTACCTTAAATGTATATAGGTTTAATGCCCCATCCGAAATACAGAGACTAGCTGAATGGATATGAAACCAAGACACCCATTTATATTGTCTACGAGACCCACCTCAAAATGATGGACACATACAGATTGAAAATGAAGGGTTGGAAAAAGATATTCCACGCAAATAGAGACCAAAAGAAAGGAGGAGTAGCAACACTCATATCAGATAAAATATTCTTCAAAACAAAGGCTGTGAAAATAGACAGAGAAGGACTGTACATAATGATCAGGCATCAATCCAAGAAGATCAACTAAACAGAAAATTAACAAGGAACCATACATATTAAATGATACAATAGACCAGTTAAAATGGACAACCTGGAAGAAGTGGACAAATTCTTAGAAATGTACAACTTTCCAAAACTGAACCAGGAAGAAATAGAAAATCTTAACAGAGCCATCACAAGCATGGAAATTGAAACTGTAATCAGCAATCTTCCAGCAAACAAAAGCCCAGGTCCAGACGGCTTCAGAGCTTAATTCTACCAAAATTTAGAGAAGAGCTAACACCTATCCTACTCAAACTCTTCCAGAAAATTGCAGAGGAAGGTAAACATAAAAACTCATTCTATGAGGCCACCATCACCCTAATACCAAAGAGAACTACAGGCCAATATCACTGATGAACATAGATGCAAAAATCCTTATCAAAATTCTAGCAATCAGAATCCAACAATACATTAAGAAGATCATACACCGTGACCAAGTGGGCTTCATCCCAGGGATGCAAGGATTCTTTAATATTTGCAAATCAATTAATGTAATGTACACATTAACAAAATGAAAAATAAAAACCATATGATTATCTCAATAGATGTAGAGAAAGTCTTTGACAAAATTCAACATCCATTTATGAAAAAACCCTCCAGCAGGCGGGAATAGAAGGATCATTCCTCAACATAATAAAGCTATATATGAGAAACCTACAGCAAACATTATCCTCAATGGTGAAAAACTGAAAGCATTTCGCCTAAAGTCAGGAACAAGACAAGGGTGCCCACTCTCACAACTACTATTCAACATAATTTTGGAAGTTTTGGCCACAGCAATCAGACCATAAAAAGACATAAAAGGGATCCAAATTGGAAAAGAAGAAGTAAATCTCTCAGGGTTTGCAGATAACATGATCTTCTACACAGAAAACCCTAGAGACTCTACCATAAAATTAGTAGAGCTAATCAATGAATATAGTAATGTTGCAGGATATAAAATCAACACACAGAAATCTTTTGTATTCCTATACACTAGTAATGAGAAAATAGAAAGAGAAATTAAGGAAACAATTCCATTCACCATTGCAATGAAAAGAATAAAACACTTAGGAATATATCTACCTAAAGGAACAAAAGATCAATATATAGAAAACTTTAAAACTCTGCTGAAAGAAATCAGAAAGGACACTAATAGATGGAGAAATATATCGTATTCATGGACTGGAAAAATAAATATTGTGAAAATGAGTTTATTACCCAAGATAATTTATAAGTTCAGTACAATCCCTATCAAGCTATCAACGGTATTTTTCATTGAGCTAGAACAAATAATTTCACAATTTGTACGTAAATACAAAAAACCTCTAATAGCCAAAGCAATCTTGAGAAAGAAGAATGGAACTGGGGGAATCAACCTGCCGGAATTCAGGCTCTACTACAAAGCCACAGTCATCAAGACAGTATGGTACTGGCATAAAGACAGAAATATAGATCAATGGAACAAAATAGAAAGCCCAGAGATAAATCCACGCACTTATGGGCACCTTACCTTTGACAAAGTTGGCAAGGATATTCAATGGAGAAAAGACAATCCCTGTAACAAGTGGTGCTGGGAAAACTGGTCAACCACTTGGAAAAGAATGAAACTAGAACACTCCCTAACACCGTACACAAAAATAAACTCGAAATGGATTAAAGATTTAAATGTAAGACCAGAAACTATAAAACTCTTAGAGGATAACATAGGCAAAACACTGTCCGACATAAATCACAACAGGATCCTGCATGACCCACCTCCCAGAATATTGGAAATAAAAGCAAAAATAAACAAATGGGACCTAATTAAATTTAAATCTTCTGCACAGCAAAGGAAACTACAAGCAAGGTGAAAAGACAGCCTTCAGAATGGGAGAAAATAATAGCAAATGAAGCAACTGACAAATAATTAATCTCAAAAATATACAAGCAACTCCTGCAGCTCAATTCTAGAAAAATTAACGACACAATAAAAAAATGGGCCAAAGAACTAAACAGACATTTCTCCAAAGAAGACATACAGATAGCCAAATAACACATGAAAAGATGCTCAGCATCACTCATAATCAGAGAAATGCAGGTCAAAACCACAATGAGGTACCATTTTCCACCAGTCAGCATGGCTCCTATTTAAAAGTCTATAAGCAATAAATGCTGGAGAGGGTGTGGAGAAAAGGGTACCCTCTTACACTGTTGGTGGGAATTCAAACTAATATAGTCACTATGGAGAACAGTTTTGAGATTCCTTAAAACCTAGAAATAGAACTGCCATACGACCCAGCAATCGCACTCTGGGTATACACACTGAGGAAACAAGAGTTGAAAGAGACACATGTACTCCAAAGTTCATTGCAGCACTGTTTATAATAGCCAGGACATGGAAGCAACCTAGATGTCTATCTGCAGACGCATGGATAAGAAAGCTGTGGTACATATATAAAATGGAGTATTACTCAGCCATTAAAAAGAATACATTTGAATCAGTTCTAATGAGGCAGATGAAACTGGAACCTATTATACAGAGTGAAGTAAGCCAGAAAGAAAAGTACCAATACAGTATACTAATGCATATATATGGAATTTAGAAAGATGGAAATGATAACCCTGTATACGAGACAGCAAAAAAGACACAGATGTATAGAAAAGTCTTTTGGACTCTGTGGGAGAGGGAGAGGGTGGGATGATTTGGGAGAATGGCATTGAAACATGTATATTATCATATGTGAAACAAATCGCCAGTCCAGGTTCTATGCATGATACAAAATGCTCGGGGCTGGTGCACTGGGATGACCCAGAGGGATGATATGGGGAGGGAGGTGGGAGGGGGTGCTCAAGATGGGGAATACATGTACACCCGGGGCAGATTCATGTCAATGTATGGCAAAATCAGTACAATATTGTAAATTAAAAAAAAGAAAAACAAAGCAAAATAAAAAGAACATAAAAAATAATAAATTAATAAATAAAATAAAAAATAAAACAACTGTATGGTTCCTAATGAAGAGACAACTAGCTTCTCAAAATATAGCACAACTTCATTTAGTCATTGAATTTTTGTACTTGGAGACATTCTGATAAATCTTCCTTGGTAATTGGGATGACCAAATGTTGCATTATTATCTATTCCCAGTCCATTAAAAGTGAAAGTGAAAGTCAATCAGTCATGTCCTACTCTTTGAGACCCTATGGACTATACAGTTCAAGGAATTCTCCAGGCCAGAATACTGGAGTGGGTAGCCCTTCCCTTTTCCAGGAGATCTTCCAACCCAGGAATTGAACTCAAGCCTCCCACATTGAAGGCGGATTCTTTACCAGTTGAGCCACAAGGGAAGTCCAAGAATACTGGAGTGGTTAGCCTATCCCTTCTCCTGCGGATCTTCCCAACCCAGGAATTGAACTGAGGTCTCCTGCATTGCAGGCAGACTCTTTACCAACTAAGTTATGAGGGAAACCCTGTCTATGAGGTATCTTTGATTTATCAGGATGAGAGTCAAGACATATTCTGCTGTTCTGCTTATATATTTACACAGTGGATCCCTAATATTCAATTCAGACACAACTTTCTGGAAATTTTAAATTTGACATTACATTTTACAGGCGGTGAACAAAATTTCTAGGTTGGCTTAGGTTTCTCTTTGAATAAAATAAAGTGAATGCAGTAAATTTAAAATGAACTTCTCAAAAAAAAAAAAAAAAGGCCAAAACAAATATTACAGATTTTTTTTTACTGAAATGATCTTCATATTCTCTGTGTGAATACAAATTGAGACTGATGTACTTCTAGACAAATAAAACTTGGAAGAAAAATAATTTTTCACCAACTTTGATTCCTGGTATCATCCTATCAAACAAACAACACAATCAAAAAGTGGGCCAAAGAACTAAAGAGACATTTTTCTCCAAAGAAGACATATAGATAGCTAATAAACACATGAAAAGATGCTCTGTCTCACTCATTATTAAAGAAATGGAAATCAAAACCACAGTGAGGTATCATCTCATGCTGGTCAAAATGGCTGCCATCAAAAAGTCTACAAACAATAAATTCTAGAGAAGATGTGGATAAGAGGGAACTCTCTTACACTAATGGTGGGAATGAAAACTGGTACAGAAATTACAGAGAACAGTGTGGAGATTCCTTAAAAAAGTGACGTATGACCCAGAATTCCCACTGCTGAGCATACACAGCAAGGAAACCAGAATTGAAAGAGACATATGTACCCCAATGTGCATTTCACCAATATTTACAGTAGCTAGGACTTAGAAGCAACCCAAATGTCCATCAGCAAGCAAATGGATAAGGAAGGTATGGAATATTCAGTTCAGTTCAGTTCAGTCACTCAGTCGTGTCCGACTCTCCGCGACCCCATGAATCACAGCACGCCAGGCCTCCCTGTCCATCACCAACTCCCGGAGTACACTCAAATTCATGTCCACAGAGTCGGTGATGCCATCCAGCCATCTCATTCTCCGTCGTCCCCTTCTCCTCCCGCCACCAACCTTTCCCAGCATCAGAGACTTTTCCAGTGAGTCAACTCGTCGCATGAGGTGGCCAAAGTATTGCAGTTTCAGCTTTAGCATCAGTCCCTCCAATGAACATCCAGGATTGATCTCCTTTAGAATGGACTGGTTGGATCTCCTTGCAGTCCAAGGGACTCTCAAGAGTCTTCTCCAACACCACAGTTCAAAAGCATCGATTCTTCGGCGATCAGCTTTCTTCACAGTCCAACTCTCACATCCATACATGACCACGGGAAAAACCATTGCCTTGACTAGATGGACCTTGGTTGGCAAAGTAATGTCTCTGCTTTTTAATATACTATCAAGGCTGGTCATAACTTTCCTTCCAAGGAGCAAGCGTCTTTTAATTTCATGGCTGCAATCAGCATCTGCCGTGATTTTGGAGCCCCCAAAAATAAAGTCTGACACTGTTTCCACTGTTTTTCCATCTATTTCCCATGAAGTGATGGGACCAGATGCCATGATCTTTTGTTTTCTGAATGTTGAGCTTCAAGCCAACATTTTCACTCTCCTCTTTCACTTTCATCAAGAGGCTTTTGAGTTCCTCTTCACTTTCTGCCATAAGGGTAGTGGCATCTGCATATCTGAGGTTATTGATATTTCTCCTGGCAATCTTGATTCCAGCTTCTGCTTCTTCCAGCCCAGCGTTCCTCATGATGTACTCTGCATATAAGTTAAATAAGCAAGGTGACAATATACAACCTTGACGTACACCTTTTCCTATTTGGAACCAGTCTGTTGTTTTATGTACAGTTCTAACTGTTGCTTCCTGACCTGCATACAGGTTTCTCAAGAGGCAGGTCAGGTGGTCTGGGATTCCCATCTCTTTCAGAATGTTCCACAGTTTATTGTGATCGACACAGTCAAAGGCTTTGGCATAGTCAATGAAGCAGAAATAGATGTTTTTCTGAAACTCTCTTGCTTTCTCCATGATCCAGCGGATGTTGGCAATTTGATCTCTGGTGCCTCTGCCTTTTCTAAAACCTGCTTGAACATCTGGGAGTTCACGGTTTACATACTGCTGAAGCCTGGCTTGGAGAATTTTGAACATGACTTAACTAGCGTGTGAGATGAGTGCAATTGTGCGGTAGTTTGAGCATTCTTTGGCATTGCCTTTCTTTGGGATTGGAATGAAGACTGACCTCTTCCAGTCCTGTGGCCACTGCTGAGTTTTCAGCTATAAAAAAGAACGCGTTTGAGTCATTTCTAATGAGGTGGATGGAATGGAGCCTATTACACAGAGTGAAGTATGTCAGAAAGAGAAATACCAATAAAATATCTTCAGTTCAGTTCAGTTTCAGTTCGGTCACTCAGTCACGTCTGACTCTTTGTGACCCCATGGGCCCCAGCACACCAGGCCTCCCTGCCCATGACCAACCTGCAGAGTTTACTCAAACTCAGGTCCATTGAGTCAGTGATGCCATCCAGCCATCTCATCCTCTATTATCCCCTTTTCCTCCCACCTTCAATCTTTGCCAGCATAGTGATCTTTTCAAATGAGTCACTTCTTCTCATAAGGTGGCCAAAGTATTGGAGTTTCAGCTTCAGCATCTGTCCTTCCAATGAATATTCAGGACTGGTTTCCTCTAGGATTGACTGGTTGGATTTCCTTGCAGTCCAAGGAACTCTCGAGAGTCTTCTCCAACACCACAGTTCAAAAGCATCAATTCTTTGGCGCTCAGTTTCTTTATTGTCCAACTCTCACATCCATACATGATGAATGGAAAAACCACAGCATTGACTAGATGGATTTTTGTTGACAAAGTAATGTCTCTGCTTTTTAATGTGCTCTCTAGGTTGGTCATAACTTTCCTTCCAAGGTGCAAGCGTCTTTTAATTTCATGACTGCGATCAGCATCTGCAGGGATTTTGGAGCCCAGAAAATAAAGTCAGCCACTATTTCCACTGTTTTCCCACCTACTTGCCATGAAGTGATGGAACCAGATGCCATGATCTTAGTTTTCTGAATGTTGAGCTTTAATCCAACTTTTTCACTCTCCTCTTTCTCTTTCATCAAGAGACTCTTTAGTTCTTCTTCACTTTCTGCCAGAAGGGTGGTGTCATCTTCATATCTGAGGTTAGTGATATTTCTCCTAGCAATCTTGATTCCAGCTTGTGCTTCATCCAACCCAGCATTTCTCATGATATAAGTTAAATAAGCAGGATGACAATATACAGCCTTGACATACTCCTTTTCCTATTTGGAACCAGTCTGTTGTTTAATTCCAGTTCTAACTATTGCTTCCTCACCTGCATACAGGTTTCTCAAGAGGCAGGTCAGGTGGTCTAGTATTCCCCTCTCATTCAGAATTTTTCACAGTTTATTGTGATCCACACAGTCAAAGGCTTTGGCATGGTCAATAAAGCAGAAATAGATGTTTTTCTGGAACTCTTTGGCTTTTTCCACTATCCATCAGATTTTGGCAATTTGATCTCTGGATCCTCTGCCTTTTCTAAAACCAGCTTGAACATCTGGAAGTTCATGGTTCACGTATTGCTGAAGCCTGGCTTGGAGAATTTTGGGCATTACTTTTCTACCATGTGAGATGAATTCAACTGTGTGGTAGTTTAAGCATTCTTTGTCATTGCCTTTCTTTGGGATTGGAATGAAAACTGACATTTTCCAGCCCTTTGGCTACTCCTAAGTTTTCCAAATTTGTTGGCATATTGAGTACAGCACTTTCAAAGCATCATCTTTCAGGATTTGAAATATCTCAGCTGGAATTCCATCACCTTCACTAGTTTTGTTCATAGTGATGCTTCCTAAGGTCCTCTTGACTTCACATTCCAGGATGTCTGATTCTAGCTGAGTGTGAGTGATCACACCATTGTGATTATCTGAGTCGTGATGATGTTTTTTGTACAGTTCTTAGGTGTATTCTTGCCACCTCTTCTTAATATCTTCTGCTTCTGTTAGATCCATACCATTTATGTGCTTTATTGTTCCCATCTTTGCATGAAATGTTCCCTTTGTATCTCTAATATGTAAAATAGATGACCAGGGCAAGTTCGATGCGTGAAGCAGGGCACTCATAGTCAGGGTTCTGTGACAACCCATAGGGATGTGGTTGGGAGGGAAGTGGGTGGCAGTTTCAGGATGGGGGAACATGTGTACACTTGTGGCCGATTCATGTCAGTGTATGATTAAAAACACCACAATATAGTAAAGTAGTTATCCTCCAATTAAAATAGATAAATATTTTTTTTCTTTTTAATATTTTTAATAAATGGTACATCCACATGAAAACAAAAGAAAAAAAGACTGAATCTATACACAGGCCTCAATCCCTTCACAAAAACTGAATTAAATGCATCATAGACCTGAATGTAAGATGCAAAACTGTAACATTCATAGAAGATAACAAAGGATAAAATGTAGATGACCTTTAATATGATTATGTCTTTTCAGATATAACACCAAAGACATGATTCATAAAAGAAATTATTGATAAGCTGGACTTAATTAAGATAAAAATTCTGCTTTGCTAAAGACAATATCAAGAGAATTAGAAAGCAAGTCACAGACTAGGAGAAAACATTTTCAAAGATAGATCTGTTACCTAAGATAAACAAAAACTCACTCAACAAAAAGAAAGCTAAAAACCAATTAAAATGGGGCAAAACTTTAAAAGATACCTTACCAACGATATATCCGGTTGGCAAATAGACATCTTAAATTGTTCCCCATCCTACATTATCATAGAAATGTCAATTAAAGCAACAATGAGATAACACTTCATATCCATTATAATGGCCAAAATATGGAATGCTGACCACACTAAGTGCTGGTAAAGATGTGGAACAACAGGCATTTTCATATGTTCCTTTTGGTAATACAAAATTATATAGACATTTTGGATAACAATTTAGAGGTTGCATACAAAACTACCTATATTCTTACCATATGATCTAGCAACTTCTTTCTTTGGTTTTACCCAAGGAAATTGAAAACTTAAAAAAAAACATAAAAATCCTGCACATAAGGTGATTTTTGACCCAACCTTCTCCGTTCCTCACTTTCAGGACTCCTGTCATCAAATCCAACACATTATCTTCAATGCCTCTTGGCATGATTTCATCCTTTTGTCTGTACATAGTCTTCCTTTACTCAAAAGGACTTTTAGGGTAGTAAAAATACTTTGTATAACATTATAATTATGAATACCTCACTATACTTTGGTCCAAAACAATAGAATGTACAACCCCAAGAGTGAACCATAATGGAAACTATGGAAATTTTTTTCTTTTATTAACTTTTTATTTTATATTGGGGTACAGCTAATTAATAATGTGCTAATTTCAGGTGTAAAAAAGAGATTCAGTTATACATATATATGTATCTCACCAAAGATATACAAAATAGGAGATAAACACCAACTGGTGTTCAGTAGATAGTGAGATACATCTTAGTGTGGTGAATGAGGAATAAAAGGAGCCTCACTAAAAATTATAGTCTAGGATTTGATGTTGATAATAAGTATTATTTGGGTAATCAGACATTGGAGAGCAAAGAAATATTTAATTCAGAGGAATCAATGTAAATAAAATCATCCATGTAGGTATATTTTTATATTATATGTTATTCTATGTTAAAAACCTTACACTTTTATATAATAAATTATATTACTATGTAAAATATAAGAATTGTAGTACTTTTTATATTAGTTTGAAAAATCACTGCATGAAATTGGAGATTGTTCCTTCAATTTTCCTGGAATGGAAAGTGTATGAAGGAGATTCATGGGAAGTAAACTACTTTATAGCTTGAGATTATCTCTAGATACAGAAAAAATAAAATTTCTCATTTGCCATTCAGATTTGTACTTTTGAAAACAAGTATTTGAGTGCTTCAATTAGTTTCCCTTAATAAAAGAGACAGTGACTCACTGTGTCCTTTTAACTCTGGTGGACCAATAGCTCACTGCAAGTGTGTCAGAAAATATAGGTTACTGTAAATGAAACAATGGCAATTTTAGCCCAAAGGAAAATTAAGCTGAGCAAATTGGGCAAAGCAGGCTGATGTGTGCTGAAGTTAATGGGTATTTCTTGACAAGAATCTAGCAACAAGGAAAGAAGACCTGTAAACATACAAAAATTAAGTTATGGATCTGAACATGGCATTAAACAGATTTAGTCAGATAGTAACATGATGAAAAGCAGCCAAGTGACAAGTGTAATCATGCTAGATGCTTTTATAGACATTGTAACACATTTTTCTTCTGGAGAAATGATTTAATCGTAATTATTGCTGCCTTATTTTGAAATTATTTAATCTATTCATGCTAGCCACACTTCAATATCCAGTAATCAGAGAAACAACTAAAGTGCAAGTGATTGAAAATCCTGTTGAATTGTCTATGGTGAAAATTAGGAAACATTATCTTGTAGAAACTATTTTTTAGAGGAGTTTTTGGTTTATAAAAAATTTTGAGAGGAACTTACAGACCGTTCTCATACACCTCCTGTGTCCACACATGCATATCCTCTCCCATTATCAACAACACTCATTAAAATGGTGTGCATTTTACTAAAGAAGAACCTAGGATATATAACGATCACCCATAGTTTCTGGAATGGTATTATTCAAAGGCATAACCAACAAGGACCTACTGTATAGCACAGAGAACTCTGCTCAATATTATGTATTAAATGGGGAGATAAATAATTTTTTAAAAGAATGCCTTTTTAAATAAACAATGCAAAGACATAGAGGAAAACAGTAGAATGGGAAATAATAGAGATCTCTTCAAGAAAATTGAAGAAATCAAGGGAATATTACATGCAAGGATGGGCATGATAAAGGATAGTAATGGTAATGACCTAACAGGAGGAGAAGAGATTAAGAAGGTACAAGATACACAGAAGAATTATACAAAAATTGTATTAATGACCCTGATAATCATAATGTTGTGGTCACTCACATAGAGCCAGACATCCTGGAGTATGCAGTCAAGTGGGTCTTAGGAAGCATTACTACAAACAAAGTTAGTGAAGGTGTTAGATTTCCAGAGGAGCTAATTCAAACCTAAAAGATGCTGCTGCTAAAGTGCTGTACTCAGTATGCCAGTAAATTTAGCATACTCACCAGTGGCCACAGGACTGGAAAAGGTCAATTTTCATTCCAGTCTCAAAGAAGGGCAATACCAAAGATTGCTCCAACTACCATACAATTTCTCTCATTTCACATGCAAATAAGTTTATGCTCAAAATCCTTCAAGTTAGGCTTCAGAAGCATATGAACCAGGAACTTTCAGTTGTAAATCTGGGTTGAAAAAAGAGAGAGGAACCAGCGATTACATTGACAATATTCATTGGCTCAAAGAGAAAGCAAGGAAATTTCAGAAAAAACATCTGCTCCATTGACTATACAAAAACTTTTGACTTTGTGGGTCACAACAAACTGTGGAAAATCCTTAAAGAGATGGGAATACCAGACCATCTTTTCTGTCTCCTGAGAAACCTATACACAGGCCAAGAAGCAAGAGTTAGAATCAGACATGGAACAACTGACTGGCTCAAATTGTGAAAGGAGAACAACAAGGCTGTATTAACATATGGTCACCTTGCTTTTTTAACTCTTATGCAGAGTACTTCATGCAAAATTTTGGGCTGGATGAATCACAACCTAGAATCAAGATTCTGCAGAGAAATATCAACAACTTCAAATATGCAAATGACACCACTCAAATGGCAGAAAATGAAGAGGAGATGAAGAGTCTCTTGATGAGGGTAAAAGACAGGAGTGAAATGATGGCTTGAAACACATTAAGCAAACTAAGATCATGACATCCAGTCCCATCACTGCATGCAAATAGAAGGGACAATTGGAAGCAGTGAGAGATTTTTTTTTTGGCCTCCGAAATTACTGCACACTATGACTGCAGCCATGAAATTAAAAGACATTTGCTACTTGGAAGGAAAGCTATGACAAAACTAAATAGTAAATTAAAAAGCAACAGCATCACTTTGCCAACAAAGGTCCATATTGTCAAAGCTATAGCTTTTCCAGTAGTCTTGTAGAGATGTGGGAGTTGGACCATAAAGCAGGCTGAGTGCTAAATAATTGATGTTTTTGAATTGTGATGCTGGAGAATCCTCTTGAGATTCCCTTGGGCTGAAAGATCAAGCCAATCAATTCTAAAAGAAATCAACCCTGAATATTCATTGGAAGGACTGATAATGAAGCTGAAGCTCCAATACTTTGGCCACCTCATGCAAAAAGCCAACTCATGGAAAAGATCCTGATGCTGGTAGCCATTGAGGGCAAAAGGAGAAGGTCGCAGCAGAGGATGAGATGGTTAGATAGCATCGTGGACTCAGTGGACATGAATTTGAGCAAACTCCTGAAAAGAGTAAAGGACAGTGTATTCTGGCCTGCTGAAGTCTACGGGGGTTCCAAGGAGTGGGACACGACTTAGTGACTGAACAGCAACAACATTATATAATATTGCAATGGAAAGAACAGTCATGTTATATTAGAACTATTCTTTTATCATTGTTTATTACAAATCTAGCATTTATTAATAGAGCTATTTGGTATTAATTATAAATGGCAGTATAATATTCCGAACATGATCTCTGAAGTCAATCTACCTTGATCGAATTACAGAGCAACATTAAGTAGTTTTAAATCTGGATAGTTTACCTAAATTCTCTGTCCCCTTTTTCTCATATGAAAAATGTGGTTAATGTACTAACTATGGTACAATAATCTCATGGATATTAAGTGCATTAATAATAAGAAGCATTTAGAAGAGTGTTCAGTCTTATTCTAATCATTCAATATACTGCATTTTATTATATTATATCCAAATATCCCTGGAACTGGGAAAAGATTATATCCAAATATTTCTGATGCTACGGAAGGCCCCTCATGCTGTGAAAGATTGATGGCAGGTGGAGTACAGGATGACAGAGGATGAGATGGTTGGATAGTATCACCGATTAAATGGACACGAGTTTGAGCAAACTCTGGGAGATAGTGAAGGATGTAGAAGGCTGGAGCACTGCAGTCAATGGGGGTCACAAAGAGTTGGACATGTTTTAGCAACTAAACAACAACAATTCAAATGTCAATTTAGAGGTATTTATATATTTGGAAATCAGATTAAAATTTTTCAATTAATACACTATAGATATTATTATCACTTTCTAGAAACACTAATCCTAAATATGTCATATCATTCATAAATATACAAATATTTTGAAGTAGTTCCTGTTGACTATCAAGCTTGATTCCTCAACAGTTTGGGGCATTTGAACACTATGGGTAGAAGGAATATCACACATGTATCTCACTTCATCCTCATGGGACTGACAGACTATGCAGAGATGTGGGTGGTACTCTCCACATGTTTCTCCTGATATACCTGATCAATGTGCTGGGGAATGTGGGGATGATACTGATAATCCTCCTGGATCTCCAGCTTCACATCCCCATGTATTTTTTTCCTCAGTCATTGGCCTTTCTTGGCCTCAGTTACTCAACTGTCATCACCACCAAAACTTTAGACAACTTACTGACTTCCATCAAAATTATTTCATACCTGAACTGCTTCACTCAGATGTATTTCTTTGCCTTCTTAGGTGCCACTGAATGTTTCCTTCTCTCCTCCATGGCCTATGATCGCTATATAGCTATCTGCAATCCTCTGTATTACCCGATTGTCATGTACACCAGACCCTGCTGTTCCCTAGTCTTTGGATGTTATTTGATTGGCTTTATGGATTCTTTTGTTAACGGACTTTACATGAGCAGATTGCATTTCTGCAGATTCAATGTAATCTTTCACTTTTTCTGTGATCTATCCCAAATTTTAGCCTTTCCCTGCACTGACACGCATGGCATAGAAATCATCATATCCACTTTTGCTGGCTCCAGCCTAGTGCTCTCTTATTATAATAGTAGTGTCCTATGTGTCCATCCTGTCTACTACCCTGAAAATTACTTCCACTTCAAGTAAGCAAAAAGCCTTCTCTACATCTGCATCACATCTTCTGGGAGTCATGATCTTTTATGGCACTATGATTTTTACTTATTTAAAATCAAGTAAATCCTACTCCTTGGGAAAGGATCAGATAGCTTCTCTTTTTTATACTGTTTTCATCCCCACGCTGAATACACTCATATATAGTCTTCGAAACAAAGAAGTAAAAAAATGCTCTCAGTAGAGTCATGCAAAAAATGAAGTGAAAGTCGCTCAACCATGTCCGACTCTTTGCTACCTCATGGACTGTACAGTCCATGGAATTCTC
This sequence comes from Moschus berezovskii, assembly GCF_049115385.1. Taxonomy (NCBI): domain Eukaryota; kingdom Metazoa; phylum Chordata; class Mammalia; order Artiodactyla; family Moschidae; genus Moschus; species Moschus berezovskii. Next base: position 11,877,050 of record NC_142482.1, on the reverse strand, counting down.
CAGGCCAGAGTACGGGAGTGGGTAGTCTTTCCCTTCTCCAGGGGATCTTCCCACCCCAGGGATCAAACCCAGGTCTCCCGCAATTCAGGCAGATTCTTTACCAGATAAGCCACAAGAGAAACCCAAGAATACTGGAGTGAGTAGCCTGTCCCTTCCCCAAAGGATCTTCCAGGCCTAGGAATCAAACCAGAGTTTCCTGAATTGCAGGTGGATTCTTTACCAGCTGAGCTAGGAAGGAAGCCCAGATAAAGGGCTCTGAACAATTAAAATAACATTGAAGGCAAATGCTCATGCTCACCAGTTTTTTTTTTTTTTCTTTCTTATCTATATTTTTATCCCCTTGCTTTCTCTTTCCAGAAAAAAAACTGAACTAATCATTTATTTGCTTTGTTTTGAACCAACCTTTGCTTGATCTAGTATGATCTTGGGCATTTCCTGGAATTGTGGTTATGCTCAGTTGTGTTCGATTCTTTCTGACCCCATGGACTGTAGCCCACCAGGCTCTTCTGTCCACAGAATTTTCCAGGCAGGAATATAGAAATAAGTTGTAATTTCCTACTCCAAGGGATCTTCCCAACCCAGGGATTGAACTACGCTTCCTCTGCATCACCTGCATTGGAAGCAAATTTTAACCTTGAGCCATGGGAAGCCCTTTATCTGGAATACGCCTTAAGAAATCCACATTGTAATTTGAAATGTTGAAACATCTTAAATTCATGATGTATATACATATGTGTGTGTATATATATATATATATATATATATATATATATATATAGGGACAACTGATTTGCACAGTGATAAAGTATAATTAGTACCTTTTAAACAGTACTATACAAATTTAGAGAATTTTATTATTAAATGAGGCCCATTTTATGGACAGTAACAGAAGTTTTAGAACTTGTTTTGTGTACTTGTGGGGAAGCAATATAACAGAGTGGTTAGCAGCACTTGCCTTGGAGCTGTCCATCACAGGGTTTCAGTTCTAGGTCTGCAGCCCTTGTAGCTCGACAACATTTAAAGGGATCATTGACACTTGGGACTCAAGTTTACACAATCTTACCAAGTAAGAATTCCAGATCCATAATGTTATTGTAGGTATTACATCACATAATTGATGTAAAGCATCTAAGGCCTTACAAAGAAATGCTATTATCATTAGAATACTCACATCCCTGCTTATTTTTAACTTATGTTTTTTTTTTCTTATATTATTCTAACTTATAAATTACCTTTAGTTTATTTAAGAAAAACAAATACACAAACAGCTAAGTAAATACTCAACACTTCAAAATTTCTATTTAAAGTGGTACACATTAATAATATAGAAAACTTGGAAAATATTGAAAATTTTAAAAAATTACGTTTCCTAAAAGTTATCAGCAACTTTACATATGCTCTTCTGAGCATTCCTGTTGGCTCAGTGGAAGAGAATCCACCTGTCAATGCAGGAGACACAGGTTCCATCCCTGATTTGGAAAGATCCCCCAGAGAAGGAAATGGTAACCCACTCCAGTATTCTTGCCTGGCAATCCACATGGACAGAAGAGCCTGGTGGGCTATAGTCCATGGGGTCACAAAGAGTTGGACGCCACTTAGCGACTAAATACCAGCAGCACATATTATAGATAGATTGTTATGTATGTACACGTATTCAGTTCAACTCGGCTCAGTCGCTCAGTCATATCCGACTCATTGTAATCCCATGAACCGCAGCATGCAAAGCTTCCCTGTCCATCACCAATTCCCGGAGTTTACCCAATCTCATGTCCATTGAGTCGGTGATGCCATCAAACCATCTCATCCTCTCTCGTCCCCTTCTACTCCTGCCCTCAATCTTTCCCAGCATCAGGGTCTTATCAAATGAGTCAGCTCTTCACACCAGGTGTCCAAAGTGTTGGAGTTTCTGCTTCAACATCAGTCCTTCCAATGAACACCCAGGAATGATTTCTTTTAGGATGGACTGGTTGGATCTCCTTGCAGTCCAAGGGACTCTCAAGAGTCTTCTCCAACACCATATTATATATAGTCATATTTCTCTCACTTCCTATGAACGCTCAGTAACTTTCTTTGTATTCTTACAAGTTTATTATTAATTATTACTTTGTCATTGAAATCTAGGGTGACCGTGTTCTTGGCAAATGGGAAAAATCCAGACTCTCATTTTGTAATGCTTTGGACATGAAATGTTTGCAGATTTATCAAGTTAAAAATCTGTTTGCAGTGATATTCGTTCAGCAGCTATCTGAAAACCTTTAAAACCCCTAACTTTGTGTGATGTGTCAAAAAAAAATTCAGAAAACTGTGTTTTTTTTTTTTTTTTTGCTGAAATTAGGTGTATTTTACAATAGCATTGTCTTTCTCCTGATTTATATTCATTTGTTATGATTATTAAAAATAAATCTTTCATTAAATTTTCACTTTGTTAGTAGACATATAGCTTGTTTCTACATTCTGGCCTTTGTAAATAGTGTTGCAATGGACATTTACATGTGTATATTTTTTGAACTATAGTTTTTTCCAGATATATGCCTAGGAGTAGGTTTTCTTGGTCATATGGTTTTTCTTTTTTTGTGTTATAACAACACACTTCATAACAGTGACCTTGTCCCCACTCCTTACCTTCATGAACTCATTCCTTATTATTCTATCAGTCATACTCACTTTGATTTGACCACTGACATTCTAACTCTTCTGTCCATACTAGTACTGATAGCTTTTGGAATGTTTCCATTTTCCCTTTCATTCAGAAACTTGTTATTCACAGAGAAATGCATGCTTTCTTTCCTATTCTAGTCTTAATAAAACATTTAAAATTGTACCTATTCCCTTCCCCCTTTCATGCTTCATTTATTTTCCATAGCAGTTATCTACATTTAACCTTTCATAATATTTTGTTAGTGTCATTTGTTGTTTGCTGCATCATCACACACTATCATGTAAGCTTAATGAATAAGGACTCTTGTTTAGTTTGTTCAACATCCTCTCCCCAGCACCTAGATTTAAACCTCAATGAATGTATCTGAAGTTTGCAATTTACAGAGGATGAAACTATAGAACACAATAAATAACCGGCCAGTGATCACTCACTAGTGAAAAAAAAAAACTCACGTTTGAACACTGGTAGTCTAAATCTACTGTTCATATTTCTCATCACCATTGTTTGATTGGACATTTTCAACAAAATTGTACTATGGTTACCAGAACTGAGAAAATAGAATTCATTACTGTATTAAGGAAAGCATTACATAAAATACCAGGGGCTGTTGAAAGGCTTATACTACTGGCAGACATTCTCTAAAGCATGCTAATACCAACCAGCGTGATTTGGACAATACTATTCCAGTACTCTTGCCTGGAAAATCCCATGGACAGAGGAGCCTGGTGGGCTGCATTCCATGGGGTTGCTAAGAGTCAGACATGACTGAGCAACTTCACTTTAACTTTTCATTTTCAAGCATCGGAGAAGGAAATGGCAACCCACTCCAGTGTTCTTGCCTGGAGAATCCCAGGGATGGCGGAGCCTGGTGGGCTGCCATCTATGGGGACGCACAGAGTCGGACACAACTGAAGTGACTTAGCAGCAGCAGCCAGGTCTTCTCAAACATCCAGATCACAGAAGGAAATTCCATTAAGCAAAGAACAGTTTTCCTAATGATGTTATTGTTCTAGGAAGAGAATCTCTAATAGGGTACACACTATCCTGATGTAAAAATGGGATTCAGAAAGACTGGCTCAGCAAATAAAAAAAGTATCCTTTGTTATAAACTTTCAGATTTAGCTGACTAGGGTATGTGGATGAATCTTTTTCACAACATAATTCTAGAAACTGGGCTTCCTTAGTGACTCAGTGGCAAAGAATCCTGCTGCCAATGCAGGAGCAGCCGATATGGGCCCTGGTCAGTAAGAGCCTCTGGAGAAGGCCCACTCTAGCATTCTTGCCTGGAAAATCCCTTGGACAGAGGAACCTGGTGGGCTACAGTACATGTGATCAAAAACAGTCTGACATGATTTGGTGAATAAACAACAACGATCCTGGAAACTAAGTTTCTTCTATGTTGCTGATCATTTATCTCTCATTGCTGTCCTCTTCTGCACTGTCGAATAATTGATTTTTTAAAAATAATATTTGGTACATTTCATCACAAAGCCATCTAGTTTTGGTCTAATCTTCAGTATCTAAAGTTAATTGAAAGCATAAATTCACTTAAGTGCATGCATGAAAATATTCATAAGCACTATGAATGAAAGCCAAATAATAGAAAAAACTCAAACGACCATCAAGTGATTCATTGGAAGGACAGAAGTTGAAGTGTTGAAGCTGAAGCTCCATTACTTTGGCCACCTAATGGGAAGAGCTGACACATTGAAAAAGACTCTGATGTTGGGAAAGATTGAAGGCAGGAGTAGAAGGGGATGACAGAGGATAAGATGGTTGGATGGCATCACGGACTCAATGGACATGAGTTTGAGCAAACTCCAGAAGTTAATGGAAGACAGAAAAGTCTGGCATGCTGCAGTCTATGGGGTCACAAAGAGTTGAACATGACTTTGTGACTGAGCAACAAGAAAATATTATTTACATGAGATAAAAGAAAAGAGAGCACGGGAATTTTTTAAGAAAATGAATCAATTCCATTAAATTAAAGTCAGGAAAATAGAAAAAAGGAGAAATATATAGACAAAGAAAGCAAGATATGCATATATTTTGATCCTCCAAAGATGAACACCATGCCAAATTAACAGACAACATATCACAACGTACAAATAAGGTTTTGTCCCCTGAAAAGAAAAAAAAAATTTTTTAAACTTTCTAATGAATGGATATAATGTATTATAAGTCAATGAAAAATGATCAGTACTAAAGTATTTATTAAAGTTATTTGTTATTTATTAATGTTTATACAATTTTAAGAAATACATTTCTTTAAAATTTCTTTACATTTTTCTTATCTAGCTATAAATATGAATTTTATTTCACATGTCTTAGCAAGACAAACATTTGATGATTAGAATTGGTCTTCCTAACTTCATCAATTTACAATAATTTATTACAGCTCCTTTATACAAACCTACAAATCCTCTCCTGAAATTCTGGCGTATAAGCAGAGTTTTCCAGAAGAATTCTTTTCACGTCTACTTGACAACTGGTTTAATTATCATGATTTAATTAAAGATTCACAAGAATATTTTAATCTTTCAGTTTACCCCTTTTTAGACTCTTTGTTTCTTCATGTTGGATAAATAATATTCAATAAAATTCTAAACATCTGAGGCAGACTTCACTAGAAAAAAAGTTGGTTATGTGGCATCAGTCACACATAACACATGAAATTATGGGTGCTATGAAAGGCTAGTATAACATTGGCCATATTATATTATGAAATTTAGAATAAAATGAGGGTGGATACTGAATCAGCAATATGATAATTGTTGTGTAAATCTAAAGGCTTGGTGCTTGAGTGAGCGGCTGTGAGGAGATACCCCATGTCCAAGGACAAAGGAGAAGTCCCAGCAAGACAATAGCAGGGGCAAATACTTTAGAATCAAATGCCAATCCCACCAGAGACGCTCAGAGGGCTCGAACATACCTTGTGCGCACCAGAACCCCCACAGAGACTGAGACAGAGCTGTGTCTGAGTGTCTCTTGTGGAGATATGGGTCACCACTGGACTGCCACAGGGACAGGGGCTCTGGGTGCAGCAGACTTGGGTATGGCATAAGCTTTCATGGAGGAGGTCATCATTAACCCAACCACAAGGTGGGGAACAATGTACACCCGGGGTGGATTCATGTCAATGTATGGCAAAACAAATGCAATATTGTAAAATAATAAGCCTCCAATTAATAATAATAAATAAAAATGCCAAAAAAAAAAAGAACTTACACAGGACTGGGGTAATTGATTCTTGGAGAGCACAAACAGAACCTTGTGCACCAGGACCCAGGAGAAAGGAGCAGTAACCCCACAAGAAAGTGACCCAGACTTGCCTGGGAGTTCCCAGGAGTCTCCAGCAGAGGCATGGGTCAGTGGTGGCCTGCTGCAGGGTTGGGGGCACTGAGTGTAACAGTAAACACATGGGATCTTTTGAAGGAGGTCGCCATTATCTTCATTACCTCCACTGTAATTGGGCTCAGGTAAATAGTAGGAAGAGACCATAACTTATCCATCAACATGAAATAAAATTATTAAAGATTTACTGAGCATGCCCCACCCATCAGAACAAAACCCAGTTTCTCCCTCCCTCCCACCAGGAAGTTTCCATAAGCCTCTTTTCTTCTCCAAGAGAGGGCAGAAAGGCTGCAGACCACAATCACAGAAAACTAACCAATCTAATCACATGGACCACAGCCTTGTCTAACTCAATGAAACTATGAGCCATGCCATGTAGGGCCACTCAAGATGTGGTCATGGTGGAGAGTTCTGACAACACGTGGTCCACTGCCGAAGGGAATGGCAAACTACTTCAGTATTTTTGCCTTGAGACCCCCATGAACAGCATGAAAAGGCAAAAAGATAGGACACTGAAAGATGAACTCCCCAGGTCGGTAAGTGCCCAATATGCCACTGGAGATCAGTGGAGAAATAACTCAAGAAAGAGTGAAAGGATGGAGCCAAAGCAAAAACAACACCCAGTTGTGGATGGGACTGGTGATAGAAGCAAAGTTCGATGCTGTAAAGAGCAATATTGCATAGCAACCTGGAATGTTAGGTCCATGAATCAAGGCAAATTGGAAGCGGTCAAACAGGAGATGGCAAGAGTGAACATCGACATTTTAGGAATGAATGAAGTAAAATGGACTGGAATGGGGGAACTTAACTCATATGACCATTATATCTACTACTGTGGGAAAGAATCCCTTAGAAGAAATGGAGTAGCCATCATGGTCAACAAAAGAGTCCAAAATGCAGTACTTGGATCCAATCTCAAAAACGACAGAATGATCTCTGCTTGTTTCTAAGGCAAACCATTCAATATCAAGGTAATCCAAGTCTATGCGTTCTATGAAGACCTACAAGAGTTTTTAAAACTAACACCACAAAAAGATGTCCTTTTCTTTATAGGGGACTGGAATGTAAAAGTAGGAAGTCAAGAAGCACCTGGAGTAACAGGCAAATTTGGCCTTGGAGTACAGAATGAAGCAGGGCAAAGGCTAACAGAGTTTTGCCAAGAGAATGCACTGGTCATAGCAAACAGCCTTTTCCAACAACCCAAGGGAAGTCTCTACACATGGACATCACCAGACAGCCAACACTGAAATCAGGTTGACCATATTCTTTGCAGCCAAAGATGGAGAATCTCTATACAGTCAGCACAAAGAAGACCGGGAGCTGACTGTGGCTCAGAACATGAACTCCTTATTGCTAAATTCAGACTTAAATTGAAGAAAGTAGGGAATACCACTAGACCATTCAGGTATGACCTAAATCAAATCCCTTTCCTATTCCTAATGTAACACAAATTATGTTGTAGATATTCTCTTTTTTCTTTTTCCAATTGTTAAACTTACTTCTTCTATTTCCAAGTTTTGTACTTTGGCTCATTATTTTCTTCCAGAAATCCCATAACACTGTTAAAATTTGTTAAAATTTTACACCCCTCTTCGATTTTCTACTTCCTTCCCACATATATTTTCTACCCCCTTCCAACATATAATTTCAACCCCTTTCCAATCATATAATTCATTATCTTTGTAACTGCAAGATTAATCTATTTTTATAAATGTAAAGCTGACCTTGTTACCCACCTACCCAAAATCCTATCAGTGTTTTACAGTTTACTTAGAAAAAATTCCAAATATTTATTGTGATCTACATCATCTGATTTTACTAATACTATTATCAGTCACTCTGGCCTTAAAGGAAACACTAGCCTCTATTAAGTTCCCATTAAACAAACAAACAAAAAAGATTTTCTATCTCAGGGCAACATCTTTAGGAAATACACTCTTCTTTATAATCCTGAATGCATTTCTTAAAGATGCCCAAAATCCTGGGATATTCTTCCTGTGATTTATTCAGTACTTGATTACTTCTCATTCTTTATGTTTTAGTTGAAATTTCAGCCTCAGAAAGGAATTCTCTTAACAGCATCTAAGAGGTAATTCTCCCAGGTTATCTTGATGCATCATTTTTGTGGAATTTACTTATGGTACTTACAACAATCCACAGTTATCTTGTTTATGTGTTTTATTCTAGCCCTTTGTTTCTTTCTCATTATTGGAATAGTAGGTCCAGAGGTAAGGGGTAAATAAAGTAACTGAAACTTTAGTATCTCTTGGAACAAGTAGGAAACAAATAAGATTATATTGTTGTTGTCCAGCTCTTTGTGACCCCTTGAACTGCAGCATGCCAGGCTTCCCTCCCTTCACTATCTCCTAGAATTTGCTTAAACCCATGTCCATTGAGTCAGTGATGCGATCCAACCATCTCATCCTCTGTCACCGCCCCCTTCTCCTTCCCTCAATCTTTCCCAGCATCGGGTTCTTTACCAATGAGTCAGCTCTTTGCATCAGGTGGCCAAAGTATTGGAGCTTCAGCATCAGCCCTTCCAATGAATATTCAGATTTGATTTCCTTTAAGATTGACTGGTTTGATCTCCTTGCTCTCCAAGTGACTCTTACAAGTCTTCTCCAGCACCACAGTTTGAAAGTGTCAATTCTTGGACACTCAGCCTTCTAGTATGACTCAAAGTAATTAAGAGGAAGAAAGATTTGGAGTCAGAAACGACTAATATCAAATACTCAAAACTGTTTGGTGTTATTACTGCCTTATTTCTTCAATTGTTTTTCTATCACTGCTTCATTTTTTATTTCATTGCAGAATATTTTTAAATTTTCTTTAGGCGAAGAGCTAGCAATAACTCTGGTCTTTTTGGTCCGGCATTTATGATACATATCTTTTAAAAATTACTTTACTGAGTTATGATTGACATAAAAGAGCGATATATGGCTAATGTATACAATTCGATGAATTTGAAGATAAGTATATATTAGTGATACAGTTACTGAAAATCTATCCCGTAAACATATCCACCATTCCCAAAAGTATCATCCTGCCCATTTTATTATTATGATTATTTTATACATATACATAATTAACTTTCTGTTAAAGGGTAGATCTTATATTAAATGCTGAAATAGTGTTGATTCTCTGGATCTAAATTTTACCTTTTCATATAAGAGACTGCAATAGAACATTTAAGGCCATAGGTAATTACTGAGGTCAATTAAAAGTGAGAAGGGACTATAATTGGCTTAGTTAGTAACAGGAAGTCATCCTTCAAGCAGATATTTCTAGGAAAATATTATAATTCCATGCTGATTCTTTGGCAACTATATGCAACATAATTTTCAGAGAAACGTTATGAAAATAAAATGTTTCGCATTATTACAGCAATAAAAATTATCAAAAGTGTAAAAATGACAGAATTTGGAATTTCAGTCTACATTGAATAAATGTTAATACAAGGATGGAATGAAGAAAAGAGGGCAGAATAGTGATTGTATCAGTGGTACAGTGGTGAAGAATCCACCTGTCAATGAAGGAGATGTTGGTTTGATCCGTGGGTCAGGAAGATCCTCTGGAGGAGGAAATAGCAACCAATTCTAGTATTCTTGCCTGGAAAATTGCAGGGACAGAAGAGCCTGACAATCTACAGTCCATGGGGTCACAAAAAATAGAATTGGACATAATTTAGCAACTAAATAATTTTTTAAATGACTAGATCATGCATCATTCAGAAGAAGCAAATATTTTCAAATTAAAGATCACAAGGAACATAGAATTATTTGGAAGCACACAGTTACTCAAGTTTCTCACATGGAATGCAGAAGATAACAATATGATGCTATGATATGAATCATGATTTCAAATATTTTCAAGCTAATAATATGTCCATAACTTAATCAAATTCAATGGATTGGACCTTCAAAATATTCGTTATGTTGGATCATCTATTTAATTTGCCACACTTGAATATTCTATTTAATAGATTATTTCAAATTTGATTTAATAGACCTATAAACGTGAGTTCAATTAATTTTTCGAGGAAATCTCATTCAAAGGGTGCTTTTGCCATCTATTGACAGTCCTAGAAAATAATTCCTTAATTTCTAACCAGGGCTCTTTTCCATCCATATAGATGACTTTCCAAACTCATACACAGCTAATGGAAATCTCACTCAAGTAACTGAGTTTATTCTCACAGGAGGCTCAGAATGTGCAGACCTCCAGATCCCACTCTTCTTTGTCTTCCTGGTAATTTATGGACTGACCAAGACAGGGAACCTAAGCATCATCACCGTCACCAGTGTGGGCTCCTGACTTCAGACTTCCATGTATTTCTTCCTCGGGCATTTGGCCATCATAAGTCTTGGCAATTCAACTGTCATTGCCCCTAAAATGCTGATCAACTTTTTAGTAAAAAAGCATACCACCTCCTTCTATGAATGTGCCACCCAACTAGGAGGGTTCTTGGTTTTCACTGTAGCTGAGGTGCTCATTTTAGCTGTGATGGCCTATGACCGCTATGCAGCCATTTGTAAACCCCTGCTCTACACGACAGTGGTATTTCGGCGGACCTGCCTTCTTCTCATTTCCCTCACATACCTCTATAGCTTTTCCACAGCTGTTGTAGTTTCATGTTGTGTATTTTCTGTGTCTTATTGTTCTTCCCATGTAATCAATCATTTCACTGTGATACTGTCACCCTGTTAGTATTGTAATCCTCCGATACTTCCTTTCCAGATACAGTAGTATTCATATCTGCATCTAAAACTTGATGTTTTCCATAACTGTAGTTGTAGCATCTTATTTCAACATCATTTTGCCCATTCTAAGGATATACTCATCAGAAGGAAGGAAAAGAGCCTACTCCACATGTGCCACACATATGACAGCTGTGTGAGTCTTCTATGGAACTCTGCTTTTCATGTATTTACAGCCTCGAAATAACCATTCACTGGATACTGATAAAATGGCCTCCATGTTTTATACACTGGTGATCCCCATGCTGAATCCCAGGATTTACAGCCTGAGGAACAAGGACGTGAAGGCTGCCTTGAAGAGATTTCTGACAAATGTGTGTTGTTGATGGCTTTTAGGATTCTATACGTCAATGAAGAGATGGTTAAAATAGGCTGCCGTTGTGTGAAGGGTATTCTTACATCATTAGAAGGTAAAGGAATGGGCTATTTTCCCATTTTACAATTTCTGTTTTGAGGAAAGGTACTAGTTTTCACCATTTAAACAGAAATCTTGAATACAACCCAGGTTTTCTGATCTAAGAAACAAAAATGTTTGAGCCAATAGTTACAGAAATTTGGGGACTGAATTGAAGAAAAGAAAGTGTCAGTGAAATTCAGATCCTTATATTTTTTTTTCAATTTTCCAGTTCACTGATTCCGATGCATGTGGCTATGGGGGACAATGCCAGTACCCCAGACAAGGCTAAAATATGAACTAGTATTTATGAAATCACCCATGAGGCAGAGTCTGTAGTTTAACACAAACCTTGTTAATTAAAAAAAGAAAAAAAGAAAAAGAACAAATAAAATCAACTCACTTAAGAAGATGACAATACTCAGATATCTTCAGAGCAGAGTGTCATCATGTCCAAAACAGACTCCAGATTTCCTAACACACCAGTATATTCGATGCAACAAAATTAGAGTAATATTTGAAGTGATAGGGCACCCCTGGTGGATCAGATGGTAAAAAACCTGCCTGCAATGTGAGAGACCTGAGTTTGGTCCCTGGGTTGGGAAGATCTCTTGGAGGAGAGCAGGGCAATCTATTCCAGTATTCTTGGGAACTCCCTGGTGTCTCAGAGGGTAAAGTGTCTGCCTGAAATGCAGGAGACCCGGGTTCGATCTCTGGGTTGGGAAGATCCCCTGGAGAAAGGCTATAGTCCACGGGGTCGCAAAGAGTTGGACATGACTGAGTGACTTCACTTTCTTTCTGTTGAAATGATGACAGAGAGAGATTCTGTTTTCCTGCTTCCTTTCCTGTCTTCAGAATGTTCCTCTCAGTGCCTTAGCTAGCAATTTTATCAGTTTTATGGCCTCTCATACCCACTTCATCTCCTGCATTCCAAACTGCTTTGTCTGAAACTTTTTGGAGGGAGAGGGTTTTCTATCCTTCCTACTGATTGCACAACTCTGCGTTGTATCACTATAGCAACTTGAGACAGAAATAAACAGAAACATCAGGAGCAAGAGAGTCTAGGAAAAGAAAAGTCTGAAGAAGTAGTTTTATCTAGCAAAGTTTTAGTATTCAAAAAAATCAATAAAATGAAGAAAACAATTAAAATGGGCAAATATTAGTACTGTAAGAAGTGGGTATATGAATAACCAAGTATATAGAAAAGTGTCCACTTTCATTAGCCAACAAGTAAATGAAAATTCAGCTAACAATGGCATTATTTTATCACAATTCCACTTATAAGTTATTTTAAACATGTACATAAAAATATGGCCAAGGAGATGGGGAAAATAGAATTCTCATATATGGCTTTTGGTAATGTAAAATGCTACCATAAGTACAGAAAGTTAGCAGATTCTTATAATGTTAAATATGCATCTGTTTATGTTACAGTAATTATTTCTTAGATCTATAGCTAATAAAAGCAAAAGTAGGAAGTCAAGAAACACCTGGAGTAACAGGCAAATTTGGCCTTGGAGTACACAGTGAAGCAGGGCAAAGGCTAATAGAGTTCTACCAAGAGAATGCACTGGTCCTAACCAATTTGGTTCTTTGTAGGAACTCTCTCCCTGGATTGTATGTGGTTTCTATCTAACTGTGCTCACATGGCCTTTTCTGTGTGTCTATGAGAGAGTGTGATATTTGTGTGTGTTTATGTGCAAAAGTTGGAAAAATCTCATGCAATTTCCTCAAAATTAAAGTAAGAATATTAGTGAGTGGAAACAGAAGACAAAGTTTAACACAACTGGAAGCAGGATTCTCAAGTTTAATCTTCTAAAGCAGAGTTACATCACATGTATGAAATGCTCAAACCAGGACCACCCTGGTGGTGCGACTCCTGTCCGCCAGCTCAAAACCCATTTCAGGTCCCTCTATAGTCACTAAGTAACCAACGTGGGCAAAGTCCTTACATTACAAGTGAAAGGTCTTAAAAACGCTTTTTCCAGAATTCTCTATGTATTAATCTCTGCCACCTAATCTCCTCCTGTTGCCAAAGAGTAGTGTGAAAAGGTTATACAAACATGTGCAGATATTTCTGTTTTGAGCTCTCACACAGAATTCCTCACACCAAGCTACTAAACAAGTACACCTGCTGGAACACACGCTGGAGGGGTTCTATCTGAGACGGCATCATGGGGGAGGGGTGGGGTAGGGTGGGCTCTGTCTGGCTGAGTACAGAGGAGAGGTGAGGCTCACAGGAGGAGGCCTGAACCCCCGGCATTCTTCTGTTTTCACAATGACCGTTAGGTAGTTTCTCATATATCATGACACCAGCAGACACGACCGCTAGAAACATCAGGATTCTACACGGTTACAGCGCGGACCTGAGGACCTGAGGATGAGCAAACACCACTCGACTTCTCTGATGGCCAGGATCACTGTCACACATCCCTGTCAAGGAGTGGAACCTCAGAAAACTAGAGAAGATGGCCAGGCAAGCTGCCTCAGCACAGCCCACACCGCAAGCTCCCATCTCTCCTAGAGAATGGGCTCCACAGACGTCACCAGACTCGCCTGAGTGAATCAGAAGGAAATTTCAGCATCATCAGGAATACATTGGACAGGCAAGTGGGGGGGATGAACTGGGAGACTGGGGTTGACATATATACACTACTGATACTATGCATCAAGTCAACACAAGTAAGGACCTAGTGTACAGCACAGGGAAGTCTCCTCAGTGCTCTGTGGAGAAGTAAATGGGTAGGAAATCTAAACAACAGGGATATATGTAGATATATATATATATATATATGGCTGATTCACTTTGCTGTACAGCAGAAATTGACGCAGCAGTGTAAAGCAACTATACTCCAATAAATGAATGAACGGATGAATGAATTTTTAAAAAAGGAACACCCTGGGCACCATAGAACTTATAGAAATGAGGAGTCCACACCCAGGGTGCATCACAGCGCAAGGGCTACCCTCATGTTGGTCCACTGCCAATGGACCGCCTGGAAGAGGCCTCTTCTACCCTAGAGACCTCGACACAGAGGCAGGGAGGCAGCCAGTCACGGTCTCGCCAGAGCTCTACTCTTACTAACGCAGTCATTCCGAGGCAGAGATCACCAGGAGAACAAGGGACCCACAACCACCCCAGGGCAACAGACACGGCCACCGTCACTCACTTCGTGGACATCTCACTGCAGTTTCGTGTTCACTTCCTTCGACTTGAGGCGTGTCTTCCTGGCTGTGTCCAGGTCCTCCTCCAGCTCTGTCACGTGGGCAGAGAGGGCTGCCAGGTGCTCTTTCATCTGGCTCTGCTCCCGCGACTGCTTGTCTATGACTTCCTGGAGCTCGCTCATCTTAGCCAGGTCTTGCTCATGGCTCAGAGAGCCGTCGGATGATCTCTAAGGGGGAAAAGAAGCCTTAGACAGCCTTGTTTTGGGAGGGAGGGAACACAGCACTTCCAGGCAATCGATGAGGTCAAAACTGCCTTCTGCGCTCTGGAAGCTCACACAAAACTCAAAGGCCACTCAGACCTACATGGTGCGTGGGTGAGAGGTCCCAACAGCCCTGCACAGACTGGATGGTAAGACGAGAACCAGACAGAGAGTGGGACCAAGGACTTGCCTTTCCATTGGCGCTTGGAATGTTTTTGTTGCTCGTGATTTACATCAAGCACCCCGTCCATTAGTATATTTTCCTAGTTATTCTACTCTTCAAGAATCATCTGCTAAAACCAAAAAAAAAAAAAAAAATAGAATCAGAGTAAAGAAATAAGTAAGGATAGCGAAACTGCACTTGGAAAAACTCAACTCTAAACTAAAACACAACATAAAAAGAAAATACATGGTGATGCTATGCATCCTGAATCCAACCAGGTGATTAGAATCAGAATTTTCTTCTCCTGGACAAAGGGGTACTTAAGAGATCCTGCAGCTCTGAACAACAAGTCTAGTTTACTAGTCATTAAAATAACCCAGGTGGGCGGGTTCTCAATCAGAAAGATAAATAGCATCTGATGCCTACCACTACAGCCTTCATAATTTTTTAAAACGAAAGGACACAAATGACAAACCCTTAACAGAAAGTAAACGATGACTGATCAAACTTACCTCTTTATGTGTGGCACCTAATTCTTATTCTAACAAATGACACCTTTCAAGTGCTACACGTAATCGCTCTCTCAACTGAAATAAAAGGGGTCGAGTCACTATGTGTCGATCTGTGTATACACTTTAGTGCACTTCTTATTCTATACTCACCCTAATACATGGCTACTGTAGCAGAATACCTTTAATGTCTCTCATTGATCGTAACATCAAGAAAATCTGCTTGCTAACAGCTTTAAATTCTAAGTTTGAAAGAACAAAATGTTATCCTGAGTTAATTCTATTACCCAGTTTTTAACTGCAAGTTGATATACAGAATATAATAAATCTTGAGTCATTTATATCAACTAATACTTTTTAATTGGGGGCTTCCCAGGTGGCTCAGTGGTAAAGAATCTGCCTGTCAATGCAAAAAGGAAGGTTTAATCCCTGGGTCGGGAAGATCCCCTGGAGTAGAAGAGGGCCACCCACTCCAGTATTCTTGCCTGGGATGTTCCATGAAGAGAGGAGCATGGTGGGCTACAGTTCACAGGGTCGCAAAGATTCAGACATGACTGAGCATGTATGTAGGCAGTGCTTTTTAACCATATAAAACTCTGACTTCTTACAGAAAAAAATGTATAAAAATTCAAGAAGCTCAAAAGTCAACTAGTCACATAAACACATACTTCATCCACCAAACAAGGCAAAAAGTGTACAAATCCAGGACAGCCGCGTGGCTGGTACCTTCTCGTCCAGGGCCTTGTGGTGCTCGAACAGAGATTTCAGCTCCCTGAGCACCTCCACCTCACTGGTCTTGCCTGTTGGGGGCTGCGCCTACTGCTTGCCCACTGGGATGGCACTTACCGGGAAACCAGGCACTACAGGTGCTCCAGGAGCAGCTGCAGGGTGGGGCCAAAGCAGCACCTTCAACCTCATACTTGCATTCAGGGCCGGTAACTCGTCTCAGACTCACACTAAAGCCAAAACTATGCTAAGGCACGTCGGAATCCCGCCAGTTCAGTCTAAATTTAGAGTGGACTTCCCCAGTGGCCCAGTAGTTAAGACTCCATACTTTTGCAGGGAACATGGGTTTTAATCCCTGGTCGGGGAACTAAGATCCCACACGAAGTGTAACGTGGACAAAAACATAAGCTAAGAGAACTCCCCCCTCAAATGTACTAAAATTACATTAGCTTTCATCATAAATTTTAAGCAAGGTATGAGAACCCCGAACAGATCCACCTCAGTCTGCTCAGTGGGAAGACGTGAAAAATGACTTGAAAACCAGAGTTCAAAGACAACAACATGGAGCCCAGCGGTGACCCCAGTGGGGCAAATGTCAACATGTGAGAATCCCCCTACTGACCCTGGTGTTTCTCCTTTCCGCTTTCACCTCAATGATTTCTTTTTCTCTTTCAAGAAGCTTCTCCCCACATATGTTTAGTTCTTTAATAAGTTCTGTAAACTCCTAGAAAACAGTTAAGTGAGTTAGTGAGTAAATGCAAACACAAATTAAAAAGAGAGTGAGATGCTTAAGACTGACCCTGTCAAGTCTCTCCAGGCTCCATACAAAGGCTCTCTTTCCCCCTCCAGAGAAGAGGGAGTCCGCTGACCCCAAGACCACACAGACCACCACAACTCAGACCAGCCTTCAGCCTCCACCTCGACCTGGCAGGCATGTGGCAGGGGAGAACCTGGAATCCAAGCTTGCCTTCTCAAGACCCTGAGAAACTTTCCTAAACATAAACCTAACAACAAAGTGGATAAAGAGATTCTTAAACGACACACAGACAAGTGACCTAGAACCACTGGGGAGAGTGAAGAAGAAAGGTAAGTTCTACAAGGCCAGCAGGCTTTGGAGTGTTCCTCTGGGAAAAAGACTGATGGCACCCCAAAGCCATCTGTTAGCCTGACTCCACTGAAGCCACCCAGTCATTCAATAAACTAGTTAAAATGTTAAATTCATGTTATATGTATTTTACCACAATTTGTGTGCTCGTGGGGCTTTCTATGTGGTGAACTTGCTCAAACTAAACCACACGGAGTCTTTCATTCTTCTGTTTTTCTTGGCACAAATACAAAAATCCTGGGCTACGTATCCCCTACTACATACTGAGTATTCAGCACTCAGAATAGTGCCTACACTTGTAAGAGGAATGTAGTAGACATGTGAAGCTATGAGGGTATATGTTATACACATAAACAGTACGTACCCGTCATTAAAATCCTGGACACACTGGTCTGTGTTTTGTAAGATGGGGGATGTTTAGGGGCTTAGCCTTTCTGCTTCAAGGACTGACTCTTTAGCTCGATCCACATGCCCCAGAGACTCCTCCAGCCAGTGTATCCCTTCTTTGGAAGAAGGGAGACATTAATGGGCATAGACTTTCTGCTTCAAGGACTGGCTCTCTAGCTCAGTTTCGTGCCCCAGAGACTCCTCCAGCCAGTGTTTCCCTTCTTGTCGGGCCCCCGCCCATCCTCCATGCAGCACCTGCACAATCTCATCCAAGGTCAACCTGCTGGGGTCGATCCTGCCCACTAAAGCCAAAACGCCCTGGCTGGCAGGGCCCACAACCATGCTAACAAAATGAAACACAACCCCAACACTTCGTTGGGTGAGGGCCAATCCGACAGGCCCAGACCCCGGCTGCTCTCACCTCAGGCCACTCTACTTCCAGGACTTGGGCCAAGGCCAAGTTCTTCCCCATCTTGGCCTTTGCCTTGGGGTTGCAACAATGGAATAACTCCCACAGGTGGGCCCTTCTGCGACCCATCCTCATGGATGTGGGCAGCCCCCCACTTGGGGGCAACTGCTGTTTCACAGGAGAATACCTCAGCTCCTGAGCTATCACCATTGATGTCACACTAAGACCACCGCTATTCAAACTACAACCACCTCTATCACACACACCATTCTCACACACTGCCCTCACACATTCCAGTTTCACAGACTGCTCACACACCGCTCTCACACACCCCGCTCTCACACACACCGTTCACACACACCCCGCTCTCACACCCCGCTCTCACACACACCATTCTCACACACACTGCTCTCACACACCGCTCTCACACACGCGTTTCACACATGGCTCACACACCACTCTCACACACACCGCTCTCACACTATGACCACTACTTTCACGGTATGACCACCAGCACCGCTGTCTCAAGGAGAGATGGCATGAAGGCTCTGCCTCCAGCATGTTTCCCAGGAGCCTGGAACCACTCAGTCACAAGGGGCTCCATGGTAACCGGAGGGCTGGGCTCAGGCACACAATCAAGGGTGCAGAGCGCGGGGAGGGGCTGCCAAAAAGACGGTAGGTGAGTGTGGGGTGAGGAAGAAGGAAGGCTGTGCCCACAGCTCAGGCCCACCGCCAAACATGATCCTGCAAGGTACTGGTCACAGTCGAACCAAACAGTTTAAACTGCTTCAGAAACCACCACCTCTAGGAATGACCACGTCTCCTAAGTGGGCTTCTACCCCTGCACCCTCCAAACAAACCTCCAGTGAGGCTACTGAAAGGGCACCCCTGAACTCAAAGGCATCCCCAGAACCCACCCACCTGAAGATTCACCACGCCAGCTGCCTCTCACTCTCACCTTGAGCTCAGTCCTCCCTGACTGACCCCGTCACTCGAGATTCAGTTCAGTTCAGTTGAGTCGCTCAGTCGTGTCTGACTCTCCACGAACCCACGAATCACAGCACGCCAGGCCTCCCTGTCCAACACCAACTCCCGGAGTACACTCAAACTCATGTCCACAGAGTCGGTGATGCCATCCAGCAATCTCATTTTCTGTCGTCCCATTCTCCTCCCGCCCCCAACCTTCCCCAGCATCAGAGTCTTTTCCAGTGAGTCAACTCGTCCCATGAGGTGGCCAAAGTATTGCAGTTTCAGCTTTAGCATCAGTCCCTCCAATGAACATCCAGGATTGATCTCCTTTAGAATGGACTGGTTGGATCTCCTTGCAGTATAAGGGACTCTCAAGAGTCTTCTCCAACACCACAGTTCAAAAGCATCGATTCTTCGGCGATCAGCCTTCTTCACAGTCCAACTCTCACATCCATACATGACCACGGGAAAAACCATTGCCTTGACTAGACGGACCTTGGTTGGCAAAGTAATGTCTCTGCTTTTTAATATACTATCCAGGTTGGTCATAACTTTCCTTCCAAGGAGCAAGCGTCTTTTAATTTCATGGATACAATCAGCATCTGCAGTGATTTTGGAGTCCAAAAAAATAAAGTCTGACACTGTTTCCACTGTTTTTCCATCTATTTCCCATGAAGTGATGGGACCAGATGCCATGATCTTTGTTTTCTGAATGTTGAGCTTCAAGCCAACCTTTTCACTCTCCTCTTTCACTTTCATCAAGAGGCCTTTGAGTTCCTCTTCACTTTCTGCCATAAGGGTAGTGTCATCTGCATATCTGAGGTTATTGATATTTCTCCTGGCAAACTTGATTCCAGCTTGTACTTCTTCCAGCCCAGCGTTCCTCATGATGTACTCTGCATATAAGTTGAATAAGCAAGGTGACAATATACAACCTTGACGTACACCTTTTCCTATTTGGAACCAGTCTGTTGTTCCATGTACAGTTCTAACTGTTGCTTCCTGACCTGCACACAGGTTTCTCAAGAGGCAGGTCAGGTGGTCTGGGATTCCCATCTCTTACAGAATGTTCCACAGTTTATTGTGATCCACACAGTCAAAGGCCTTGGCATAGTCAATGAAGCAGAAATAGATGTTTTACTGGAACTCTCTTGCTTTCTCCATGATCCAGCGGATGTTGGCAATTTGATCTCTGGTGCCTCTGCCTTTTCTGAAACCTGCTTGAACATCTGGGAGTTCACGGTTTACATACTGCTGAAGCCTGGCTTGGAGAATTTTGAGCATGACTTTACTAGCGTGTGAGATGAGTGCAATTGTCCGGTAGTTTGAGCATTCTTTGGCATTGCCTTTCTTTGAGATTGGAATGAAGACTGACCTCTTCCAGTCCTGTGGCCACTGCTGAGTTTTCCAAATCTGCTGGCATATTGAGTGCAGCACTTTCACAGCATCATCTTTCAAGATTTGAAATAGCTCAACTGGAATTCCATCACCTCCACTAGCTTTGTTCGTAGTGATGCTTTCTAAGGAACACTTGACTTCACATTCCAAGATGTCTGGCTCTAGGTCAGTGATCATGTTATCTTGAATATCTTGGTCATGAAGATCTTTTTTGTACAGTTCTTCTCTGTATTCCTGCCACCTCTTCTTAATATCTTCTGCTTCTGTTAGGACCATACCATTTCTGTCCTTTATCGAGCCCATCTTTGCATGAAATGTTCCCTTGGAATCTCTAATTTTCTTGAAGAGGTCTCTTGTTTTTCCTATTCTGTTGTTTTCCTCTATTTCTTTACATTGATCACTGAGGAAGTTTTTCTTATCTCTCCTTGCTATTCTTTGGAATTCTGCATTCAGATGCTTATATCTTTCCTTTTCTCCTTTGCTTTTTGCCTCTCTTCTTTTCACACCTATTTGTAAGGCCTCCTCAGACAGCCATTTTGCTCTTTTGCATTTCTTTTCCATGGGGATGGTCTTGGTCCCTGTCTCCTGTACAATGTCACGAACCTCCGTCCAGAGTTCATCAGGCACTCTATCAATCAGATCTAGTCCCTTAAATCTATTTCTCACTTCCACTGTATAATCATAAGGGATTTGATTGAGGTCATATCTGAATGGTCTAGTGGTTTTCCCTACTTTCTTCAATTTACGTCTGAATTTCTCAATAAGGAGTTCATGATCTGAGCCACAGGCAGCTCCTGGTTTTGTTTTTGCTAACTGTATACAGCTTCTCTATCTTTGGTTGCAAAGAATATAATCAATATGATTTCAGTGTTGACCATCTGGTGATGTCCATGTGTAGAGTCTTCTCTTGGGTTTTTGGAAGAGGGTGTTTGCTATGACCAGTGCATTCTCTTGACAAAACTCTATTAGACTTTGCCCTGCTTCATTCCGTGCTCCAAGGCTAAATTTGCCTGTTACTCCAGGTGTTTCTTGACTTCCTACTTTTGCATTCCAGTCCCCTATGGAAAGATGAAAAGGACATCTTTTTTGGGTGTTAGTTCTAAAAGGTCTTGTAGGTCTTCATAGAACCGTTCAAGTTCGGCTTCTTCAGCATTACTGGTTGGGGCATAGGCTTGGATTACTGTAATATTGAATGGTTTGCCTTGGAAACGAACAGAAGTCATTCTGTCGTTTTTAAGATTGCATCCAAGTACTGCATTTCGGACTGTTTTGTTGATCATGATGGCTACTCCATTTCTTCTAAGGGATTCCTGCCCACAATAGTAGATATAATGGTCATCCGACTTAAATTCACCCATTCCAGTCCATTTTAATTCAATCAACCTCGCTCCAGGCACTTAAAATGAACCCACAGTGGGTACATGGGTTCATTCAACCTGCTGCGAACTCGCCCTCTTAACTTTGACACTGGGCTGCCAGATGACTCTGCCCCTTGGGGGCTGCACGGTGGAAGTTCAGGTGTGTCCCTGCCTTGAGCCGCGACAGCCAGTGCCTCCCAGACCCCACCAGGTGCTGCGCCACCCTCTGCCCCCTAGTCTCCCAACCCCTTTCCTGGCCCCACTCCCACCCTCGCGGCTCTCCACTCTCCAGGGCACAGGCCACACTGCTCCTGGCTCGGCTTGAACCCTCTGCTGTCACTTGAGGACCTCGGTCCCCAGGGTGCTTGGCGTCCTATAGGACCATCTCAGCAATTACAGACTCTGGGAGAGACAGTACAGTTTGGCGTCCTGCCTGCAGTTCACCCTGAAAACTTTTTCTTATTTTTAACTTTATCTACTGGAGTTCTTGGAGATGTCTTTTTTAAAACCTCAACTGTTGCTTTCAAAAAGATTGTAAAATCACTGTGCTCAATTTTAAGAATAAAATCTTCATTTTCAACCTTAAAGTGAAACTGGAGGTAAGACTAAAAGCAGTCATTTTTTCAAACTGAAAAAGGAAACCCACATGTGACCATGTCACAGAATACAGGTCACATAACCCCTCCGTCCTCAGCCTTCTCCTCCACCACCAGCAGCCCGTCATCACAAGGCCTGCCCTGGGCTGGCAGGGATAGGGGCAGAGGGCAGACCTGCTTCTCTGTCTCCAGGCCGCATGGGCCACTTGCTCCACTTTTTCCCAAGTTCACATGGCACTGAAACAGCCCGGACAAGCTGGGGATTCTGATCAGAAAGACAACCGTGGGTACTAAGCAAGGAGCCCTGGTTCTTGTTTTCCCCAGTATCAAATAAAGATGATCAGTACAATTACTGTGACTGTTACATGTGGCTTCATATGAGAGAAGACACCCAGGGGATCCCCACTTCCGGTTACAGATGCAAGCAGCTTGCAGGTCAGCCTACCAAGAGCTAGAAAAGCTAAATACAGTTTAAAAGAGGTATTTAGGTAGCCACAATCCAAGATTTCAAGCAAAAGGGAAGCCCAGTGAGGGAGCTGGATACTGAGGGGTCCACTCCTTCCCTCGGGGCATCAGAACAAAGCTAATTCTGAGAAGAAAAGGCAGGAAAATAGTCAAGCAGAGGGGACTGACTAACACAGCTCTGGACAGTTCCTTGGGCTAGGAAGACAAAAATTCGAGTGCAGGCTTGACTAGTCAGTCCAGATGTTAGAGACCAAGCTCCCCAAGAAAAGGGAGGCACAGAAAATGTACCCAACACTCTGCCCAAACTGGTTGAGCCCTGAGTACCAATCACCTCGTGGTGTTCAGGAGACAAAAGGTGGGCTTCAGAACCTGCCGAGCATGGTGGGGGTGGGGGCTGGGAGGCATCCCAGGCTTCCAGATGGAGACGCTGGAGGGCTCCTTTCTGGGGGTCAGTGGGGAAAGATGGGTGAAGGCTGCTGAGACTGAGCTTACAAGGACCCCCCAGCCTCAAGTCACCTAGGCCCTAAGTGAACAGACAGCTCTGTCCTCACTGGAGGTCTGCATCAGAGGAAACTCTGGAGAAGACAGCATCACTCAACCTCTAGGTTTTCCCATACATAATGTCCAACATGCAACCAAAAGAGCAAAAAAGGGTATAACAACAAACAGGACCAAGAGAAAAAGAACTGAAACAGATCCAGAGGTATCAATGTATATCAGCATATCAGAGGTGTGCTAGAGGTATCAGATGCAAACATCACCAGTTTAAAAATATATTTGACAAAAGGAAAAAGTTCTGAGAATAAAAACCTATTCTGGAACTTTACAATAACAGTGACTGAATTTAAGAACTCAGTCTCTGAAATTAACATCAAATTGGACGTAGCTGAAGAGAGGATCCATGAACTGAAGGATCGGTTCAGTTCAGTTCAGTCACTCAGTTGTGTCTCACTCTTTGCGACCCCATGAATCACAGCACGCCAGGCATCCCCGTCCATCACCAACTTCCAGAGTTCACTCAAACTCATGTCCATCCAGTCAGTGATGCGATCCAGCCATATCATTCTCTGTCGTCCCCATCTCCTCCCACCCCCAATCCCTCCTAGCATCAGACTCTTTTCCAGTGAGTCAACTCGTCCCATGAGGTGGCCAAAGTATTGGAGTTTCAGCTTTAGCATCAGTCCTTCCAATGAACACCCAGGATTGATCTCCTTTAGAATGGACTGGTTGGATCTCCTTGCAGTCCAAGGGACTCTCAAGAGTCTTCTCCAGCACCACAGTTCAAAAGCATCAATTCTTCGGCTATCAGCTATCTTCACAGTCCAACTCTCACCATACATGACCACGGGAAAAACCATAGCCTTGACTAGACGGACATTTGTTGGCAAAATAATGTCTCTGCTTTTCAATACACTATCCAGGATGGTCAAAACCTTCCTTCCAGGAGTAAGCATCTTTTAATTCCATGGCTGCAATCGGCATTTGCAGTGATTTTGGAGCCCCCCAAAATAAGGTCTGACACTGTTTCCACTGTTTCCCCACCTATTTCGCATGACGTGATAGGAACAGATGCCATGATCTTTGTTTTCTGAATGTTGAGCTTCAAGCCAACCTTTTCACTCTCCTCTTTCACTTTCATCAAGAGGCCTTTGAGTTCCTCTTCACTTTCTGCCAAAGGGTGGTGTCATCTGCATATCTGAGGTTATTGATATTTCTCCTAGCAATCTTGATTCCAGCTTGTGCTTCTTCCAGCCCAGCATTCCTCATGATGTACTCTGCATAGAAGTTAAACAAGCAGGGTGACAATATACAGCCTTGATGTACTCCTTTTCCTATTTGGAACAAGTCTGTTGTTCCATGTCCAGTTCTAACTGTAGCTTCCTGACCTGCATACAGGTTTCTCAAGAGGCAGCTCAGGTGGTCTGGGATTCTATCTCTTTCAGAACTTTGCACAGTTTATTGTGATCCACACAGTCAAATGTTTTGGCATAGTCAATGAAGCAGAAATAGATGTTTTACTGGAACTCTCTTGCTTTCTCCATGATCCAGAGAATATTGGCAATTTGATCTCTGGTGCCTCTGTCATTTCTAAAACCAGTTTGAACATCTGGAAGTTCACGGTTCACATATTGCTGAAGCCTGGCTTGGAGAATTTTGAGCATGACTTTACTAGCGTGTGAGATGAGTGCAACTGTGCGGTAGTTTGAGCATTGTTTGGCATTGCCTTTCTTTGAGATTGGAATGAAGACTGACCTTTTCCAGTCCTGTGGCCACTGCTGAGTTTTCCAAATTACCTGGCATATTGAGTGCAGCACTTTCACAGCATCATCTTTCAGAATTTGAAATAGCTCAACTGGAATTCCTTCACCTCCACTAGTTTTGTTCGTAGTGATGCTTTCTTAGGCCCATTTGACTTCACATTCCAAAATGTCTGGCCCTAGGTGAGTGACCATCATGATTATCTTGATCATAAAGATCTTTTTTGTACTGTTCTTCTGTGTATTCTTGCCTAATCTTCTTAATATCTTATGCTTCTGTTAGGTCCATATCATTTCTGTCATTTATCGAGGCCAAATTTGCGTGAAATATTCCCTTGGTATCTCAGATTTTCTTGAAGAGATCTCTTGTTTTTCCTATTCTGTTGTTGTCTTGTATTTCTTTGCATTGATCGCTGAGGAAGGCTTTCTTATCTCTCCTTGCTATTCTTTGGAACTCTGCATTCAGATGCTTATATCTTTCCTTTTCTCCTTTGCTTTTCGCTTTTCTTCTTTTCACAGCTATTTGTAAGGCCTCCTCAGACAGCCATTTTGCTTTTTTGCATTTATTTTCCATGGGGATTATCTTGATTCCTGTCTCCTGTACAATGTCACGAAGCTCCATCCATAGTTCATCAGGCACTCTATCTATCAGGTTTAGTCCCTTAAATCTATTTCTCACTTACACTGTATAATTGTAAGAGATTTGATTTAGGTCATATCTGAATGGTCTAGTGGTTTTCCCTACTTTCTTCAATTTAAGTCTGAATTTGGCAATAAGGAGCTCATGGTCTGAGCTACAGTCAGCTCCTGGTCTTGTTTTTGCTTACTGTATAGAGCTTCTCCATCTTTGGGTGCAAAGAATATAATCAATATGATTTCAGTGTTGACCATCTGGTGATGTCCATGTGTAGAGTTTTTCTTGTGTTGTTGGAAGAGGGTGTTTGCTATGACCAGTGCGTTCTCTTGCAAAACTCTATTAGCCTTTGCCCTGCTTCATTCCGTGCTCCAAGGCCATATTTGCCTGTTACTCCAGGTGTTTCTTGACTTCCTACTTTTGCATTCCAGTTCCCTATGATGAAACAGACATCTTTTTTGGGTGTTAGTTCTGAAAGTTCTTGTAGGTCTTCATAGAACCGTTCAACTTCGGCTTTTGGATTGGTTAAACAATATATAAGGTGAAAAAAATATAGAATATATCTAAGGAACCTGTTGTTAAACTACGTTTTTAAAAACTATAAATGGGGACCCTCATGGTGGAGAAAAGACCGAAAGGATATTATGAAATGTCTACAGGGGTTGAAACTAAAGAGATTCTTAATTAAAGTGAGATAGGAGAGAGAAAATTTTGGCATAAAACCCAACATTCAAAAAATGAAGATCATGTCATCTGGCCCCATCACTTTATTGCAAATAAATGGCGAAACAATGGAAACAACGACAGATTTTGTTTTCCTGGAATTCAAAATTGCTGCAGATTGTGAAATTAAAAGACGCTTGCTCCTCGGAAGGAAAGCTATGACAAACCTAGACAGCATATTAAAAAGCAGAGACATTACTTTGCCAACAAAGATTCATTTAGTCAAAGCTATGTAGTAGCTCATTTAGTACTAGTTCATTTAGCCAAAGCCAGTACTCATGTATGGATGTGAGAGATGGCCCATGAAGAAGGCTGAATGCCAAAGAATCGATGCTTCTGAAATGTGCTGTTGGAGAAGACTCTTGAGAGCTCCGTGGACTGCAAGGAGATCCAACCAGTCAATCCTAAAGCAAATCAGTCCTGGATATTCATTGGAAAGACTGATGCTGAAGCTCCAGTACTTTGGCCACCTGATGCGAAGAACTGATTCACTGGAAAAGAACCTGATGGGGGGAAGACTGAAGGCAGAAAGAGAAGGGGAGGACAGAAGATGAGATGGTTGGATGGCACCACTGACTTGATGGACATGAGCTTAAGCAGGCTCTGGGAGTTGGTGATGGACAGAGAAGCCTGGTGTGCTGCAGTCCATGGGGTCACAATGGGACAGACACTGAGCAACTGAACTGACTGACAGGGACAGTGGCAAGAGTTGGCTCAAGAATCAGACCAATGACTCAAAAATTAAAACGATGCATTGGTTTCAGCAGCTCTGCGTGTGCCTAAGGCAAGAAGAAAATGTTCAAGCGCTCAGAGGAAAAAAATTGTGGCCTTTAATGGCACAACAACACATGACAGCTGACTTTTCAAGAATAAGGAAGTCAGAAGATAATGAACTGGCATCTGTAAAATGCTGAAAAACAAATAACCACCAACCTGGAAGTCTATACCCAGCAAAAACACTCTTCGAAAGTGAAAGCAAAAGAAAGACTTTTAGGGAAAATGGAAAAGAGACAACTCATCACCCACAGACATGAACTAAAAAAATATTAAGGCAGTGCTTTGGGAAAAAGAAAAGTATTCTCT
Organism: Moschus berezovskii; assembly: GCF_049115385.1. Lineage (NCBI taxonomy): Eukaryota > Metazoa > Chordata > Mammalia > Artiodactyla > Moschidae > Moschus > Moschus berezovskii. The sequence continues at coordinate 11,849,678 of NC_142482.1, read as the reverse complement.
GACGGAAATATAAAAAAACAAGTAAAGACCAACAGTGAGGTAACTGTGAGGGTAAATATTAACTCTACAAAAGAATGATGTTAACGCCGAAAATATATCTAACAATTTAAAGTATAACAGTGACAAGGACGAAACAGTCTTGTCAGGGAAGCAGTAAAAGTACTAAGCTAGACTTGAATGTAAAACACACACTCTATCTGTGAATGGACACCCAACAACCTGAGAGAGGAGAACAGAACTATAAAAAGACTTCATACTTCTACAAGAATCAAGAGAAAATAACACAGAATAGGTGGGACAGACAGAAAACAATTAGTAACATGGTATCTACACACTGAAATATTAAAATTATAAATAGAGCAAATACTCTCATTAAAAGATATAAAGTGTCAAAATGATTACAATTAAAACTATACATTATTCACAGAGGTACATGTTAAGATGGAAGACCACAGACAGGTGGAAGTAAAAAATACCCAGGCAAACAAGGACAGAAAACTGATGTGGCAATATCACTGTTAAATAGTGTCTAAATTAAGAAGCATCACTAGCGGTAAAAAGGAACATCTCATGCTTATACAAGTTCAGTCGTCTAGCAAGAAGATGAGGATTCTATATTTGAATATACTGAATAACATAACCTCAAAATATCAATACATAAAAACTGACAGAAATAGAAAAGGAGTAACAGCCAAGTTCATAATCACAGTGGGAGATGTTAAAGACACATGTCTCATGGAACTGGGCTCCCTGGTACGTAGTCACCTGCAGCTGTGAAGTATCTGAAATGTGGCTGGCTCTACAATAAAATGTGCTGCAATCATGAAACACACACTGGATTTTAAAGTCTTAGCATGAAAAAAGAACGTGAAATATTTCATTAGGTTTTATCACGTTGATTACACACTGTAATGATATTTTGGGTGTGTTAAAATAAAATATATTACATGTAATTTCACCTACTTCTGCTTTACTCAATGTAGCTATTGGAATCTGAATTACATGATTGACAAACCTGATCTAACTGATACACATGGAACACTACATTCTCACTGATACATATTATTTCCAAGGGCCCAAGGAACATATAACAAAATGAATATATATTGGGCCATTAGGAAAGCTCAAATTATTTCAAAGGACTGAAATAATGCAGGGTATACTTAGGGATTGCAATGGGCTGACGGTTTGTGTGCCCTCAAGTTCACCGCACACATGGTGATGATCTTAGGAGGCAGGGACTCTGGGAGGGCTCAGGTCAGGAGGGAAAGGACTCCCGTGCTGTGAGGACAGGGAGAAGAAGCACTCTAGGAACCAGGAGACAGGCCTCACCAGATGTGGCAACTGAAGGTGATCTTGGGACTTCCCAGCCTCCAGGACTACAAGAAACAACTCTCTGTTGTTTATCAGCAAGTCTACGGTATTTATATCAGTAGTCCAAAAAGACTAAGACGGTGCTTTTCATGGAATTAAGCTAGAAACTAAAAAAAGTTCACTAGAAAAACCTCCCCAAACATTGGGAAGTTAAATGACATACTTTTTGAAGAATTTCATGAATAATTTTTATTAAAAAAATGAAAACTGGAAAATACTTTTCCATAAAAGATAATGAAAATCTGGCTTATTCAAACTTCTGGGACACAGCCAACAGTGTTTAGAGGGTAACTTAAAGCCTTAAACACATAGACTGGAAAATAAGGAAAGCTAAAAATCAATTAAGCCTCTATCCCAAGAAACCAGGAAAAAAAAAAAAAAGCATAGCAAACGAAACACAAGGCAGAAAGGGAAAAAAAGGAGCAGAAAATAAGGAAACAGAAAGCAAATATGGAATTTTTTCAAAACAAAGCCAAAAGTTGTCTCTTTGAAAGGACTAATAAAACTGATAAACCCCTAGAAAGACTGATTAAGAAAAAGAGACAAAGAACAAATCACCAGTATCAAGGATTTTTTTTAAAGGGGAAACAACACATCTTGCAGATAAGAAAGATACTATGAACCACAATTCACTTACTAATTGGAGAGTCTGCAGGCCTCAATAAATTCCTAGCATGGGGAAAATGCTTTACTTAAATAGATCCAAGAAGATATACAAAATCAGAAAATTTTATTTGCATGAAAAAAAATTAAATCTGAAATTAAAAGCCTCCCCACAATGAAACCAACTGGTTTTGCCAATCAATTCTTCCAAAATTCTGGGGAAGAAAACAGTAATCTCACAGGAACTTTTGGGGTAAACAAGGAACACTCTCCAACCTTGTTTTTATAAGACTAGCATACATTGATACTAAAACCAACAAGGGAAAAGTACAAGAAAGTAAAATTACAGACTCTGAGTATAGATGAAATAATCCTAAATAAAACACTAACAAATAAAGTCCAACAGAAGGAGAATACATCAAGATCAGGTTGGGGTTATTTTAGAATCACAAATTTTTTTAAAAGTTAAATCACCACATAAAAGAAAAATCACCTGTTTCAAAATCTGAAGAAAATAAACTTAAGAAAATTTAATGTAATAATTTTAGTTCATGACTAAGAAAAACTCTTAGTAAACTAACAGAGAAGAATTTACATATTTTGATAAAAATATCTATTAAAAAAAGCTAACATCATATGTGATGGTGAAATACTGAAAGCTTTTCCTCTGATAACGGGAAAGAGACAAGGATACGTATTCTCAATACTTCTGTCTACCACTGTACTCTGTACTGGAGATCATAGTCCGCACAATAAGGCAAGAAAAAGAAAAGGGTTATCACAGCTGCAAAGGGGGAAAAAGCACATATTTGCAGACATAATTGTGAATACATAAGAAAATACAATTAGAATGATTTGAAATAAATGGATTTAGCAAGTGAATATAGAAAAGTCAATTCTATCTCTATTAGGAATTTATAATAGCACTGAAAATATCAAGATATCTGATTAAATGTGTGCAAGACTTACAGAAAACTACAGACTTCTAAAATAAATTAAAGAAGATCTAAAAAATTGGAGAGCTATCTATATTGTGTTCATGGATTATAAGAACAACATAAAACACACACACACACACACACACACACACACACACACACAGAGTTAACCGTGTGAGGCGATGTGTATGTTGGGCAATCATTCCATGACGTCTATGGGCATCAAGCCATCACAATGAAGACTTGAAACACACACAGACTGTATCTATCAATGACTCTTTAGTGAAGCTGGGGGTCTAAAATCAGCGCCTGGCACCTGGTAGCTGGAAGATGTGGGAACCAGGTTCACGTGCAGGCTGCACACACTCGTAATCACAGGTGAGACCTGAAGCAACCCAGCAACTCTCCATTTTTCTTTTTCTGTTTTTCTCTGTTCCCTTTGCCATTTTTGTTTAACAGATTTCCAGTGAGCAGCATCAATGCAGCAATAATGTTTCCCCATCTAAGGCAGGAGCATGTAACACCAGCTGACTTCCCACTCGCCCTGAGATAACTGAGGTGCCCCATCACAACAGAAAGCAAAGAAACATGACATTCTCTGAAAAAGGGCTGCCCGACGGCAGTGGGGCTATGGTCCACCAGACTTTCCAAGCGGACCCCCAGGGGCTTGGAGCCCACGCTGGTCCCCTTAGCTTGAGGCCACAATTGTGTTTCTTCCATTCTGGGAGTCCTAGGAGAAGAAAGCCAGGCCACGGAAGTGGGATGGTGTGGCCAGCCCGTGGGACTCAGGGCAGGACTGACTTGGGTCTGTACTGGGCTTCAAGTCCAGTCACCACCCTTGGTGTGCACAAGGTTCTTGGGATCATTGGTTTTTGGCAAAAAGCAATGGAGTTGAAGTCACTTAGGATGGTTTTTAAGAAGAAAACCTCACTGAGGATTCACTCAGTGCCAGCCTCGGTCCCTACTGAGATGAAGACTCCTGGCCATCCATGGATCTGCCTGCAGCCCACTAGGGCAAGGGGAGGCTCCCGGACACTGGGTGCCAGGTGGGGTTCTTCCCCCACTTTGAGTGAAGGCCTGCATCCCCCTGGATGAACCCGGCTCACCCCTCCACCTCTGATGCTGAGGCCTTCGTGCCTCCCACAACCGGAGGATCCAGCCTCTCCCAGGGCCTCCATGTCACTGCACAGGCCTTGTCCATGTGGCCCCAGCAGGCAGGGTGAGTCCTGTGAGGAGCCTCCCAGCTCGCTGGCCTCGCTGCCCACATCGGGGCCATGCAGGAGCACTGCGTGTCCACTGAACGAGTGGATGAGGGCCCCTAACAATGCCGGTGATGATGATGAAGGGGAAGTGAAAGGGGCTGAGATCCAAGTGTCAGTCCCTGACTCAGGCCTCTGTGTGTATTAACTCATTTAACCTCATGACTAGATTGTGTGTCAGGGGGTGGGGACAGGTCCTGCCACTGTTCTCACCTTGAAGCCGGGAAGTTCACTCTCAGTGTCCAGGGGTAGCTGCAGCCACCGTCCTCAGACTGGACAGTTTTAACACAAATTCATTCTCCCCCAGTTCTGTAGTCAGAAACCTGTGATCAAGCTGTGGGCAGGGCTGAGCTCTCTCCAGAGTCTCCAGGGGAGGGTCCCTCTGGCCTGGTCCAGCCCTTGGGAGACCGCAGGCCTCCCTGAGCTCGTGGTCACCTCACCCCAACCTCTGTGTCCATCTGCACAAACCTTCTTCCCTGGGTTGCTCTGTGCCTCAGATCACCCCCTCTTCTCTTCCAAGGACACCCGTCATTGGATTCAGGGTCCACATGTATCCCGGGTGATCTGGTGCAGAGGTCAGTAACTTACTTCCATCTGCCAAGAACTTTCATCTGAATAAGGTCACCTTGGAAGGCTGCAGAAGGATGGACAGATTTTTGGGCCACCACTCAGCCCACCACACTTGTCATGAGGCCACATGGCAGAACCTCACTGGGCTTGGTTCAGGGAGCTTAGAAGAAGCCGGGTTCCAGGACCTCAGTCCTGGGGCTCCCTCAAGAACACACTTAAGATCAGGACACTCGGGCACAGGGATCAGATTGGCAGGGCTCGGACATGTGCTGGTGGGCTTGGGGCTCACCTACAGGGAGCCTGGAGCCTGACATGATGGCCCAGGGCTGGGGGACACAGCGCATGGTTTGGGAATGGACACATCCTAGCACGGATGAGGGAAGGCATATCCGGGGGTTCAGGCCAGGGGAGCCCAGATCTTCCTGCTGCCCTCCAGGGTCAGGTAAGATGGGCATAGGAGGGAGCAATGGTTTCAGCAACCTGGGTCGGAGTCCTGGTCTGCTGCTGTGTTGTCTCTGGTGAGTGACTCAGCCTCTCTGAGCCCACCTTTTGCCCCTCTGCAAATCTTTGCCATACATGACTTGCTTCACAGGTGGGGGGAGTTCTTGGTGCTCTCAGCACCCCCGCCCAACCCCATGGCTGGAACTATGCTGCCTTTCCACGAACTTGAGGCCATTAAGACCGTCCCTGCACAGTTTCTCTTTACAAAGAAGCTGGATGCCACTTCCCCTACCCCAGGAGCCCTGGGACACTGAGATCCAAGAGGCAGCAATGCCTCTAGCCTGGGGGCTCCCAGGCGAGGGGTTGACCACATGGGGCACTGGGAATGACCATGGATGGTCCCCTATTGCCAACCCCATCTTTCCTGTTACAGCCCAGGCTTATTTCTGTGCGCTCTGCTCAGCCGCACACAAAGACCCAAAATATATTCCTCGGAGTCTGTGGAGATTTCTCTCAACGGTGATCAAGAAGCAGTGCCCGGCCTGACATCCCTGGGAAAACATGCTCTGCTGTTTACACGAGTGACAGGGTCCCTCCCAGAAAAGCATCTGGCTGGATTGGGAAAGGGTCGTGGGACTCATTGGACAAACAGGATGTCCTCGTTCTTACACATATGGGATGTTTTAAACCCTGGAGCCAAGCCTGACAGCAGTCTGTTCCCAGCAGGAAGAAATCGAGAGATGCCGGTCCCCTCCCCCAGTCGGACGCCCCAGACGGTGGCTTCTGTCCAGACTAGCCCCTCTGGTGGGGATTCTGGAGGCCACAGAACCACAGGGCGTTGAGCCTTGGCGTGGGCATGGGGAGGGCCAAGGGGCTCGGGGAGGGGACATGATCAGGGCCCTTGCAATGGACTGCCACCAAAGGCTGGACAAAGACAAGAAGTAAGAAAACAAATGCCATACCTTAAAGCTGCTCAAGAGTCAAGAAGGCCCAGGAGAGTGACCAGGACTGTGCCATCCAAGGTAGGGGAGGGGAGGGGGAGGCTCGCCCAGGGCAGACTGGATGGGGTTAAACCTCCGCTCCGGCTCAACTCACAGGAACGGAGAGCTCACCGCAGTCACTCCTGGCACGTTCCTTTTCGAAGGAAGAAGGGTATCACAGAACAAGCAACACCATCCCTGTGGGGGATTCCTGGTGATCGAGGATGCCAAGGGCCCCTCTGCATTCACTCAGCTGCCTGAGCCTTCGTGTTGGACGTCACGGTCACTCACCTCCACTAAGGGGTGGTCTACAAGCTTGTTGGAAGGCTGGCCTTAGCGAGGCTGAGTGTGGTGTCCCTAGCTGCCCCCAGAGGGCTCCTGGGCAGCACACCTCCCGAGCCCACCCTGAGCCCACAGCTGCTGCCAACCCCAGAGGGCCCTCTCACTGCCATCAGGGAATTAGGGGGTGCCGAGTGCTCAGGCCAGAGGGTGGTGGTGGGGTCTTCATAGCATCCTGTTTCCACCCCTCCTCAGCTTACGGTCCAGCAGGAGCTGTGGGAAGTGTGTGTACATGGCAGGGACACACAGGACGGTTTCCGAGCACCGCCAGGCCTGGAAGCCCCGGAGCCCCGGTGGAAGGTCTGGGCCAGACTTCTCACCACCATAGGGGCCTGGTCAACCTCCCCCTCTCTGTGCCCTTGGCTTCCTCAGTTCCAAGGATAACACCACCACTCGGTGAGCCTCTGATGACAGGGCTGCTCTGTGGGAGGGGTCATGTTCTCCTCCAATGTGTTCAAGGCACGTGATGCCTGGTCAGTTCCTAATGACCAGGTACATTCTTGGCAGCCCTGGGGCCTGACTGCTCTTCCTACTGGCACTGGGGTCCCAAATGGGTGTGAGCTGGTTCACATGTGGGAGGCTGGTTCCAGTCTGGGTCTGTCTGCTTAGGTGACCGACATACCCCCTTTCCAAAGCAGGGGGCTGCTTGCCAGGGGAACTAACCCCATGGTTAGAGGATTGGAACGTCTGGTCCCTCCCTATCCCTACCATGTCTGGGAAAGTGAGAAGGGCTTCTGGTTGAAGCAATCACCAACAGCCAGTGATTTAATCAATTGTGCTTGTGTGGTGAATCCTCCATAAAAACCCCCAAACAGAGTCTGGACAACTTCTGGGTTGATGAACACATGCAGATTTGGGGAAAGAAGTGCTCAGAGAGCATGAAGTTCCATGCCTCCCCCCCACACACACCCAGTACTGTGCATCCCCTTCCATTTGCTGTTCCTGAGATTATTACCTTTTACAATAAAGCTGTGATCTAGTATGCAACATGTTTCTCTGAGTACCATGAGCCACTCTACAAATTAACAGAACCCAAAGTCGTTAGAACCTCTGAACAGTAGCCAGCAGGTCAGAGCGCAGGTGACAATCTGGGCTTGCAAATGATGGCTGGAGTTGGGGGAGGGTCTTGTAGGGCTGGGTCTTTAACCTGTGGGGTCTGGCACTACCCCCAGATAGGCAGTTTCCACACTGCGTTAAGCTGCAGGACCCCCAGCTGCTGTCAGAGAAGTGCTGGGTGGTGCCGGGGAAACATGCATGCATGTTGGAACTGGGAGAAGAATCCCCGTCACTTATTGGTACAACTTGATCTTTTCTGGTGGCCATAACCAACGTCTTTATATTTGATGTTCATTTCAAAGTCAAGAAGTTTTTTAAAAGATATGTGTGGTGAAGGATTTAATTGGACTTGGAAAGGCTCTTCTTTCTCCTTTGTGAGCATGGCCATTCCATTATCATATGAGCCCTAATGATATATAACTGAATATTCACATCACCAGTGAGAATTTCCTGAGTGCCAGACTCTAAGTTAAGTACTTTAGGATAACCCAGTGATGTAGTGACTTGTTTCCCAGGTGGTTCAGCAGAAAAGAACTTGCCAGCCAATGTAGGTGATGCAGGAGACCTGGGTTCCATCCCTGGGTCAGGAAGATCCCCTGGAGGAGGAAATGGCAACCCATTTCAGTATTGTTGCCTGAAAAATTCCACGGGTAGAGATCTTAGGGGCTACAGTTCACAGGGCTGCAAAGAGTTGGACACGAATGAGCAACTGAAGATGCACACAGTCGTGTAAATACTTTTGTTTTCTGACTCCCCACATATTGTAAGACTAAACTTGAGAATTATTGTTTTTTATTTAATTTCAAATAACCTTTGGGTATCTGAAAGGACAGTGTAGATACTTTCAGGATGTCTTCTGCAAAACAAAGCCCTTTCAGCAAATGTGGTCATAATATCCAGGTAGGCGTTGCTATTATAAGTGTCACATCTCAGCCAGAAGGCAAATTCTGAGCTCTTTCTCTGGCAGAAACAAATTCACAAAACAAGCCAGAAAAAAGAGCTGGGGAAAACAAACCACACCAACAAGGGGAAAAGCATTCCTCACGAGACAAAGATAGAGAAAAACTCAACATCCTTGTGGCACAAAAACACTCTTGGAAATGAATGTTCAGTAAGGAAGAGATGAAACATGTCAAGTTCCAAGGAGAGGCAATGCCCATGTCCAGTCAAGTTTAGAGATGGCCTGACCACTCAGATGAAGACGCACACCAGTGTAAACCCTTTGCAGACAGAAGTGATGGTCATCACCATAGTAAGTGTTTAGTCTGATGACAACCTGTCCTGGGCACCACATAAAGGAGCAGACCTGGTTCTCTTCCTCTGCCCCCAACACCATTCACTCATGAATGCAGCTCAGGTGCTACCATGCCCTGCCTGCCTGTCTGGCTCATCCATGAGCTGTGACCACCTCCAGGGAAGGACTCTGCCTTCTCTTCTCTGTGCACCATGAACCTGAACACAGTGGGCCTTCAGAACCTCAGGAAACTCACCCCACCCCTACTATAGCCAGAACCCTCCCCAGGCTTTAAAACAGCTGTGGAGTCACTTTGGCCCAAGCCCTGGTTATGGATCCCTGGAGCCTACTACAGCCTCTACAGAGTGATTAATCAGGTGCTTTATACACAGATTCCCACCTGTCAGATCTGAGCTTTGGATTCATTGTCAGCTCTGTCCCTCCCCTGGCATCCAGGTGGGCCACGATGCAGACAAAGGAGTTCAGGAGCAGAGTTTCAAGGGAGGCATTGAAAGAACAGCAATGGATGCAACCTGTTGCAAATTGAAGGAGGGCCCCTGCATGTATCAGAAAAGTCCTCCAGTGTGCAGGTGTGGAGAAGGGCCCCCATGGTGCAAAGGAAAGAGGTACTCAGGGGCAAAGGTTCTTGGTCTCTCCTGTAGCAGCTCCAGTTGGTAGCTCATGAAGAGTGGACAGCCAATGTGGTCACATGAGCATGACTCTTACTCCCTCACAAAGCAAGAGAAAAGGGGCAGGGTGTGGGAGTACCCGGAGGGTGTGGTGGGGTGAATGGAGGGACGTGTCCTTCCTCTCTTCAGTGCAAATTGCTTTTGTGAGTCTCAGAGCTGCCAGAAGGCAGTTACCAAGTCAGATCCCCACAGTATCCAGTGTGGGCCGGGTGCCTTAGCCCCTTTCACATGGACAATCTGCACCATATGGCTTCCTCGAGTTCTAACAGCAGGATCTGGGGATTTTGTCTAGGTACACACTTCCTTGCTGTAGCTGTGTTACCCTCTTCTTTGAGCCCCATTTTTGTCATCTAGGAAAAGGACATCGATTGCTACCTTAATCCCATGAAGACTAAATAGGGTAATCGTACAATTAATAGCTAGTCTTAAGAGATGTCAATGAATAGCTGGCCTTAAGAGATATTTGACTTCCCTGATAGCTCAGCTGGTAAAGAATCCTTCTGCCCTGCAGGAGACCCCAATTTGATTCCTGGGTCGGGAATGCTGATCCGCTACAGAAGGGACAGGCTACCCACTCCGGTATTCTTGGACTTCTCTTGTAGCTCAGCTGGTAAAGAATCTGCCTGCAATGTGGGCAACCTGGGTTCAACCCCTGGACTGGGACGATCCCCTGGAGAAGGGAAAGGCTACCCACTCCAGTGTTTTGGCCTGGAGAATTCCATGGACTGTATAGCCCATGGGGTCGCCAAGAGTCGGACACGACTGAGGGACTTTCACTTCACTTTCAAGAGACACGACCTGAATCCAGATTAAACTGGAGTCTCCCAGTGTCATCTGGCATTTCTTCCCTGAAGCCAAACACACACAGGTGCATTTCCGGGGTCTCTACTTAGCCAGCCTGACAGAAAACCCAGTGAGGTTCAAACAAGCTGACAGACAAGCAGGAGAGGACTCACGGGCAGACGGTTTCCCTCCAGTCTCAGGTGGAACTCTGGGACCACAGCAGAAACCGGCGCTCTCAAGCCCTGGGCTCAGCAGCACCCTCCTTCTCAGGCCGGCGGTTCTGCCCTGACTGGCGCTGGAAGGCCATCAACTGCCCCACACTGACCTCACGCCCCTCCCACTGCTATAGCCTTACCTCACCTGACCCCACCCCTTCCGGCCGAACCAGAGCCCCTCTTCCCTTGATTCCAGCGTGAGGCCCAGCCCTGGGCCCGGATGGGTCACCGCTCCAGTCCTGAGCCAATCACCGTGGCCAGGGAGGATGGGACACACCGATTGGCCAGGTCTAGGTCATGTGACCATACTCTCCAGGACACGTGTGAGCCGCTCACCCTGTGTCAGGTGTGGAAACAGTGCCCTGCACGCAGAGCAGGGCTGAGAGTCCAGTCACTGTGTCCACGTGCTCAGTGACCTGGGATGTCCTGAGCATTCTCTCTACACAGCACTGCATGCTCTGCAGACAAAATATTCATGACACACCTCTTCCCTTCCCAAGTGCTGTTTCATGCATCCACATTCAAGGGAGCAAGACCTCCTGTTTGAAGATAGGCTTGGAAATCCTCTCTTAACCTCTGGGCTTGTTTCTTTTATCATGTTTGAATAACTTATTCAGTCTAAAACCTCCCACGAGCACCACCACATGCTGCTTTGCCTATTCAGGATTCTTAGCTGTTCTGAGTAGAGGGCATGGCCCAGGGGCCTCCCACAGGGAATGAATTTTGTCCAAGGAAGCACCTGAGAGGCTGAGTCACTGAATCACTTTGCTGTATACCTTAAACAAACAAATTATTGTAAATCAACAATACCTCAATTTAAAGATAAGATATTTCCTCATCAAAAATGGTTCAAAATTTTGTAAAGTTTTTCCTTCAATTGTTGGTTTTTAGTATGTGTCTAATTGGTTTGGTGGTGTTTTGTGAGGTAGGGATCCAGTGTACCTTCCCACATGGATACCAAATTGTCCCAATGGGATGATTCCTTTGTCCTTTCTCCTGGAAATATCCTTTCTGCATTGACACATTAAGAAGCTTTTTAAAAAATGCCAAGTATCCTGAACTTCAGATCTTTGGTAGTTTGTGCGGCACCTTAGAGGCATGTCTCCACTTCTGTGTCTTCTCTTCGCATCTCACCATTTCCAGTTTCTAGTGTGCACGGGTGCCGTCAGAGGGTTCTCTGCAGTGAAACGTGTATGTTTCTGTGAGGACAGAGGATGTGAGCACAGAGGAGGGACTGAGTCCACAGTGACCACGTGACCATGCTCAGTAATCCCAATATTAAGTCTGGCTGAGACTCCCTAAGGCAAGGTCTGTGTTTCTTCCTCTTGGTGTCTGGATAAGCAAAATGATGTTGGTGGCTTGGGACTTGGGTCCCTGGGCCCAGCAGTGTAGAGATATGCCCATAGTCTGCTTTTTTCATTATATTTTCCTACTGTGGGCTCTGCTGAACTGGTGTGGAGATATTTCTGCTAAAGGCTTGAGAGGTAGTCAATCTTTCTACTTCTCATCCTCTGCCTCGTCTGTACTTCTGTCTTTTTTTTTTTAGTGTAGCTAATTTTCAATGTTGTTAGTCCTTGTGTCATTCTGGCTCTCAGGGGCCTGTGGTTTAATAGACCTCCAACTCCCGAGAGCTCTTTGCCTGGTGGAGACATGGAGAACTCAGGGAGCAGCACCACATCACACTGGAGCCTGGACCAGAGAGAAGGTTCATGCCAGGAAGGCTCCATCCCTGCTGTGGGGGGTTCAGTGTTCACATCTGATTGTGCATCCCCCAGGCCCTCGGTGCAGGCCCCACTCTGAGATCTGGAAAGGAGGTAGCTTCCCTCCCTGACACAGAACAAGTATTTTTTTGTCTTCATTCTTGTCCATTCCCATTTGGCACCCAGGCTCTACACTTGACCCTCACCCAAAGGATCAGGAGGGCTTAGTTTTAGAGGACTTTTATACGAGGAGAGGCTCCTGGAGACACTCCAACCCCCGGACCTAAGTAAGCATTTCCTTGGAGTTTCACAGCCCTGGGAGGAGATACTGGGTTTGTGTCCATTTTACAGTTGAATATGTTGAGCCTCAGATCATGGTGTGATTTGCCCTGGGTCTCTCCGAAGGTCAATGGGTAAGGTGGGATTTGAACCCAGACTCTATGTCTTGGAGCCCATGACTGTACAGGTGTTTCTGCTCCTTGGTTAAATTTATTTCAGTTTTTTTTTTTTTTGATGTATTTGTATGTGGGACTGTTCTGTTCTCTCTCTGATGGTTCATATCCTGCTATATTGCTGAGTTTGTTAGTTTTAATACTTGTTACTTGGTGGAGTTTTGGGGGTTTCATATAAATCCTGTCATAATCAAATAGTGGCAGTGTAACTTCATCTGTTCCAATGGGGATGCATTTTATTTCCCTTTCTTGCCTAGGTATTCTGGGTAGGACACTTCCACTACTATGTTGAACAAGATTGGTGAGAGTGGGCATCCTTGTACTATTCCTGATATTTTAGGAAAATCTTTCACCTCTTTACCACTGAGTTGGATGTTAACTCTGGGCTTGTCTTATATACCCTTTAGGATGTTCCATGTATAACCACTGTATTGAGAGATTGCACCAAAATTGATGTTACATTTTGTCGAAAGCTTTTTCTGCAATTATTGAGAAGATCACATGATTTCATTTTTAATTTTGTTCATATTGTGTATCATAGTGATTGATGTGCAGATAATAAATCATGCTTGCAGGCACAGAATAAATTCCATTTGTTCATAGTGTATGATTCTTTTTCACGTGTCTTCAATTTGGTTTGCTAATATTCTTTTGAGGATTTTTACATCCGTCTACACCAGGGTCAGGGTTCTCTGGTGGTTCATATGGTAAAGAATTTGCATGCAATGCGGGAGACCTGGGTTTGACCCCTGGGTCAGGAAGATCCCCTCGAGAAAGGAATAGCTACACCCGCCAATATTCTTGCCTGGAAAATTCTGTGGACAGAGGACCTGGTGGGCTACAGTTCATGGGTCACAAATAACTGGACATGTATGAGAGACTCACACTTACAAGAGTGCTTCTTGACATTCTTAATATCTAAATTTAAGATTTTATCTCAGTCAAAAATTACAGTCTAAGGCAAAAATGTCAAAAGTCCAAGAGTCCTTAGAAGTAAATGACAATAAGCCATAACAGATGAAAGCAAGAAGGACTCCACATAATTTATTTTTTCAAAAGAATTTTAGATCTTCAGAGGAATTCTCATTAAATTGAATTAAAATGCAAGCTTTAGTTTAAAATGGAAACCTTTTTTGGTATTATGTTTCTATGTTGAGACTGAAATTTTATTTTTATGTATGAGATATTAAGAAATACTGTGTAGCTATTAAAATCATATTTTTGAAATCTTTAATGACATTTACAAGCACTTATACTGGAAAAATAGCTAGGAATAGAAGATGATCCCATATAGCTTTAGTTGACAGTACAGATATGTTGAATGATAGTTTTCAGATTGTATTTATTTATTTTTAATTGAGGAATAACTGTTTTACAATGTTTGGTTGGTTTTCCTCATACAACAACACGAATAGGCCACAAGTATATTTTCCACTCTTTGGTGAGCCTGCCTCCCACTTCCTGCCATCCCACCCTCTAGGTCATCACAGAGCACCATGCTGGGCTCCCTATGTTATATAGCACCTTCCCACTAGCTAGCTATTTTACATATGGTAGTGGCTATGTTTCAGTGCTACTCTCTCAATTAGTCCCACCCTCTCCTTCTTCAGCTGAGTTCACAAGTCCTTCCTCTACATCTGTGTATCTATTTCTGCCCTTCAAATATTCACCAGTATCATTTTATAAGATTCCATGTGTATGCATTAATATACTATATTTGTTTATCTCTTTCTGACTTACTTCACTCTGTATCACAGTTTCTAGGTTCATCCACCTCAGTTAAACTAACTCGTGTTTGTTCCTTTTCATGGCTAATATTCCATTGTGTATATGTTCCACAACTTCTTTATCCATTGTTCTCTTGATAAACATTAGGTTGCTTCCATGCCCTGGGTATTTTAAACAGTACTGAAATGGACATTTGGGTACATATGTCTTTTTAGGGGTATGATTTTCTGAAGGTATATGACCAGTAGGGGATTGTTGCATCATATGGTAGTTTTATTCCTACTTTTTAAAGAAACCTACATTCCTTCTCCATAGTGGCTGTATCCATTTACATGTCTACCAACAGTGCAAGAGGGTTCCCTTTCTTCCATGTCTTGTCCAGCATTTATTATTTGTAGAAATGTTGATGATGGCCATTCTGACTGGTGTGAGGTGATAACCTCATGTAGTTTTGATTAGCATTTCCTTAATAATGAGTAATGTGGAGCAGCTTTTCATGTGTTTGGTGGCCTTCTTAACGTCATCTTTGGAGAAATTTGTTCATGTCTTCTGCTCACTTTTCAATTGATTGCTTTTTATCTGATACTAGGCTGGATGATCTACATGTGTACTTTGTAGATAATCCTTTGTCAATTGCTTCGTTTATAATTATTTTATCCAGTGTTCTTGCCTGGAGAATCCCAGGGAAGGGGGAGCCTGGTGGGCTTCCGTCTATGGGGTCACACAGAGTCGGACACGACTGAAGTGACTTAGCAAAAGCAGGGTTCTGAGGGTTGTCTTTTCATCTTGTTTATAGTTTTCTTTGTTGCTTAAATACCTTGAAGTTTATTTCGATGCCATTTTTTAAAAATTTTTGTTTTTATTTCAGTCATTCTTGGAGGTGGGTCAAAGAGGATCTTGCAGTGATAAATATCAAAGAGTGTTCTGCCTATGTTTTCCTCTAAGAATTTTATAGTTTCTGGCCTTTTGGTCATTAATCCATTTTGAATTATTTTTGTGTATCATGTGAAGAAGTGTTCTAATTTCATTCTTTTACATGTAGTTGTCCAGTTTCACAGCACCACCTACTGAAGAGGCTCTCTTTTCTGTCCTTTCTCCAGTATACATTCTCGCCTCCCTTGTCAAAGAATGGGTGCCTATAGAATGTGGGTTTATCTCTCAGCTTCATACTCTGTTCCATTGCTCTATGTTTCTGTTTTTGTGCCTGTATAATAGTGTCTTGGTAGTATAGTCTGAAGTCAGAAAGGTTGATTCTTTTGGTTCCACATTTATTTCCAAGATTGCTTTGGCCCTTCTGGATCTTTTTTCCCCCCATATAAATTGTAAAATTATTAGTCCTAGTTCTTAAAAAAAAAGTCATTGGTTGTTTGATATGGATGAACTGAATCTGCAGATTGCTTTGGGTAGTATAGTCATTTTCACAACATTGATTTCTTTCAAGAACATGACATATCTTTCTATCTGTTTGTTTCATCTTTGCTATCTTTCGTCATTAAGCCTGTCTTTCTGCATACACATGTTTTGTCTGTTTAGGTAGGTTTATTCCTGCTATTGGAGAAGAAAATGGCAACCCACTCTAGTACTCTTGCCTGGAAAATCCCATGGACAGAGGAGCCTGGTAGGCTACAGTCCATGGGGTCCCAAAGAGCTGGACACGACTGAGCGACTTCACTTTCACGTTTCATTTTCATGCATTGGAGAAGGAAATGGCAACCCACTCCAGTGTTCTTGCCTGGAGAATCCCAGGGAAGGGGGAGCCTGGTGGGCTCCTATGTATGGGGTCGCACAGAGTCAGACACAACTGACACAACTTAGCAGCAGCATTCCTAGCTATGCCATTCTTCTTGTTGCAGTGGGGAATGGCACTGTTTCCTTAGTTTCTCTTCCTGACTTTTCTTGTTGTGTTATAAGTATGCAAAAGATTTCTGTGTATTAATATTGTATCCTGTGCTTTACTAAATTCACTGATTAGCTCTAGTAATTTTCTGGTTCTATCTTTAGGGTCTACTGTGAACAGAAACAGGTCATCTGCAATCAATGAGAGATGGACTTCTTCTTTTCCAATATGCATTCTTTTTCGTTTTCTTCTCTGATTGCTGTGTCTATGACTTACAAAACTTATTGAATAATAGGAATGAGAGTGGGCACCATGGTCCTGATCCTGATCTTAGGAGAAATGCTTAAATTTTAACACCATTGAGGGTAATGTGTTGAGAGATTTTCCTACATGACCTTTATTATGTTCAGGTAGGTTTCTTTCATGCCCATTTATGTGGCTTTTTAAAAATCATAAACTGGTGTTTAATTTTGTCAAAACCTTTCTCTGCATCGATTGTGATTATCATATGTTTTTATCTTTCAATTTGTTAATATAGTGTATCACATTGATTGAGTTGCACATAGGGAAGAATCTTTGCATCCCTGGGATAAACCCCACTTTGAACGTGGTGTATGATCCTTTTCATGTGCTTTTGTTTTGTTTTTGTTCGCCTTTTCCTCAGGATTTTTGCGTTGGTGCTCATCAGTGATGTTAGTCTGTAGTTTTCTTTTCTGGGTGACGTTCCTGCTTCATTGTGGTTCATGGTGATGGTGGCCTCACCGAATGAGTTGGGGTGCTCCTCCCTCCACATTTTCTGGAAGAGTTTGACCAGCATAGGTATTATCACATCTCTACCATTTGAGAAAATAACTGAAAACAAGAGAAGTGACAAGGAAAGGAGAAAAGGAAAGATATAAGTATCTGAATGTAAAGTTCCAAAGAATAGCAAGGAGAGATAAGAAAACCTTCCCCAGTGATCAGTGCAAAGAAATAGAGGAAAACAACAGAATGGGAAAAACAAGAGATCTCTTCAAGAAGATTAGAGATACCAAGGGAACATTTCATGCAAAGATGGGCTCGACAAAGGACAGAAATGGTGTGGACCTAACAGAAACAGAAGATATTAAGAAAAGGTGGCAAGAATACACAGAAGAACTGTACAAAAAAGAGCTTCATGACCAAGATGATCATGATGGCGTGATCACTCACCTAGAGCCAGACATCTTGGAACATGAAGTGAAGTGGGCCTTAGAAAGCATCCCTATGAACAAAGTTAGTGGAGGTGACGGAATTCCAGCTGAGCTATTTCAAATCTTGAAAGATGATGCTGTGAAAGTGCTGTACTCAATATGCCCACAAATTTGGAAAACTCAGCAGTGGCCACAGGACTGGAAAATGTCAGTTTTCATTCCAGTCCCAAACAAACACAATTGCAAAGAATGCTCAAACTACCACACAATTGCACTCATCTCACACGCTAGTAAAGTCATGCTCAAAATTCTCCAAGCCAGGCGTCAGCAATACGTGAACTTAGAACTTCCAGATGTTCAAGATGGTTTTAGAAAAGGCAGAGGCACCAGAGATGGAAATGCAAACTACTACAGCCACTATAGAGAACAGTGTGGAGATTCCTCAAAAAAACTGGAAATAGAACTGACATATGATCCAGCAATCGCACTCCTGGGCATACACACTGAGGAAACCAGAATTGAAAGAGACACATGTACTCCAATGTTCATTGAGGCACTGTTTATAATAGCCAGGAGATGGAAGCAACCTAGATATCTATCTGCAGATGAATGGATAAGAAAGCTTTGGTACATATACACAATGGAGTATTTTTCAGCCATCAAAAAGAATGCATTTGAATCAGTTTTAATGAGGTGGATGAAACTGGAGCCAATTATACAGAGTGAAGTAAGCCAGAAAGAAAAACATCAATACAGTATACTAACGCATATATATGGAATTTAGAAAGACGGTAACCTGAACCCTGTATACGAGACTGAAAAAGAGACATAGGCATATAGAACAGTCTTTGGGACTCTGTGGGAGAGGGTGAAAGTGGGATGATTGGGGAGAACGGCATTGTAGCATGTATATTATCATAAGTGACCAGTCCAGGTTCGACGCATGATACAGGATGCTTGGGGATGGTGCAAGGGGATGACATGGAGGGAGGATATGGGGAAGAGGGAGGTGGGATGGGGGTTCAAGAAAGAGAACAAAAAAAAAAAAAATAGAAAAGGCAGAGGCACCAGAGATCAAATTGCCAACATCCACTGGATAATGGAAAAAGCAAGAGAGTTCCAGAAAAACATCTATTTCTGCTATGACAAAGCCTTTGACTGTGTGGATCACAATAAACTGTGGAAAATTCTGAAAGAGATAGGAATACCAGACCACCTGCTGCCTCTTGAGAAACCTGTATGCAGGTCAGGAAGCAACAGTTAGAACTGGACATGGAACAACAGACTGGTTTCAAATAGGAAAAGGAGTACGTCAAGGTTGTATATTGTCACCCTGCTTGTTTAACTTCTATGCAGAGTACATCATGAGGAATGCTGGGCTGGAAGAAGCACAAGCTGGAATCAAGATTGCTGGGAGAAATATCAATAACCTCAGATATGCAGATGACACCACCCTTATGGCAGAAAGTGAAGAGGAACTGAAAAGCCTCTTGATGAAAGTGAAAGAGGAGAGTGAAAAGGTTGGCTTGAAGCTCAACATTCAGAAAACTAAGATCATGGCATCTGGTCCCATCACTTCATGGGAAAGAGATTGCTAAACAGTGGAAACACTGTTAGACTTTATTTTTTTGTGCTCCAAAATCTCTGCAGATGCTGATTGCAGCCATGAAATTAAAAGACGCTTACTCTTAGGAAGGAAAGTTATGACCAACCTAGATAATATATTAAAAAGCAGAGATATTACTTTGCCAACAAAGGTCCATCTAGACAAGACTATGGTTTTTCCAGTGGTCATATATGCATGTGACAGTTGGATTGTGAAGAAAGCTGATCGCCGAACAATTGATGCTTTTGAATTGTGGTGTTGGAGAAGACTCTTGAGAGTCCCTTGGACTGCAAGGAGATCAGTCCCGTGTGTTCATTGGAAGGACTGATGCTAAAGCTGAAACTCCAATACTTTGGCCACCTCATGCGAAGAGTTGACTCATTGGAAAAGACTTTGATGTTGGGAGGGATTGGGGGCAGGAGGAGACGGGAATGACAGAGAATGAGATGCCTGGAAGGCATCACCGACTGGATGGACATGAGTTGGAGTGAACTCCAGGAGTTGGTGATGGACAGGGAGGCCTGGCGTGCTTTGATTCACGGGGTCACAAAGAGTCGGACACAACTGTGCAACTGAGCTGAACCATTTGAGAGCATTCACCTGTGTGAGGCGAATGTGATAACCACTACACTACGGAAACACCATTCACCTGTGAAGTCTTGGGCAATTGTTTGTTGGAGACTTTTTATCATAGTTAGTAGTGCTTGTGATTGGTGTTGGTGCTTGATTTATTCACATATTCTATTTTTCCTGGTTCAATCTTAGAAGATTGTACTTCTCTAAGAATCTGTCCATTTGTTCCAGGTTATTCATTTTATTCTCATGCAGTTGTTTCAAATTGTCTCTTATGATCCTTTCTCTTTCTGTGTTGTCTATTTTAACATCTTCTTTTCCATTTCGAGTTGATTTGAGTCTTCTCCCTATTTTTTCTTGATGAGTTTGGCTAATGATTTGTCAATTTTGCTTATGTTGTTTTATGGATCTTTGCTAGTGTTTCCTTAATTTCCATTTATTTCTGCTCTGATCATTATGATATCTTTCCTTCTGCTACCTTTGGAGGTTTTGTGGCCCTTTTTCTTCTTTTCCTAGGTTCTTTAGGTGTTAGATTATGTTGTTTATTTGATGTTCTTTTCATTTCTTGAGGTAGGCTTCTTGTATTGCTATAAACTTCCCTCTTAGCATTTCTTTTATTGCATCACGTAGGTTTTGTGTTGTCATTTATTCATTGCCATTTGTTTTAAGTATTTTTAAATTTCCTCTTTGGTTTCTTCAGTGACCTGTTTGATTTCTCCATGTGTTTTTGTTTTTTTACAAATTTTCCTTTAAATGATCCCTAATTATGTATCAGTGTGATCAGAAAAGATGCTTGCTATGATTTCAGTTTCTTAAATTTGCCAAGGCTTGATTTGTGACCCAAGATGTGATCCATTCCAGAGAGTGTTTCATGTGTATTTGAGAAAAGAAAATGCATTTTCCTGTTTGGGGATGGAATATGCTAAAGATATCAATAAGATCCATCTAGTCTAATGTGTGATTTAAGGTGTGTGTTTCTATATTAATTTTCTTTGTGAATGATCTGTCCATTGATATTAGTGGGGTGTTAAAATCCCCTAGTTGGAGAAGGAAATGGAAACCCATTCCAGTGTTCTTGCCTGGAGAATCCCAGGGACGGGGGAGCCTGGTGGGCTTCCGTCTATGGGGTCACATAGAGTCGGACACGACTGAAGTGACTTAGCAGCAGCAGCAGCAAAATCCCCTAGTATAATTTTCTTGCTGTTGATTTCACGTTTTACGGTTGTTTGAATTTGTCTTATGTATTTAGGTGCTCCTGTGTTGGATGCGTGTGTATTATTGCAATATCTTCTTCCTGGATTGATCTCCTTATCATTATGTAGTGTCCTTACTTGTCTCTTGTAATAGTCTTTATTTAAAAGTCTATTTTATCTGATATGAGAATTGTTACTCCAGTTTTCTTTTGATTTCCATTTGCATGCAATACCTTTTTCTAAGCCCTCAGTTTTAGTCTGTGTGTTTCCCTAGGTCTGAGGTGGATGTATTATCAATAACATTTACATGAGGCTTGTTTTTGTTTCCATTCAGCCAGCCTGTGTTTCAGTTGGACCATTTAATCCATTTATATTTAAGGTAATTATTGATATGCATGATACTATTATTATTTAATTTATTATTCTTTTTTTTTTAATCTCTATTCACTCCCTTCTATTTACTGCCTAGAGAACGCCCTTTAATATTTGTTGTAAAGCTACTTTGGTGGTGCTGAATTTTTTAACTTTTGCTTATTTGTAAAGGTACTGAGTTCTTTGAATCTAAGTGAGATCGTAGCTGGTTGGAGTTATCTTGCTGGGAAAAGAAAGTTTTTCCCTTTCATAACTTTAAGTATATCATGCCACATCCTTCTGGCCTGCAGCATTTCTTCTGAAAGATCAGCTGTTAAACTTATGGGGATTCCCTTGTTATTTGTCACTTTTCCCTTTCTGCTTTTAATATTTTCTCTTTTTGTTAAATTTTTCTTAATTTGATTAATATATGTCTTGGCATATTTCTCCTTTGGTTTACCCTGTGTTGGACCTTGTGCTTCTTGGATCGGGGTGTGTTTCCTTCAACAATATAGGGAAATTTTCAGCCATTATTTCTTCAAGTGAGATTTTATCTTTCTCTCTTATCCTTGAATCCCTGTAATGTGAATGTTAGTATGCTTGATATTATCCACCAAATGTCTTGAACTATCCTCAGTTTTCTGACTTATTTTTTCTTTTTGGTGCTCAAATTTGGTGATTTCCACTACTCTCTATTTCTTTTTCTTTTTAATATAAACTTATTTATTTTAATTGGAGGCTAATTACTTTACAATATTGTATTGGTTCTGCCATGCATTGACATAAATCCGCCACGGGTGTACATATGTTCCCCATCCTGAAGTCCCCTCCCACCGCCCTCCCCATCCCATCCCTCTGGGTCATCCCAGTGCACCGGCACTACTCTGTGTTTCAGCTTACTGATCTTTCCTCTGAATCACCTAATCTGCTGACTCATCTGCTGTATTTTTCATGTCCGTTATTGTAGTCTTCAATTATAATCAGTTCTTTTTTATACTTAATACCTCTCTGTGGAGGTTCTCGCTCCGTTCTTTCATGCTTCCCCTGATAGAAGTAAACATCTTTTATTCGTTGATTTAATGGGTCCACTGGGTCTTGCTGTGTCATTGGCTTTCTCTACTTGCATAGAGTGGAGGCTACACTCTAGTTTTGGTGCGTGGGCTTCCCATTGTTCTGTCTTATCTTGTTGTGGAGCACAGGCTCTAGGGTGCATGAGTTCAATAGCTGTGACATGCAGCTTTACTTGCCCCGCAGCCTGGGATCTTAGTTCCCAGACCAAAGGTTGAACCCTTGTCACCTACATTGTCAGGAAAATCTTAACACGTGAACCAGCAGGGGAGACCCAGTAAATATCTTTATGACCCTTACTTTGCAGTCATTTGATGTAGATTATTTATCTCCATCTTGTTTAGTTCTTTTTCTGAGTTTATGTCTTAGCTGTTCATTTAGCATAGATTCTTTGTCTCTTTATTTTGCCTTTTTGTTTCTATGCATTAGTATTAGGTTGATGAACTATGTCTCCATGTTGAATAAGTGGATTTATGTAGAGTGTCTCCTGTGCGGCCCAAAGGAAGAGTTTCCCCAGGTCACCAGAGACAAGAAATCCAGGGTGTCCCTGTGGAGGCTGAGTGTGGTGTCCTGTTAGATGTACCTGCGTTGCTTTGGGCATGCTGTTGGGTCTGGCTTGCCCCCAATGCAGCTGAATGTGAGCCCCACCTCAACAGTTGCAGATGTACTTCTGGCTGGAGGTGACCTGGAGTAGGAATCACCTTGAGGGGATGCAAGTCACGGCTGAGCCCACCCACTGTGAGTGGTGGGGGATCCATGCCTTTGGGGGCAAAGCCATTTTGGAGGAGCATTGTGAGCATGGCTGAGTTGGATATGTCTGTTCCACAGGGAACACAGAGACTAGCAGGGAAAGCAGTGCTAACAAGGTAAGTGGGGAATGTCAGAAATGTCTCCTGCTAGCACTGGGCCAGCTGGGTACAGGGAGAATTTTTTTTAAATGTCATCAATCAGTGATTTCATCCCTGGAGAAAGTTTCAAGGAATCCTTTTCCCTTGGGCACGTGTCCTAAAATTAGTACATCATTCTCTTTCCCATATGACCTGTGCCAACATTCAGCGTCATTACTGACAACATTTAGCATCAGTAAGTTTGGCACTAACCTATTAAGCATGGGGTCTAGGCTTACCACAGCCTCCATTTCTCTCCCAGATGTAGCTCTGCTGGTTTCAAATCAGGATATTATGGTGGCTCGTCTTCCTCATTCAGGTTAACAGTGCTCAGGTGCTCAGTATGTCCTCCCAGGGAAGATATCAAGTTGGTAATGTCCCCTCCTAATTCTGGGTCACCCATCAGGAGTATGGGTCCTGACTAGACTGCATCTCTGCCCTTCCAATGCATCTCCATGTGGTTTTTTCTTTACATCCTTAGTTGTGGAAGAGCTGCTCTGCTAATTTTCAGGTTGGCATCTGGGCTTTCTATGTGAGGAAGCTCTCAGAATAGAATAGAGTAGGAATTTCAAAAAGTGCCATTTCAGTTTCTGTGGAAGCTCTCTCCTTGTGTAAGTCAGTGGTTCTCAAAGGGTCATCACTTGACCAGCAGTGTTAGCATCACCTGGAAAGTGATTAAAAATGGAGATTCTCAAGCTCCACCCTGATCTATTGTATGAGACACTCTGAATCATTCCTCCAAGGCTTCCACATGCTCAATAATAAATCAACCGGAAACACATCTTCCCCAAGGTTCTGGGACCACCGTGCCCCTTAGCTTTAACCGGGTTCTATTGTTTTGGAATTTTAGGAATGTGAGGGGCATGTTTCACCACTCTCACTTGAAATATACTAAGGAATATCTAATAAGTTGGACACGATACTTCTCTTATCACCCATTGTGAGAGCTTAGTACTTAAAAATAAAGGACAATTTTTTTGGTAAAGAAAATCCTACAACAGGTTGGAAAGGTGCAGATGCCACATTAAGATCAAGGTCTTGCACAAGGTTCATGGGAGTACAGGATGTACAGATATTTTGTAAACTTCCTGGAAAAGAAACAAGGGTGGAGTGGAGTAGCCACTGGGCTTCAGTGACCCCCTACTGCTTAGCTGTGCACCTTCCTGCAGGTGTGGTCACCACTGGACCCTGGGAAGAGCACTTCACACCTGGAACTGTGAGGCTTCCCAGCAGGTTAGCCTGTGAGCTCCTGGGCACCATCACCTTCTGCTGCTTCCTGAACTGGCCACGTTTTCTCCCTCTGCCTTCATTTCCTCCTCTTTTGTGGGGTTGCCAGTACTTTGTCGTCTGTGATGGGCCAAGGAAGAAACACCTTTGCACTTTTGAACTCTACTGGACACCTGATGACACGTCATTCTCCTCTGATCATAACTCTGGCCCTGATGGGAGAGAACTTTGTTCACTCACCACTGATGTACTCTTTTGTAACTAAAGAAGAAATCCGTTCTAATCATGCCTTTTAGGTGGCTGGATTTACCAAACAGAAATACAGGAATCCCAGTTAAATTTGAATTTTATGGAAACCATGAAAACTTTTTTTTTTTTTCTTTTTTTAGTAGAAGTCCATCTCCTGCAATACTTGGGATGTACGTATACTAAAAAATTATTCATTGAAAACCGAATTTAGCTAGATGTCTGGTATTTTACCTGACAGGCTTACTCCCAGGGTAAAAGGGTTCCCATTTTAGCTTCCCATCTTAGGAGTGGCACTTTGTCTTAGAAAGGAACGTATTTAGACACCAAAATAAGGTCAGACATATCTGCACACCTGCCATGACTTTTGACATATTGATCACATGTTGAAATGATAATATTTTTTGTTTACTGAATTAAAATATAATTTGAAAATTAACTTCATCTGCTGCTTTCTGTTTTTAAATGTGGTTAATAGAAAATTTAACGTTTTATATGGAGCTTGAATTTTTAGTCCACAGTACACTTCACTGGACAGGTTTGGGCTAGAGCAAAAGCCATGTTGGAGGACCTAGTGCTCATCAGGCTGAGAGTGGGGCACCCTTCTCCCCAGAAAGAATTAGACTCTCCCCTGTGAAATAGTTTGTGGCTGAACTGGTCAGAGGCATACAGAATCCTTGAGTGTAGTTTGTCTTTACAAGGATTTTATTGTTTGATTTTTTCAGTTCTGACCAAATCTTGGTGGTTTTTGATTGATGACAGACCAAACAGGCCTGGAGTGCATTTCCTGTTAAGTATATTTGTAGCAGGGTGCTTCCCAAGTGACTCTGGTGGTACAGAACCCATCTGAAAATTTAAGACACACAGAAGACTAGGGATAAAATTTGATCCCTATGTCAGGAAGATCGCCTGGAGAAGGGCAAGACAACACACTCCAGTATTCTTGCTTGTAGAATTCCATGGACAGATAATCCTGGTGGGCTACAGTCCATGAGGATGCACTGAGTTGGACGTGACTGAAGAGACTGAGCACACATATGTATTTGCAGTTGAATTATGACAGCAGATTGAGACACGTGGGAGGAAGCAAGATGTCTGTGGAAAGGGGGTGATTTGGGAAAGGGTCTGGTTTCTGGAAGCTGTACCGTGTTGTCCTTTTTTTACTCTTTCTTCCTTTGGTTTTATGATTGCATACTGGTGGTGGCAAGACAACACTGACTCCATTTGCTAGAATCAGATGTACCCATTAATTTAGATTTTAGAGACTGAAAATTAAGGAGGGTGCATCATGCAATATGGAAGAAGCAAATGAAAATTTCTTTGGCAACGTTCAAACTCAGAATATCTCCTGAGTTGGGTTCTTGGAGGTGGATGTCTTTTTATAACTGACAGTATCTTAGGATCATAGTTTAGATGTAGGACTCCAATTCTCCTTGATAATTCACTCCTTTCCTCTCCCTACCCCCTAACCTTCTGAAGTTCTTGGAAAGTCAAGAAACAGTAGTGAGAGCAACATAAATAAAAATTCAAGAGCTTTCAGAGGCCAAGGGCTTGGTCTCTGGTCAAATCACCTGACCTTTACTCAGTTCCATTTACAATCTCTCTTCTGGGGAGGCTCGGTCAGTAAAAGAATCTGCCTGCAATGCGGGAGACGTGGGCTCGATCCCTGGGTTGGGAAGATCCCCCACTCCAGTATTCTTGCCTGGAGAATCCCCATGGGTAGAGGGGCCTGGAAGGCTACAGTTCATGAGGTCACAAAGAGTCAGACATGACTGAGCAACTAAGCAGAGCACATGCCAAACACAGCAACTCGGAGAATCTGCTCTTGCTGCAGGATCCACCTTCTGTCCACTTCCACTTTTCCCTCCAGGTCTCACTACCTGCCGATCATGTTGTCAGAGTGTCCCTCATAGGTGTCTTGTCACCAGTTTGAGGACATGACCTCCAAGATGTCAGGTCAGTGGGAAGTTGATGCCACACACCTTAGCAGCTGCCAGTCTGGCGCATCTGGTGATAATTTCATTAAGCTCAGCCCTCCCCTATTCAAGGTCTTCTCGTTGGCATTGTTGTTGTTAATTTGAGTACTTCAATAGGACACATGTGACACATGGGCTCTTCAGTAAGAGGAGCTGATAGCCTTGGCTGGCAGAATGAGGCATGGGGCTGTGTGCTAGGTTCCATTTTCTGAGAAGGAGAACACCTCAATTTCATGAGGCCTTGAGCTCTCAGACCCAAAGGAGACAAACTAAGGGTGTAGAAAGTTGACAGGCACTGACTGGAAATCTGTGTGAGAAGGTGTTGCTGTTGGCTGTGTCCTGTGTCTCCTGCTGAGCGCAGAAGAACTGATGCTTTTGAACTATGGTCTTGGAGAAGACTCTTGAGAGTCCCTTGGACTGCAAGGAGATCCAACCAGTCCATCCTAAAGGAAATCAGTCCTGGGTGTTCACTGGAAAGACTGATGCTAAAGCTGAAACTCCGATCTTTTGGCCACCTGATGCAAAGAGCTGACTCATTTGAAAACCCTGATGTTGGGAAAGATTGACAGCTGGAGGAGAAGGGGATGACAGAGGATGAGATGGTTAGATGGCATCACCGACTCAATGGATATGAGTTTGTGTAAACTCCAGGAGTTGGTGATGGACAGGGAGGCCTGGTGTGCTGTGATTAATGGGGTCACAAAGAGTCGGACACGACTGAGCAACTGAACTGACTGACTGACCACCACCATCATCATACACGGTCACTGGCCCTTGTCCATGTCAAACAGGTCCAACTCTTCTTATCTCCTGGCAGCCTAATTCTACTTTGTGTTTGCAGTGGACTTATCTGGGCATCTCACAGTTGCATCATAGATTATTTGTCCATTTCTGTTTAGCTTGTTTCACTTGGCATATGACTTCAAATTTACTCACTTTGCAACACATGTCAGAATTTCCTTACTTGTTAAAAATAAATAGCACATAGGCTCACCATCACGTACAGTCAGGGAATTACAAATAAAAGTCGTGATGTATCACACCACACCTCTTAGGACTGCTAAACTCAAATATAAGATAATACTAATCGCTCAAGGGTGAGGAACAACAGGAATCATTCCTCATTGCCAGTGGGATGCATGTACAGCCCCCATGAGAGACAGTCTGGCAGCTTTCCCCAAAGCTCAACAGGTCTCACCTTGAGATACATCAATCAATCATGCTTTCAGTATTTAGGCAGTTGCTCTGAAATTCTACATCCAAGAAAAAATGAGGATGAAATTTTGCACAGCAGTTCTATTCAGAATGGCTACAAATTTGAAGAAATCAGGATATCCTTCAGTAGATGAATGTGCAAGCAAATTGGTGTACACAGGTATCAAGGGGACCAAAACACACCACCCCAAATTATGTCTGTTTGACATGAGTTATTTTAGTTTGATTAACTTAAAATAATAATAATGAAAATAAAACAGGTATTTTTAAAGA
This sequence comes from Moschus berezovskii, assembly GCF_049115385.1. NCBI lineage: Eukaryota > Metazoa > Chordata > Mammalia > Artiodactyla > Moschidae > Moschus > Moschus berezovskii. Next base: position 11,821,693 of record NC_142482.1, on the reverse strand, counting down.
CTTATTAATTTCCTTATGGCCATTCTGTGTCTTCATTGCTTTGAGACGGCTGTCTCTGGTTGTGGAGAGCTGGTTCTTCTAGTGTTGCAGAGCACGGGCTCTCGGTGTGCAGGCTTAAGGAGTTGTGGTGCATGCATTTAGCAGTTGGGGCTCCCTGGCTCTAGAGCACTGGCTCAGTAGTTGTGGTGCATGAGCTCAGCTGCTCGAGGCTTGTGGGATACTCCTGGATCAGGGATAGAACCTGCATTAGCAGGCAGATTCTTAGCAGCTAGGTCACCAGGGAAGACCGAGGTTGTCCTTCCGTGAGGGGCATTTAAATTTATTCAGGAAATCTCCATTTGTAAGGGTGTCCCTCTTTGAACCTAGGAGAAGGATAATTACATCTCAAGGAAGGAATACTTACCAGTGAAGAAGTCAGGACTTAAATCTGCAAACAAGCTTCTGTTTATTTACTGTGCTTTTCATGATAACCTGCCATAAATGCCCTCTGCCTTCCCCTCAAGGTCTTTCTTTGTTTGGGGATAAAGAGCTATTTAAGGTGAAATCTTTGGTCATTTCAGGGAGTGACTCAGTTTTTCTTGGCATCTCCTCTCTATGCAAAAGGTATACATGTTCATTAAACTTCTGTTTTTCTCCTGATAATTTGTGTTTAATGATGGAGAAGGAGGGCTCAACCAAGAACCTGGAACGGGAGAGGGAAACTTATTTTTCTCCTATATACATGCAAAGGAATAACACTCAACAGTGGAAAGGAATGAAATACCAACCCCAAAAGACAGGGATAAATCTGAGATGCATATGGGTAAGTGAAATAATCCAGTTGAAAAGACTGCACCCAGTATGACCCCATTGTGACATTTTTGGAAGGTAAAGCTACAGAGATGATAAGCAGATCATGGAGTGGGGAACTGGAAGTGAGCGTTTAGGATGGATACCTGTCCAGATGCATTTGTCTAAATGTATCACTTTATATAGTGTAAAAGGTCAATCAGAATCTATTCAAATATACTGATGTATAAGTAGGTCATAGGATGGAAAACAAAACACAACATAATGTCAACATCACTCACTATTCTATCACTATCGAGTTCAGTTCAGTTTAGTCACTCAGTTGTGTCTGATTCTCTGCTACCCCATGAATCACAGCACGCCAGGCCTCCCTGTCCATCACCAACACCCGGAGTTCACTCAAACTCACCTCCATCGAGTCAGTGATGCCATCCAGCCATCTCATTCACCATCGTACCCTTCTCCTACTGCCCCCAATCCCTCCCAGCATCAGAGTCTTTTCCAGTGAGTGAACTCTTCACATGACGTGGCCAAATTACTGGAGTTTCAGCTTTAGCATCAGTCCTTCCAATGAATACCCAGGATTGATCTCCTTTAGAATGGACTGGTTGGATCTCCTTGCAGTCCAAGGGACTCTCAAGAGTCTTCTCCAAAACCACAGTTCAAAAGCATCAATTCTTCTGCGCTCAGCTTTCTTCACAGTCCAACTCTGACATCCATTCATGACCACGGGATAAACCATAGCCTTGACTAGATGGACCTTTGTTGGCAAAGTAAAGTCTCTGCTTTTTAAGATGCTATCTAGGTTGATCATAACTTTCCTTCCGAGGAGTAAAAGTCTTTTAATTTCATGGCTGCAATCAGGATCCGCAGGGATTTTGGAGCCCAAAAAAATGAAGTCTGACACTGTTTCCACTGTTTCCCCATCTATTTCCCATGAAGTGATGGGACCAGATGCCATGATCTTAGTTTTCTGAATGTTGAGCTTCAAGCCAAACTTTTCACTCTCCTCTTTCACTTTTATCAAGAAGCCTTTGAGTTCCTCTTCACTTTCTGCCATAAGGGTGGTGTCATCTGCATATCTGAGGTTATTGATATTTCTCCCAGCAATCTTGATTCCAGCTTGTGCTTCTTCCAGCCCAGCATTCCTCATGATGTACTCTGCATAGAAGTTAAACAAGAAGGGTGACAATATACAACCTTGACCTACTCCTTTTCTTTTTTGGAACCAGTCTATTGTTCCATGTCCAGTTCTAACTGTTGCTTCCTTGTCTGCATACAAGTGTCTTAAGAGGCAGATCAGGTGGTCTGGTATTCCCATCTATTTCAGAATTTTCCAGTTTGTTGTGATCCACACAGTCAAAAGATTTGGCATAGTCAATGAAGAAGAAATAGATATTTTTCTGGAACTCTTTTGTTTTTTCCATGATCCAGTGGATGTTGGCAATTTGATCTCTGGTGCCTCTGCTTTTTCTAAAACCAGCTTGAACATCTGGAAGTTCCTGGTTCACGTATTGCTGAAGCCTGGCTTGGAGAATTTTGAGCATGACTTTAGTAGCGTGTGAGATGAGTGCAATTGTGCAGTAGTTTGAGCATTCTTTGGCATTGCTTTTCCTTGGGATTGGAATGAAAGCTGACCTTTTCCAGTCTTGTGGCCACTGCTGAGTTTTCCAAATTTGCTGGCATATTGAGTGTAGAACTTTCACAGCAACACTACTAGAGAAATGTAAATCAAAACTGCAAATGAGATATTACCTCACATCAGTCACAATAACCATCATCAAAAAATCTACACACAATGCTGGAGAGGGTATAGCACGCTCATGTTCATTGCAGCCTGTTCACAATAACTAGGACATGGAATCTGGAGAAGGAAACGGCAACCCACTCCAGTACTCTTGCCTGGAAAATCCCATGGATGGAGGAGATTGGTAGATTACAATTTATGGGGTCAGGAAGAGTCGGACAGGACTGAGCGAATTCGCTTTCACTTTTCACATTCATGCATTGGAGAAGGAAATGGGAACCCACTCCAGTATTCTTTCCTGGAGAATCCCAGGGACAGAGAAGCCTGGTGGGCTGCCGTTTATGGGGTTGCACAGAATTGAACACGACTGAAGCGTCTTAGCAGCAGCAGCATCAGGACATGGAATCAACCTAAATGTCCATAAACAGATAAATGGGTAAAGTGCTGCATATATACAGTGTAATATTATGTAGCCATTAAAGAAATGAAAGTGGGTCCTCTGAAGAGATGTGGATGGACAGTCAGTCAAAATGAAATGAGACAAAAAAACAAAAACAAATATTGAGGAGCCTTGCAGGCTACAGAATGAACAGGATTGAGCAACTAAGCACAGCGTGTATAGAAAAATGGAACTGATGACCACATCTCCAGAGCTCAACAGGGGCACCGACACAGAGAACGAACTTGAGGACACAGCAGGGGAAGGAGAGGAGGAAATAGGCTGAGAGACTAGCATCGACATGTATACACTGCTATGATATATGTTCCCTGTTGTTGCTTTTTGTTTGTATTTAAATTTCTTTTATTTATTTCTAATAATCCTCAGGTCTCTAAAACAGATAGCTAGTGGAAAGCGGCCATGTAGCATCCGGAGTTCAGCTTGGTGCTCTCCATTGACCTAAAGAAGAGGAATGAGGGGGTGGGTGGGAAGCTCAGAGGGGAGTGGATATATAGACACATATAAATGGTTCACTTCATTGTACAGCAGAGAATAATGTAACATTGTAAAATGACGATAACACAATTAAAAAGAGAGAGAAAAAAAACAAATAGGTGGTCCTGGTGCTATGAATCTGAGCTCCCAAAGCAGGGAGCCCAGATTTGATTCATATTCAGGGAACTGTATCCCACATACCAAAACTGAGACCCAGAGTAGTCAAATTTTTAAAAAAAGTTAAAAATATGAACACCAAAGACAGCATAAAATATAAAATAGTACCCCTATATTTCTGATAAATGTTACAAAAAATGGGGACATTTCTTTTTCAGGAAAAGACCTGAGGGTTTTTAGAAACAAGGAAATTTAAAAACAAACAAAAAGCAACAACAGAAAACCTATTATGCCAAACAAAAGAAGTCAGACACAAATGCAAACACATGATCTGGTTTTTATGAAATCCTAGACAATAGATCTAATCTCTCAAAATGAGCAAATCATCAGCTGCCTGGGGTTGATCAAAGTGGTTGGGAAAAGGACAAGAGAAGATTTGTGGTGATGGAAACATTCTGTATCTTGCCTGTGGTGGCTGTACGTGGTTGTATTTTTCTGTCAGAAATCATAAAATTATACCCTTTAATTAAGTTTTATTGCATGTAGATTATACTAAGGTCATGAAACGATACTAAACATGATTTGTCACTAGAGAAATGTAAGTTAAAACCACAGTGAAAAACTGTCTCACCTCTAAGGTAGCTTCAAAGTAAAGATCAGAAACAACAGAATATAATGAGAGTTCACCAGATTAACAGGTGGAGGGAGAGAGGGGGAACAAGGTGGCGGAGGAATAGGATGGGGAGACCACTTTCTTCCCCACAAATTCATCAAAAGAACATTTAAACGCTGAGTAAATTTCACAAAACAACTTCTGAATGCTGGCAGAGGACATCAGGCACCCAGAAAAGCAGCCCATTGTCTTCGAAAGGAGGTAGGAAAAAACATAAAAGATAAAAAGAGAGGCAAAAGAGGTAGGGATAGAGCTCTGTCCTGGGAAGGGAGGCTTAAAAAAGAGAGAAGTTTCCAAACACAAGGAAGCACTCTCACTGGCGGGTTGCCTTGGAACCTCAGAGGGCAACATAACCGGGAGGAAAAATAAATAAATAATTAAAATCAACAGATTATGCACCCAACAGTAACTCCCAGCAGAGAAGCAGTGCTGACACCTGCATCTGCCATTAGCAAGCGGGGGCTGGGCAGGGAGGAGCCAGCTGAACTGCTAAGAGTGAGGACCGGGCCTGAATGCTGCGAGGGCAATCTGAGAAAACTAACTGGAGATAGCAAAGCAGACTGTGGAATAACTACCCCGCGAAAAGGCGAAAAGCCCTAACCTAAGACTCTGGCAGTCCCGCTCACAGAACAAAGGACTGAGCAGAGCTAACCGGCTGCAGGCGGCCCATCCCTCGCTGAGACCAGCAGAGCCACCAGAGCTGCAAGAGGGCAATCGCGGCCCCAGACATTGGATACCAAACTGCAAACAGGCTTCCTTGCTAACCAAGATTTCTTCGGTTCCTGGCCGGTCAACATCCACCTGAGAAGGTGCACTGGGTGTATACCCAGAAAACCGAACAGGAGGGACCAGGCAGGTGATAAGTCACAGTGACCGTGCTCACCAAAAATCTGGTCCCCTGAGCTGCTCAGACCAGGGAAAGGGCACAAAACGCAAGCCCAACCAAGTCTGTGCCTTTGTGGAATACCCGAGTACCTGAACCTGAGCAGCTTAGACCTGGGATGTGCATGCAGCCCCACACCGGCTTAGACAGTTCCCAGCAGAGCAACCTAGAGCCTGTGCAGTGTAGATTGGGACAGCACACACGCTGTGAGCAGGAGTAAACCCAGTGTGGCTGAGACACTGCAAGCACTCCCTGCAGAAGCCAGAGATATTTGTCTGCAGTGTTCCTCCCTTCCCAGAACAGGACTGAACAAGTGAGACTTAAAAAGTGTCCACCACCGCCCCCTAGTGTCAGGGCAGAAATTAGACACTGAAGAGACCAGCAAACAGAAGCTAAAATAGGGAACCGCATTGGAAGTGACAGATGGAGAAGTATAGAGGCTACTGCAAGAATAAGACTGAAAACCAGAGGCAGGAGGCTTAATTCCAAATCCTGAGAACACCAGAGACCTCCTGACTCCAGGGAACATTAATCGATAGGAGCTCATCAAACGCCTCCATACCTACACTGAAACCAAGCACCACCCAAGGGTCGACAAGTTCCAGAGCAAGACATACCACACAAATTCTCCAGCAACACAGGAAAATGGCTCTGAGCTTCAATATACAGGCTGCCCAAAGTCACTCCAAACCCACTGACATCTCATAACTCATTACTGGACACTTCATTGCACTCCAGAGAGAAGAAATCCAGCTCCACCCACCAGCACACCGACAATAAAATCTTCCTTAACCAGGGAACCTTGACAAGCCACCCATCCAACCTCACCCACAGCGAGGAAACTCCACAATAAAGAGAACTCCACAAACTACCAGAAGACTGAAAGGCCACCCTAAACAGGGCAATATAAGCAAAATCAAGAGGCAGAGAAATACTCAGCAAATAAAGGAACAGGATAAATGCCTACCAACCCAAACAAAAGAGGGAGAGATAGGGAACCCACCTGATAAAGAATTCCGAATAATGATAGTGAAATTTATCCAGAATCTTTAAAATAAATTGGAGTTACAGATAAATAACCTGGAGACAAGTTTTGAGAAGATGCAAGAAATGTTTACAAGGATCTAGAAGAAATAAAAAAGAGTCAGTATACAATGAATAATGCAATAGATGAGATAAAAAACACTCTGGAGGGAACCAACAGTAGAATAACGGAGGCAGAACATAGAATAAGTGAGTTAGAAGATAGAATGGTAGAAATAAATGAAACAGAGAGGAGAAAAAGAAAAATGAATTAAAAGAAATGAGGACAATCTCAGAGACCTCTGGGACAATGTTAACCGCCCCAACATCCAAATCATAGGAGTCCCAGAAGAAGAAGACAAGAAGAAAGACCATGAGAAAATAGGAGGAGACAATTATTATCTCCTCGGAGATAATAGTTGAAAATTTTCCTTAAATGGGGAAGGAAAGAGTAATCCAAGTCCAAGAATAGCAGAGAGTCCCAAACAGGATAAACCCAAGGTGAAATACCCCAAGACACATAATAATCAAATTAACAAAGATCAAACACAAAGAACAAATATTAAAAGCAGCAAGGGAAAAGCAACGAAAAACACACAAGGGGATCCCAATAAGGATAACAGCTGATCTTTCAATAGAAACTCTTCAGGCTGGGAGGGAGTGGCAGGGCATACTTAAAGTGATGAAAGAAAATAACCTACAGCCCAGAACACTGTACCCAGCAAGGATCTCATTCAAATATGAAGGAGAAATCAAAAGCTTTACAGACAAGCAAAAGCTGAGAGAATTCAGCAGCACCAAACCAGCTCTCCAACAAATGCTAAAGGACCTTCTCTAGACAGGAAACACAGAATGAGTGTATAAACTCGAACCCAAAACAATAAAGTAAATGGCAAAGCGATCATACTTATCAATAAATACCTTAAATGTAAATGGGTTGAATGCCCCAATCAAAAGACAAAGACTGGCTGAATGGATACAAAAACAAGACCCCTATATATGTTGTCTACAAGAGACCCACCTCAAAATGAGGGACACATACAGACTGAAAGTGAAGGGCTGGAAAAAGATATTCCACACAAATAGAGACCAAAAGAAAACAGGAGTAGCAATGCTCATATCAGATAAAATAGACTTTAAAACCAAGGATGTAAAAAGAAACAAAGAAGGACACAACATAATGATCAAAGGATCAATCCAAGAAGAAGCTATAACAATTATATAGGCACCCATCATAGGAGCACCGCAATATGTAAGACAAATGCTAACAAGTATGAAAAGGGAAATTAACAACAATGCAATAATAGTGGGAGATTTTAATACCCCACTCACACCTATGGATAGATCAACTAAACAGAAAATTAACAAGGAAACACAAATGTTAAATGATAAAATAGACCAGTTAGACCCAATTGATATCTATAGGACATTTCACCCTACAACAGTGAATTTCACCTTCTTCTCTAACTCACACAGAACCTTCTCCAGGATAGCTCACATCCTGGGCCATAAATGTAGCCTTGGTAAATTCAAAAAATTTGAAATCATTCCAAACATCTTTTCTGACCACAATGCAGTAAGGCTAGATCTCAATTACAGGAGAAAAACTACGAAAAATTTCAACATATGGAGGCTGAAAAACATGCTGCTGAATAACCAACAAATCATAGAAGAAATCCAAAAAGAAATAAAAGTATACATAGAAATGAATGAAAATGAAAACACAACACCCAAAACCTGTGGGACACTGTAAAAGCAGTGCTAAGGGGAAGGTTCATAGCAATACAGGCATACCTCAAGAAACAAGAAAAAAGTCAACTAAATAACCTAACATTACACCTAAAGCAACTAGAAAAGGAAGAAATGAAGAACCCTAGGGTTAGTAGAAGGAAAGAAATCTTAAAAATTAGGGCAAAATAAATGCAAAAGAAACAAAAGAGACCATAGCAAAAATCAACAAAGCCAAAAGCTGGTTTTTTGAGAGGGTAAATAAAATTGATAAACCACTAGCCAGACTCATCAAGAAAAAAAGGGAGAAAAACCAAATCAATAAAATTAGAAATGACAATGGAGAGATCACAACAGGCAGCACAGAAATACAAAGGATAATAAAAGACTACTATCAGCAATTATATGCCAATAAAATGGACAACATGGAAGAAATGGACAAATTCTTAGAAAATTACAACTCTCCAAAACTGAATCAGGAAGAAATAGAAAATCTTCATAGAGTCATCACAAGCACGGAAATTGAAACTCTAATCAGCAATCTTCCAGCAAACCAAAGCTCAGGTCCAGACGGTTTAACAGCTGAATTCTACAAAATATCTAGACAAGAGATAAAACCTATCCTACTCGAACTCTTCGAGAAAGTTGCAGAGGAAGGAAAACTTCCAAACTCATTCTATAAGGCAACTATTACAGTAATACAAGCCTATGCCCCAACCAGTAATGCTGAAGAAACCGAAGTTGAATGGTTCTATGAAGACCTACAAGACCTTTTAGAACTAACACCCAAAAAAGATGTCCTTTTCATTATTGGGGACTGGAATGCAAAAGTAGGAAGTCAAGAAACACCTGGAGTAACAGGCAAATTTGGCCTTGGAACACGAAATGAAGGAGGGCAAAGGCTAATAGAGTTTTGCCAAGAGAACGCACTGGTCATAGCAAACACCCTCTTCCAACAACACAAGAGAAGACTCTACACATGGACATTGCCAGATGGTCAACACCAAAATCAGACTGATTATATTCTTTGCAACCAAAGATGGAGAAGCTCTATACAGTTAGCAAAAACAAGACCAGGTGCTGACTGTGGCTCAGATCATGAATTTCATATTGCCAAATTTAGACTTAAATTGAGGAAAGTAGGGCAAACCACTAGACCATTCAGATATGACCTAAATCAAATCCCTTATGATTATACAGTGGAAGTAAGGAATAGATTTAAGGGACTAGATATGATCGATAGAGTGCCTGATGAACTGTGGACGAAGGTTCGTGACATTGTACAGGAGATAAGACCAAGACTATCCCCATGGAAAAGAAATGCAAAAAAGCAAAATGGCTGTCTGAGGAGACCTTACAAATAGCTGTGAAAAGAAGAGAAACGAAAAGCAAAGGAGAAAAGGAAAGATATAAGCATCTGAATGCAGAGTTCCAAAGAATAACAAGGAGAGATAAGAAAGCCTTCCTCAGCGATCAATGCAAAGAAATAGAGGGAAACAACAGAATAGGAAAAACAAGAGATCTTTTCAAGAAAATTAGAGATTCCAAGGGAACATTTCATGCAAAGATGGGATTGATAAAGACAGAAATGGTATGGACCTAACAGAAGCAGAAGATATTAAGAAATGGTGGCAAGAATACAGAGAAGAACTGTGCAAAAAACATCTTCACGACCCAGATAATCACGATGGCGTGATCACTCATCTGGAGCCAGACATCTTGGAATGTGAAGTCAAGTGGGCCTTGGAGAGCATCACTACGAACAAAGCTAGTGGAGGTGATGGAATTCCAGTTGAGCTATTTCAAATCCTGAAAGATGATGCTGTGAAAGTGCTACACTCAATATGCCAGCAAATTTGGAAAACTCAGCATTGGCCACTGGGCTGGAAAAGGTCAGACTTCATTCCAATCCCAAAGAAAGGCAATGTCAAAGAATGCTCAAACTACCGCACAATTGCACTCATCTCGAACACTAGTAAAGTCATGTTCAAAATTCTCCAAGCCAGGCTTCAGCAATATGTGAACCGGGAACTTTCAGATGTTCAAGCAGGTTTTAGAAAAGGCAGATGAACTAGAGATCAAATTGCAAACATCCCCTGGATCATAGAAAACAAGAGAGTTCCAGAAAAACATCTATTTCTGCTTCATTGACTATGCCAAAGCCTTTGACTGTGTGGATCACAATAAACTGTGGAAAATTCTGAAAGAGATGGGAATAACAGACCACCTGATCTGCCTCTTGAGAAACCTGTGTGCAGGTCAGGAAGCAGCAGGTAGAACTGGACATGGAACAACAGAGCCGTTCCAAATAGGAAAAGGAGTACATCAAGGCTGTATATTGTCACCTTGCTTATTTCACTTATATGCAGAGTACATCATGAGAAATGCTGGGCTGGAAGAAGCACAAGCTGGAGTCAAGATTGCTGGGAGAAATATCAATAACTTCAGATATGCAGATGACACCACCCTTTGGCAGAAAGTGAAGAGGAACTCAAAGGCCTCTTGATGAAAGTGAAAGAGGAGAGTGAAAAGGTTGGCTTGAAGCTCAACATTCAGAAAACAAAGATCATGGCATCTGGTCCCATCACTTCATGGGAAATAGATGGGGAAACAGTGGAAACAGTGTCAGATTTTATTTTATTTTTTGGGCTCCAAAATCACTGCATATGCTGATTGCAGCTAGCAAATTAAAAGACGCTTACTCCTTGAAAGGAAAGTTATGACCAACTTAGATAGCATATTAAAAAGCAGAGACATTACTTTGCCAACCAATGTCCGTCTAGTCAAGGCTATGATTTTCCTGTGGTCATGTATGTATGTGAGAGTTGGACTGTGAAGAAAGCTGATCGCCGAAGAATTGATGCTTTTGAACTCTGGTGCTGGAGAAGACTCCTGAGAGTCCCTTGGACTGCAAGGAGATCCAACCAGTCCATTCTAGAGGAGATCAATCCTGGGTGTTCATTATAAAGTCATTATAAAGACTTATGCTAAAGCTGAAACTCCAATACTTTGGCCAATTCATTTGACGAGTTGACTCACTACAAAAGAGTCTGATGCTAGAAGGGATTGGGGGCGGGAGGAGAAGGGGACGACAGATAATGAGATGGCTGGGTGGCATCACCGACTCGATGCACATGAGTTTGAGTGAACTCCGGGAGTTGGTGATGGACAGGGAGGCCTGGCGTGCTGTGATTCATGGGATCGCAAAGAGTCGGACACGACTGAGCGACTGAACTGAATTGAACTGAACTGATCACCCTAATACCGAAACTTGACAAAGATGCCACAAATAAAGAGAACTACAGGCCAATATTACTGATGAAGATAGATTCAAAAATCCTAAACAAAATTGTAGAAATCAGAATCCATCAACACATTAAAAAGATCATACATAATGACCAAGTGGGCTTTATCCCAGAGATTCAAGGCTTCTTCAATATCCGGAAGTCAATCAATGTAATATACGTCATTAACAAAATGAAAAACAAAAGCCATATGATTATCTCAATGGATGCAGAGAAAGCCTTTGACAAAATTCAACATCCATTTATGAAAATCTCTCCAGAAGGCTGGAATAGAAGGATCATTCCTCACCATAATAAAAGCTATATATGACAAACCCATAGCAAACAGTATCCTCAATGGTGAAAAATTGAAAAAGTTTCCCCTAAAGTCAGGAACAAGACAACGGTGCCCACTCTCACCACTACTTTTCAACATAGTTTTGGAAGTTTACGCCCCAGCAATCAGAATAGAAAAAGACATAAAAGGAATCCAAATTGGAAAAGAAGAAGTAAAACTCTCACTGTTTTCAGATGACATGATCCTCTATACAGAAAACCCTAAAGATTCTACCAGAAAATTACTAGAACTAGTCAACGAATATAGTAAAATTTCAGGATATAAAATCAACACGCAGACATCCCTTGCATTCCTATACACTAATAATGAGAAAATAGAAAGAGAAATTAAGGAAACAATTCCATTCACCATTTCAACGAAAAAAAATAAAATACTTAGAAACATATATACCTAAATAAACAAAATACCTATATATATAAAACTATAAAACACTGGTGAAAGAAATCAGAGAGGACACTAATAGATGGAGAAATATACCGTGTTCATGGATTGGAAGAATAAATATTGTGAAAATGAATATATTACCCAAAATAAATTATAAGTTCAATGTAATCCCTATCAAGCTACCAACGATATTTTTCTCAGAGCTAGAACAAACAATTTCACAATTTGTATGGAAAAACAAACAACCTCGAATAGCCAAAGCAATATTGAGGAAGAAGAATGGAACTGGGGGAATCAATCTGCCGGACTTCAGGCTCTACTACAAAGCCACAGTCATCAAGACAGTATGGTACTGGCATTAAGACAGAAATATAGATAAATGGAACAAAATAGAAAGCCCAGATATAAATCCACGCACCTATGGACACCTGATCTTTGACAAGGGAGGCAATAATATTCAATGGAGAAAAGAGAATCTCTTTAACAAGTGGTGCTGGGAAAATTGGTCAACCACTTGTAAAAGAATGAAACTAGAACACTTCCTAACACCATACACCAAAATAAACTCAAAATGGATTAAAGATCTAAATGTAAGACCAAAAACTATAAAACTCCTAGAGGAGAACATAGGCAAAACACTCTCCGACATAAATCACGGCAGGATCCTCCATGACCCACCTCCCAGAATATTGGAAATAAAAACAAAAATAAACAAATGGGACCTAATTAAATTTAAAAGCTTCTGCACAGCAAAGGAAACTACAAGCAAGGTGAAAAGACAGCCTTCAGAATGGGAGAAAATAATAGCAAATGAAGCAACTAACAAAGGATTAATCTCAAAAATATACTTGCAACTACTGCAGCTCAATTCCAGAAAAATAAACAACACAATCAAAAAATGGACCAAAGAACTAAACACACATTTCTCCAAGGAAGACATACAGAAAAGATGCTCAACATCACTCATAATCAGAGAAATGCAAATCAAAACCACAATGAGGTACCAGTTTACGCCAATCAGAATGGCTGCTATTCAAAAGTCTACAAACAATAAATGCTGGAGAAGGTGTGGAGAAAATGGTACCCTCTTACACTGTTGGTGGGAATGCAAACTAGTACAAACACTATAGAGAACAGTGTGGAGATTCCTTAAAAAACTGGAACTAGAACTGCCATACGACCCAGTAATCTCACTCCTGAGTACACACACCAATGAAACTAGAATTGAAAGAGACACATGTACTCCAATGTTCATCACAGTACTGTTTATAATAGCTGGGACACGGAAGCAACCAAGATGTCCATCTGCAGACGAATGAATAAGAAAGTTCTGGTACATGTACTCAATGGAGTATTACTCAGCAATTAAAAATAACACATTTGAATCAGTTCTAAAGATGTGGATAAAACTGGAGCCTATTATACAGAGTAAAGCAAGCCAGAAAGAAATACACCAATACAGTATACTAACACATATATATGGAATTTAGAAAAATGATAACGATAACCCTGTATATGAGACAGCAAAAGAGACACAGATGTATAGAACAGTCTTTTGGACTCTGTGGGAGAGGGCGAGGGTGGGGTGATTTGGGAAAATGTCATTGAAGCACGTATCTTATCATATGTGAAACAAATCACCAGTCCTGGTTCAATGCATGATACAAGATGCTCGGGGATGGTGTACTGGGATGAACTAGAGGGATGGGATGGGGAGGGAGGTTGGGGGGGGTTCAAGATGGCGAACACATGTACACCGGGGCTAATTCATGTCAATGTATGGCAAAATCAATACAATAATGTAAAGTAATTAGCCTCCAATTAAATAAATTAAAAAAAAACAGGTGGAGGGAGAATGTGGAGACACTGGAGCCCTGTGTCATGCTGGGGAGAATGGAAGATGATGTGGCCACTGTGGAAACAGTTCACATATTCCTCAAAAAGTTAAAATTGACATATGAGCTGGCAAAACCCCTCCTAGGTCTAAACCCAAAACAATTGCCAATATGGACTCCAACAGATACTTGTACATGACCATTCATACCAGCACCGTTCACAACAGACAAAAGGGAGATGCAACCCAAACATTCTTCAATGGGCAGTGGATAAACAAAATTCATTACACACACAGTAACCCTCAGACAACACAGATTTGAACTGCACAGGTCCACTTACACCTGTATTTTTTTCAATAAATACATATTATGACATGTCCAATGGTTTCTGAATCCACAGAAGTTAAACTGAGGTTATAGAGGGCTGACTGTAAGGTGTACACAGATTTTTGTCTACATGGAGGATCTTAATACTTTTTTGCTTTCCGATAACTAATTTTGTAAAGGGAATGGTACTCAGAGATGTAACTTGACACTTTCATCTCCACCTGCTTACCTCCCATCTTCATTCTGAAGTCTAAGTGCTGTCTCAGTATCAGCAGGGCCCACAGCCATGACTTTTCACCTCTACTCTGTTCCTCCAGGTGCCCCCCGCCCCTCCCCTGAAGTAGTCACCCCTTATTGTTTCTCAGGCCCAAACAACGATTCTATTTTTGGCTCCTTCCTTCCACCAGCTCCAGACATGAACTGAAGAAAAATAAAGTTGATCCTGTCTTTGAGATATATATAGTTCCACCCATACATGAGCACTTGCTTTATTACATTACTAGTACCAGTGACTTCTCTGATAGCTCAGATGGTAAAGAATCTGTGGGCCATGTAGGAGACCCCAGTTCGATTCCTGGCTTGGGAAGATCCGCTAGAGAAGGGACAGGCTACCCACTCCAGTATTCTGGCCTAGAGAATTCCATGGCGTGTCCAGTCCAAGTGGCTGAAAAGAGTTGGACACGACTAAGTGACTTTCATTCATTCACTCACTGACTCAGTACCAGTGAGCAGGCAAGTAGATTTTAAGTAAATGCAACTTAATTAACTGCCCATCTAGATGGAATAAAATCAATCCAACAAAAGTCAGTTCCAAGTGAATAGTGAAGCTCCAATACTTTGGCCACCTGATGCAAAGAACTGACTCATTATAAAAGACCCCGATGCTGGGAAGGATTGAAGGCAGGAGGAGAAGGGGGCAGTAGAGAATGAGATGGTTGGATGGCATCACCAATTTGGTGGACATGAATTTGAGCCAACTATGGAAGATAGTGAAGGACAGGGGAGTCTGACGTGCTGCATCCATGAGGTTGTAAACAGTCAGACACAACTTAGTGACTAAATAACAAGTTTGCTGCATGTGGCCAGGTCTTGGTGAGAAAACAGTGGCCTCCAGGAAGGCTCACACTAGTGAGTACTCCCCACAGCTACTGCCACCAGTGGTCTTTTCCCCCTAGTGAGCCACAGGCCCCGCCCCACCACCTAAGAGGAGAGCCTCCAATACTACAAGATCCAGCCATCACCAGACGAACTTTCTGGGCCATTAAGAGCTTGCCCCAGTGCCCCAGCTGGGCCTGCAGCAGCATCTGCCCAAGGTAAGTTCATAAGGATGGAGCCATGCCTCAAGCCACTTCAGCCCCTCTCACAAGAGGATCAACTAGCATCTTTCCACAGAGAAAATCGCAGGATGTAGAGGTGGGGCTGAAGCACCCATCTGGACCACGGAGACTGAGGAGGACCACATTCGAAGGCAGAAGGAGCAATTACAGTCTGACCACATCGTTCTTCCCCCAGGCTGGCATAGCACTGCCTGAAGAGCCCCCCCGCATCCCTGGCCCCGCCCCGTTTTTTTGGCAGGCAAAAAGAGAACCCCAAATGGACACCCCACTTTCCCAGCATTGTGGAACACATTTCCAGGGAGGTCTGTTTGGGTCTTGCCTCAAAGAAATTACTTGGGGGAGTGGCAAGTCTCCACAATCAGGGATCAAATAGACACATGGTGCCAGGCTTGCAGGGACCTGCTTTCAGCCCTTTGTGAACCATGTTCCCACTTACCATGTGCGGGAGCAGAAATCACAGCCAGTGGCTTTGCTGGGGGTCCCGTCTGGCCAAGGAATATGGTTGTTTGGCAGTTCCATCTGACCTGAGTCTCCAGTCAAGGGACCCCACTAACTCATTTTTCTGCCTCACTTCAGCAGGAAAGCAAATAACTCGGCCTCGGTTCCTGCCCATCCAGGGAATCTGACTGGAGAACACTGGGTAGCAGCAGAGTGCACCCTGTGGTGCTGGGTGGTCTGGGACCCAAACTGACATATTTCCAAAGAAGATAGTCAGATGGCCAACAGGTACCTGAACACATGCTCACCATCACTAATCATCGGGGAAGTGCACATCAAGGGTCCCCTTCCATTATCTGATGTCACTGTCTTCATACCAGCCTCCAGATAACTGGTTTGTTATAAAACGAGGTAACACGGGAGGAGCTAGATGGGTGAGATGTCCATAGTGAGGTGCAGAGAGACAGCATGGAACTTCCACACCCCTCCACACATGCCACTCTGAGGTAGTGGGCCCCAGGCTGATAGCTGGGGTCTGTCCTCCCATGGACAGAAACTCTAAGATGAAGATAATAGCAGGAGTGAGAAGGAGCTGAGTCTGCCCAGATAAGAGGTGAAGAAACCACATTGTTCTCACTTTGGAAGTCAAGGCGACCTTCCCAACTGCACACGTACAGAAAGGCTCCTCCAGGGTCAAAAAAGGAGAGGGCACCACCCCTTAGTAGGTGATATCAGCCTACTCAAAAGCCTCTTTGCTAGAATCCATCTTGATCTCCTTGCAGTTCAAGGGACTCACAAGAGTCTTCTCCAACACCACAGTTTAAAAGCATCAATTCTTCAGTGCTCAGTTTTCTTTATAGTCCAACTCTCCCATCCATACATGACTGGAAAAACCATAGCTTTGACTAGATGGACCTTTGTTGGCAAAGTAATGTCACTGCTTTTTAATATGCTGTCTAGGTTTATCATAGCCTTTCTTCCAAGTAGCAA
This sequence comes from Moschus berezovskii, assembly GCF_049115385.1. Lineage (NCBI taxonomy): Eukaryota > Metazoa > Chordata > Mammalia > Artiodactyla > Moschidae > Moschus > Moschus berezovskii. Next base: position 11,804,846 of record NC_142482.1, on the reverse strand, counting down.
GCATCTTTTAATTCCATGGCTGCAGTCACCATCTGCAGTGATTCTGGAGCCCAAGAAAATAAAGTCTGTCATTGTTTCCATTATTTCCACATCTATTTGCCATGAAGTGATGGGACCAGATGCCATGATCTTAGCATTTTGAATGCTGAGTTTCAAGCCAGCTTTTTCACGCTCCTCTTTCACTTTCATCAACAGGTTTAGTTACTCTTCACTTTCTGCCATAGGGGTGGTGTCATCTGCATATCTGAGGTTACTGATATTTCTCTCAGCAATGTTGATTTCAACTGTGTTCCATCCAGCCCAGCGTTTCTCATGATGTACTCTGCATAGAAGTTAAATAAGCAGGGTGACAATATACAGCCTTGACATATCCCTTTCCCAATTTGGATCCAGTCTGTTCTTCCATGTCCAGTTCTAACTGTTGCTTCTTGACCTGCACACAGATTTCTCAGAAGGCAGGTAAGGTGTTCTGGTATTCCCATCTCTTTAAGAATTTTCCACACTTTATTGTGATTCACGTAGTCAAAGGCTATAGTGTAGTCAATGAAGCAGATGTTTTTATGGCATTCTTTTCTATGGTTGGCAATTTGATCTCTGGTTTCCCTATCTTTTCTAAATCCAGCTTGAACATCTAGAGGTTCTCAGTTCATGTACTGTTGAAGCCTAGCTAGAATGTTGACTATTTGCTAATATGTGAAATGAGTTCAATGGTGCGGTATACCATTTGAGCATTCTTTGGCATTGCCTTTCTTTAGAATTGAAATGAAAACTGACCTTTTCCAGTCCTGTGGCCACTGCTGTTTTCCAAATTTGCTGGCATATTGATAGAATTATCTCTGTTCATTTCCAAGGCAAACTATTCAATACCACAGTAATCCAAGTCTATGTCCCAACCACTAATGCCAAAGAAGCTGAATAGTTCTATGAAGACCTACAAGACTTTCTAGAAGACCCAAAAAAGATGTCCTTTTCATCATAGGTGACTGATATACAAAAGTAGGAAGTCAAGAGATACCTGGAGTAACAGGCAAGTTTGGTCTTGGAGTATAGAATGAAGTAGGGCAAAGGCTAATAGAGTTTTGCCAAGAGAACGCACTGGTCATAGCAAAGACCTTCTTCCAACAACACAAGAGATGATGACTCTATACGTGGACATGACCAGATGGTTAATACGAAAATCAGATTGATAATATTCTTTGCAGCCAAAGATGGAGAAGCTCTATACAGACAGCAGAAAAAAGACCGGGAGCTGACTGCGGCTCAGATCATGAACTCCTTATTGAAAAATTCAGACTTAAATTGAAGAAAGTGGGGAAAAGCACTAGGCAATTCAGCTATGACCTAAATTAATTCCTTACGAAAATACAGTGGAAGTGACAAATAGATTCAAGGGATTAGATCTGATAGAAAGAGTGCCTGAAGAACTATGCACAGAGGTTCATAATATACAGGCAGTGATCAAGACCATCCCCAAGAAAAAGAAATGCAAAAAGGAAAAATAGTCATCTGATGAGGCCTTATAAATAGCTAAGAAAAGAAGATAACCCATCTGAATGCAGAGTTCCAAAGAATAGCAGGGAGAGATAAGAAAGCCTTCCTAAGTGAACAATGCAAAGAAATAGAGGAAAATAATAGAATGGGAAGGACTAGAGATCTCTTCAAGATAATCAGAGATATCAAGGGAAAATTTCATGCAAAGATGGACTCAATAAACGATAGAAATGGTATGGACCTAAGAGAAGCAGAAGATATTAAGGTGGCAAGAATACACAGAACTATGCAAAAAAGATCTTAATGACCCAGATAACCACAATGGTGTGATCACTCACCTAGAGCCAGACATCCTGGAGTCCAAAGTCAAATATGCCTTAAGAAGCATCAGGACAAACAAAGCTAGTGGAGGTGATGGAATTCCAGCTGCGCTATTTCAAATCCTAAAAGATGATGCTGTGAAAGTGCTGCACTCAATATGCCAGCAACATTGGAAAACTCAGCAGTGGCCACCGGACTGGAAAAGGTCAATTTTCCTTCCAATCCCAAAGAAAGGCAATACCAAAGAATGCTCAAACTGCAGTTGTCTTGCAGTCAGTAAATCAAGATATATTCCTGGCTCCTGACTTCCATTATTGCTATAGAGAAATCAGCTTTCACTGTAATTGCCATCCCTTTGAGACTGAGCTTTCTCCTCTCTGGCTGTGTTGTTAAAGAATCTTTTCCCTGTCTGGTATACATCAGTTTTCCTATAAGATGTCCAAGTGCTGTTAAAAAAAAAAAAAAAGTATTCATCTTAGGATTCACTGGGCTCCATGGACCTAATGATGATTGTCTTTCAACAGTTCTAGAGATTTCCCAGCAATTGATACTTCAAATATTTCTTTTTTCCCATTATTCTTTCTGGAATGTTGATTAATCTCATTTCATGTTTTCTATCGCTTTCTATCCCTGTGCTGCCTTTAGGGTCATTTCTTCAAATTAACCTTGTATTGCTTATTTATTGCTATATAATAAATTACCCACAAACCTAGCTGCTGAAAGCAACAATCATGTATTACTTCACACAGTTTCTGGGGGACAGGAATCCAGGAATGACTTAGTTGGGTGTTTTGGCTCAGTGTCTTTCACAAGGTGAAGGTCAAGTGACCCTGGGGCTGTCATCAACGGAGGGTGGAACCACAGCTGGAGAGAAAGCTGCTTCCAGTTTGGCTCACTTCCATTCCTCCCCACAGGGGCCTCTCCCAGGGCTGCCTGAGTAGTCTCTGGACAGACCAGCTGGCTTCCCTAAGCTGAGGTATGAGAGAGGGAAAGCAGCAGCAGGAAGCCACAGCATCCTTTATGACCAGTCCCTGAATCATACACCTTCAGTTCCACTTTACTCAGTTTCTTAGAAGCAAATCAAGAAGGCTGATCTCTGCTTAAGAGAAGGAGAATGAAGCTCCACCTCCTGACGAGGAGACTATCAAAGAATTCTAAACACTTAAAAATCACCACACAGGGCTTCCCTGGCAGTCCAGTGGTTAAGAATCCACACTTACACTACAGGAGGCAGAGGTTCCACCCTTGGTTGGGGAAGTAAGATCCCATATGCTGTACAGCATAGCCAAAAAAATAAATTTTTAAAAATCACCATATAAATTTCTCCATGGACAGAGGAGCCTGGTGGGCTACAGTCCATGGGGTTGCAAAGAGTTGGACTTGACGCATGCAATGACTGAGCTTGCGTATTTCAGTTCAGTATTCTCTCGTCGGTTCTGTTTAATCTGTTATTTCTAATTTCAGCTACTGAAACATTCATATCTAGACATTCAGCTAGGCCTCTTTTTTTCAAACCTGCCTAGTGACTTTTCACAATATCTCGTTATACATCTAATACCTTCTTAGATTTCTTTAAACATGTTAAATTGTTGTTTTATATTGTATGCTAACTCTAAAAGTCTGCAGTCTTTGGAGAATAGACTCTCCCTCCTGATGTCTTGTCTGTTAGTGTGTGTGTTGCTAGCGTTAACTATGAACTGCTCCTTTCCCTTGGAAACCTCTCTGAGGAAATTCCTTGGCACCTAAGTTAACGTTGTTGTTGTTGCTCAGTCACTAAATCAGGTCCGACTCTTTGCAACCCCACAGACTGCAGCACACCAGGCTGCGTGTCCTTCACCATCTCTCGGAGGTTGCTCAAATTCACGTCCATCAAGTCAGTGATACCCTCCAACCATCTCATCCTCTGTTGCTCCCTTCTTCTCCTGCCCTCTATCTTTCTCAACATTAGACTGCTTTCCTCCAAAGATGTACATTTGCTCCTGACAACTGCCTGGAGTAACAAGCAATCCAGGACACTTTGAGTTATATTCTTGACTTAAGGTTCAGTTCACATGCAGCATATATTTGGACCAAAAAATGTATTGTGAGGGCCATAACACGTTCTCAGGGGGAAATTCCACCATACTCCTGCCAACCAGTGCTAAAATCGGATTCTGATTTCTTCGATGTCTCGTTCCGTGTGACTTACTTTTCTTCCATCTCCTTTACATTGAAGGTATAACCCATTGAAGTCCCAGCTTTCTGCAGAGATTTATCACAGTCTCCAGTTGATATTGTGACCTTAAGCTTAATTTCTTGCCCCCCAAATATGGTACTGTCTCAAGGGTTCAGCAAAAAACTCAAGAGAAGACGGTGTTGGTGGAACCTTATCACCAGTGTTTCTTGCTTTCACTTTGTTTTTGACCTTTGTTAAGATCATGCCAGTTTAGCAATAAAATCACAAAGATGAATTTTGACTGTTTACATTGGGAGGGTCATTGAAAGTATTTAATCTTCCAACTGCTAAAAATGCAAGTTCCCAATTCACTCTCCAGTCCACCCCAGGTTGCCTCCCCTCGTACTCCATTTGTTGTTGTTGGTGGTGGTTTTTTGTTTTTGCCACAGCATGCTAGTCCCTTGACCAGGAATTGAATCTGGGCCCCTGGCAGTGAAAACATGGGAGTCCCAACCACTGGATGGCCAGGGAATTCCCCTTAAGTTATTCTTCTCAGTATCCTTCACGTGGTCCAATCAAGTGGTCTTCCTTTGTCATCATCTTATTTGACCTTTAAGCATCATTTTGTTTAAGGACTCCTTCCTTTATACAGTATTTCTTTCCTGGCTTCTTCAACACACTCCCTGGATATTCCTGTTTGATCACTGGCCTTTCTGTCTTAGTCTCCTTTCCTGACCTTTTGTCTTCTACACAACTTCTCTCCATCCAGTCTTCCCAAGGTTATCTCCTATAACCTGATGGCTTTATATCCTATCTACATCTTGATGATTCTCACATTTCATTCTCAGGCCAAAATCTTGAACTGAGCTTATATCCATCTGCTTACTTGGCATCTTCATTTGGGTAACGTTCACTTTAAACCTGTCCAAAACAGAATTCTTGGTTTTCCCCTCCAGCATCTATTCTTCCTTCAGTTTTCTCCACCATAGTAAATGGCCCTGACTCTACCTTGCGGCTCTAACCAAAAAACTAGGAGTCATCTTTCATTCACCCCCTTCCTGTCACTATCACATCCAGTATGTCAATCTTACTGATTCTATTTTTACCTTGCAGTATTTATAAAATTTTATTTTTAACCCCTAAAGTATTTTTTATTGGGATACAGACAATTAACAATGTTGTGACAGTTTTAAGTGAACAGTGAAGGGACTCAGTCACACACATACATGTATCCATTCTCCCCCAAGCCCCCCTCCCATCCAGGCCAGTAGATAACACTGAGCAGAGTTCCATGCGCAGTACAATAGGTCCTTCCTGGTTATCCATTTTAAATATAGCAGGGTGTGCATGACATTCCCAAAGTCCTTAACTATCCCTTCCCTCTGGCAACCATGAGTTCATTTTCTAAGTCTGTGGTACTGACTCTACTTTTAAGACATCCTGAATTTTCCCTTTCCTATCCATCTCTACAACTGCCACCTGAAGTCCTAGTCATTATTATCTCTAACCTGAACTAATGCATTTGCTTTTTTATTGGTTTCCCTGTGAGCATTCTTGATTTTCATAATCCATTTTCATAGAGCCAGCAGAATACTTTTTTAAAAAGGAAAATTACTCATGTTAATCCCTTAATTAAAATGCTTCAGTGACACACCTCTACACTTTGAATAAAATCCTTATTGTTTTCCAAGACCCTTAAGTCTTTCCCTACAGGACGCTTAGTTGTATCTCATAACACTGATTAATATCCGAAACTAATCTGTTAATGTCTTTACTTATTGTCTGCTTCCTTTCTTTAGACTCAAAATTTCCATTATAGAACTACAACAGGACAACTGTCTATTTGTTCCCTACTGTAACCTCAGCAATTATTAGGTAATTAATAAATTCTTATTGATTGGATCTTTCATATTCTAATAGTTCTCTGAACACCAAATCTTCATGACAGAAGTAACTACTTCCACATTTTTGCTCAAATAACACTTTGAACACACCACCATTATAGTACTCAGGTGTCTACAAGGAGATAATCCTTAGTAGAGTGTGAACTTTGCAGGAGTATAAATCATGATATTTTCTTCTTCAAATTAGAATTCTAGGGACTTATTTACTATCTGATAAGGAGTACATAAACAAATGCATGTTTACTGAATAAATGAATGAATGCTAGTCACAGAGACTTGAAAATCATTTTCTAAAATTACTTTCATCAGCAGATAAGAACAACAATATGAACATAACCTTTGATTCTGGAAAAACAACTAAAACTGTGACAGCAAAAACAAGCCCTTAATTAAATATGTCATGCTTCTGCAAAAGAACTCTTAACAATGATTAGGATAGAAGAGAGAAAGAAAAGCACTTTCAGGTTAAATGACTTTGTTCTCCTCTGTATTTGCTCATCAATTTTAGTGTTGCAGCAATGGCTCTAGAAACAAGCCAATTTCTGACAGTCATGTGGCCCACATAATTTTTGGAATTTTCAGAAATGCTTATCATCACATTGGAAAGGAAAGAGACTTCTCTCCTTGTTTTTGTGCTAAGGGTTCATTTGGAATCTATTAAACTGATGAATGAGGTAATAACTGTGTCCTTGGGATTATTACCAATAGTGACCCTAAACTGGCTCCACCAAAGTCCAATCTGTCGCCAGAGAACAGTGTTCCTTCTGCCTTTGTATCCATCAGGACATGTGGGAAATCAGAAGCTTGTACACAGACATTAGTGCATGGATCTTAGTCAACATACTCAGCAAACACTTTCCTAAAAATCTGGTGCCAAACAATCCTTGAAATAAAACTGTACATGCTGCATTGATTCACTTAAGTGTTTGGAGCTTCTCTTTTATGTACTATTGTTCAGTAGCTCACTTACTGTTACTTGAAGTTGACTAAAACCTTCCCTTAGCTCCTCAAAGCCTTAGTTTTGAGCTTATAGATAATGAAAAGGGGTCAATATTATTTTTCAGCAGCAAAATAGGAGGCAGTCACTACTCAGTACCTTAGTAAAAACCTTTTATTCTTCTCAAAATACTTTTGAGTGCCTGCTTAGTTTTGACTTTTTTTCCTAATAAATGGATTTGCATATAACCCTCATTTGTGAATTCTTGTGGTGCACTGGAGTACTCAGAGACCAGGTGGTAAAGCTATGTTCCTTACCTTTTTAATTCTTGGCACGCTGGAAAATCTCAAACTTTTCCCAATGCTCCTCCCATATTCTGCTCCTTATCTCCTTCCAACAAAATGGGTGGGTATGCTACTGGGAGTGAGAGGTTGATAAAAACATAAACTTGATTTAGATCAGTCTCTCAGTCGTGTCCGACTCTTTGCGACCCCATGAATCACAGCATGCAAGGCCACACTGTCCATCACCAACTCCCAGAGTTCACTCAAACTTACCTCAGTCGAGTTGGTGATGCCATCCAGCCATCTCATTCTCTGTCATCCCCTTCTCCTCCTGTCCCCCAGACCTCCCAGAATCAGAGTCTTTTCCAATGAGTCAACTCTTCGCATGAGGTGGCCAAAGTATTAGAGTTTCAGCTTTAGCATCAGTCCTTCCAATGAACACCCAGGATTGATCTCGTTTACAATGGACTGCTTGGATCTTTCTGCAGTCCAAGGGACTCTCAAGAGTCTTCTCCATCACCACCGTTCAAAAGCATCAATTCTTCAGTGCTCAGCTTTCTTCACCGTCCAACTCTCACATCCATACATGACCACGGGAAAAACCATAGCCTTGACTAGACGGACCTTAGTTGGCAAAGTGATGTCTCTGCTTTTTAATATACTATCTAGGTTGGTCATAACTTTCCTCCCAAGGAGTAAACATCTTTTAATTTCATGGCTGCAATCAGGATCCGCAGAATGGTTGGAACCCAAAAAAATAAAGTCTGACACTGTTTCCACTCTTTCCACATCTATTTCCCATGAAGTGGTGGGACCAGATTCCATGATCTTTGTTTTCTGAATGTTGGGCTTCAAGCCAACCTTTTCACTCTCCTCTTTCATTGTCATCAAGAGGCTTTTTAATTCCTCTTCACTTTCTGCCATGAGGGTGCTGTCATATGCATATCTGAGGTTATTGATATTTCTCCCTGCAATCTTGATTCCAGCTTGTGCTTCTTCCAGCCCAGCGTTCCTTATGATGTACACTGCATATAAGTTAAAAACCAAGGTGACAATATACAACCTTGACGTACTCCTTTTCCTATTTGGAACCAGTCTGTTGTTCCATGTCCAGTTCTAACTGTTGCTTCCTGACCTGAATACAGGTTTCTCAAGAGGCAGGTCAGGTGGTCTGGTATTCCCATCTCTTTCAGTTTTCCACAGTTTGTTGTGATCCACACAGTCAAAGGCTTTGGCATAGTCAATGAAGCAGAAATAGATGTTTTTCTGGAACTCTCTTGTTTTTTCCATGATCCAGCAGATGTTGGCAATTTGATCTCTGCTTCTTCTGCCTTTTCTAAAACCAGCTTGAACATCTGGATGTTCCCAGTTCACGTATTGCTGAAGCCTGGCTTGGAGAATTTGAAGCCTGACTTCACTAGCGTGTGAGATAAGTTCAATTCTGTGGTACTCTGAGCATTCTTTGCCATTGCCTTTCTTTGGGATTGGAATGAAGACTGACCTTTTCTGGTTCTGTGGCCACTGCTGAGTTTTCCATATTTGCTGGCATACTGAGTGCAGCACTTTCACAGTGTCTTCTTTGAGGATTTTAAATAGCTCAACTGGAATTCCATCACCTCCACTAGCTTTGTTCGTAGTGATGCTTCCTAAGGCCCACTTGACTTCATATTCTGGGATTCCTGGCTCTAGGTCAGTGATCACAGCATCATGATTATCTTGGTCATGAAGATGTTTTTTGTACAGTTCTGTGTATTCTTGCCACCTCTTCTTAATATCTTCTGCATCCATTAGGTCCATACCGTTTCTGTCCTTTATCAAGCCCATCTTTGCATGAAATGTTCCCTTGGTATCTCTAATTTTCTTGAAGACATCTCTTGCCTTTCCTATTCTTTGTTTTCCTCTATTTCTTTGCACTGATCACTGAGAAAGGCTTTCTTATCTCTCCTTGCTATTCTTTGGAACTCTGCATTCAGATGCTTATATCTTTCCTTTTCTCCTTTGCTTTTCGCTTCTCTTCTTTTCACAGCAATTTGTAAGACCACCCCAGACAGCCATTTTGCTTTTTTGCATTTCTTTTCCATGGGGATGGTCTTGGTCCCTGTCTCCTGTACAATGTCACGAACCTCCGTCCATAGTTCATCAGGCACTCTATCTATCAGATCTAGTCCCTTAAATCTATTTCTCACTTACACTGTATAAACATAAGGGATTTGATTTAGATCATATCTGAATGATCTAGTCGTTTTCCTTACTTTCTTCATTTCAGTCTGAAGTTGGCAATAAGGTGTTCATGATCTGAGCCACAGTCAACTCCTGGTCTTGTTTTTGCTAACTATGCAGAGCTTCTCCATCTTTGAGTGCAAAGAATATAATCAATCTGATTTTGGTGTTGACCATCTGGTGATGCCCATGTGTAGAGTCTTCTCTTGCGTTGTTGCAAGAGAGTGTTTGCTATGACCAGTGCTTTCTCTTGGCAAAACTCTATTAGCCTTTGCCCTGCTTCATTTCGTGCTCCAAGGCCAAATTTGCCTGTTACTCCAGGTGTTTCTTGACTTCCTCCTTTTGCATTCCAGTCTCCTATAATGAAAAGGACGTCTTTTATGAGTGTTACTTCTAAAAGGTATTGTAGGTCTTCATGGAACCGTTCAACTTCGACTGCTTTAGCGTTTGGGGCATAGGCTTGGATTACTGTAATATTGAATGGTTTGCCTTCAAAACGAATAGAGATCATTCTGTTGTTTTTGAGATTGCATCCAAGTACTGCATTTTGGACCCTTCTGTTGACCATGGTGGTTACTCCATTTCTTCTAAGGGATTCCTTCCCACAGTTCAGTTCAGTTCAGTTCAGTTCAGTCGCTCAGTCGTGTCCGACTCTCTGTGACCCCATGAATCACAGCACGCCAGGCCCCCCTGTCCATCACCAATTCTCGGAGTACACTCAAACTCATGTCCACAGAGTCGGTGATGCCATCCAGCCATCTCATTCTCCGTCATCCCCTTCTCCTCCCGCCCCCAACCTTTCCCAGCATCAGAGACTTTTCCAGTGAGTCAACTCGTCGCATGAGGTGGCCAAAGTATTGCAGTTTCAGCTTTAGCATCAGTCCCTCCAGTGAACATCCAGGATTGATCTCCTTTAGAATGGACTGGTTGGATCTCCTTGCAGTATAAGGGACTCTCAAGAGTCTTCTCCAACACCACAGTTCAAAAGCATCGATTCTTCGGCGATCAGCCTTCTTCACAGTCCAACTCTCACATCCATACATGACCACGGGAAAAACCATTGCCTTGACTAGACGGACCTCGGTTGGCAAAGTAATGTCTCTGCTTTTTAATATACTATCCAGGTTGGTCATAACTTTCCTTCCAAGGAGCAAGCGTTTTTAATTTCATGGATACAATCAGCATCTGCAGTGATTTTGGAGCTCAAAAAAGTAAAGTCTGACAGGGTTTCCACTGTTTTTCCATCTATTTCCCATGAAGTGATGGGACCAGATGCCATGATCTTTGTTTTCTGAATGTTGAGCTTCAAGCCAACCTTTTCACTCTCCTCTTTCACTTTCATCAAGAGGCTTTTGAGTTCCTCATCACTTTCTGCCATAAGGGTAGTGGCATCTGCATATCTGAGGTTATTGATATTTCTCCCAGCAATCTTGATTCCAGCTTGTGCTTCTTCCAGCCCAGCGTTCCTCATGATGTACTCTGCATATAAGTTAAATAAGCAAGGTGACAATATACAACCTTGACGTACACCTTTTCCTATTTGGAACCAGTCTGTTGTTCCATGTCCAGTTCTGACTGTTGCTTCCTGACCTGCATACAGGTTTCTCAAGAGGCAGGTCAGGTGGTCTGGGATTCCCATCTCTTTCAGAATTTTCCACAGTTTATTGTGATCGACACAGTCAACAGTAGTAGATATAATGGTCATCTGAGTTAAATTCACCCATTCCAGTACATTTTAGTTCACTATTTCCTAGAATGTCGACGTTCACTCTTGCCATCTCCTGTTTGACCACTTCCTATTTGCCTTGATTCCTGGACCTATCATTCCAGGTTCCTATGCAATATTGTTCTTTACAATATCAGATCTTGCTTCTATTACCAGTCCCGTCCACAACTGGGTATTCCTTTTGCTTTGGCTCCATCCCTTCATTCTTTTTGGAGTTATTTCTCTACTGATCTCCAGCAGTATACTGGGCACATACCGACCTGGGGAATTCCTCATTCAGTATCCTATCATTTTGCCTTTTCATATTGTTCATGGGGTTCTCAAGGCAAGTATACTGAAGTGGTTTGCCATTCCCTTCTCCAATGGACCACATTCTGTCAGACCTCTCCACCATTACCCACCTATCTTGAGTTGCCCCAAATGGCATAGCTTAGTTTCATTGAGTTAGACAAGGCTGTGGACGTGTGATCAGATCTAATAGTTTTCTGTGATTGTGATTTCAGTGTGTCTGCCCTTTGATGCCCCCTCTCAGTACCTACCATCTTATTTGGGTTTCTCTTACCTTGTTCACGGGGTAATTCTTCAGGGAATCTCCAGGAAAGTGCAGCTGCTGCACCTTACCTTGGATGAGGGCTATCTCCTCATGGCCGCCCCTCCTGATCTTGAACGTGGAGTAGCTCCTCTCGGCCCTCCTTCGCCCTTGCAGCCACCACCACTTGGACATGGGGTAGCTCCTCTCAGCCGCCGCCTCTCACCTCGGGCGAGGGGTGGCTCTTCTTGGTCGCCGCCCCTTGCCTCGGACATGGGGTAGCTCCTCCTGGTCACACTTCTGCGTGTGGTCAGTCACGGAGCCCAGTCTCGCGTCTGTGCCCTCGATTAGTAGATAAAAATAAAGAGCATTGTTTAAAAAAGGAGGAAAATACGATGGAGGAGAAGATAAAGGAGAAGTGCGAATAAAAAGAAAACTGGACAATAATGATGAAAAAAACTGAAGGATAATGTTGGAAGAAGGGCACCAGAGACCGATTGCTCTTATTAATCTCAGTACCTCCAACTTCTCCAAGCCACCTCAACAGTCTGTTTCATGGCAACAGGCCGGTTCTGTGCAATGTTTCTGGTCTTTAATAGATTCCTTTGGCCATTTTCCAGTCCTCGCTTGTTCATTGCCCACGCTTTGCAGATGTGCAAGTGTGAGGCTGAATATTTAAGTTTTCTACTGCTGCTCTAATAAATTACCCTAAATTTATGGGCTTAAGCAACACTTAAGCAACTTATCACCTTCTGTAAGTTAGAAGTCTGACATGGGTCTCATGGGGCTGAAATGAATATGGCAGCAGCTCCTTTATGAAGACTTTGAAAGTGAAAGTCACTCAGTCCTGTCCAACTCTTCGCTACTCCAAGGACTATATAACCTATGGGATTCTCTAGGCCAGAATACTGGAGGGTAGCCTTTTATGAAGACTTTAGGGAAGTGTTAATTTCCTTGCTCACTTTGCTCATTTTGGTTGTTGGCTAACTTCAAAATGGAATGGAAGGCCTTAGAGTAGTAAGAGTCCTGTTACTGAAATCACTGAAGCAAAGGCTTACAAAAGATGGTTTTGGAGGATGTTGGTACTGGGTTTGAAGTTGAACCTTATGATTTCTAAAGTCCCTTCCAACTAAAGAATGAATGATCTAGGCAAAAAACACTCCAGTACAAGTTTAAGTCTTAATCGGCTGTCCTGTGTATGGAAAGAAAAAAAAAAAACTGATTTGCTTCTATGGGTAGGACTTCCTATTGGGGAAATTGTTATAGGTACTTTAATGCATTCAATTTTTTCTCCTGTTATTTACCTGGTACTGCTTTGCATGGGGATATAATAATGTATTGGGGTCCAGCCTCGATAAGGCCCATGGTATCCTCGGGATGAACGGCGTCGGCGTTAGAGAGAGAGAGAGAGAGAGACAGGGGCTGATGATTCCTTGGTTTACGCTGGAAACCAATAAAACCCCAGCATGGGGCTTGCTCTGTTTACATAGGCCGCAGGCGCCCTCTCGAATCACTGGAGGCACCCCACCAGGGCACCCCCTCGAGTGGGTCTTAGAAGCCCAGGCAGATAAGTAAACTCAGAGGGCCCAGCGCTCCAAGGATCTCAACCAGAAAAAGGAGAATAGAGAAAAGGATGGAAAAAGAGAAAGAACGACACGGGGAGACCAAGCTTCAGTGAGCAAGGCCCAAAACTTTATTTTCCAGTGCTGCTTTTATACCCTAAGTTGTGCACATAAAAAACAGAGAAAGAGAGGTATAGAGTCACACCAAAATCACGCGGGGTCAGCAGTCTTGACCCTTATCAGGATCAGGGCTCATTTTTGTATGTCTCGTGATATACAAAAGTTTTGGGTGGTTTACATCATCTTCTGGCCAGGTGGCGTGCTAACAGTTTATGGCCCTCTCTCCTAACAAAGGTTAGTTAGCTAGAAAAAGGCTTATATTCTTTTAAGTTGATTTTCCTAAAGTCAGGTGCTATACACATGACAAGGTTACATTCCTATAAGGTACAGGTGTAGTGAGCTACAAGAAAGGAATTTATTAACTTAAGATCTGATGTGGTTAAATCAAAGGCTACTACTTATATTCTCTATATGTGATTAATATATTTCCAAGGATACAACAGATACAGGAAACTTTGCAGCAAGCATTGATTCAACAATGAAATCTCTTTTAGTACTATTCTAATGATTTTAACTTCTTCAACAGATTTCTGTATTTTAGAATATCAGACTTTCTGTCCTTGCATGGCTGGGAGGCTATAAACAGTCACACTCATAGTTGTAAGAGCCCGGACAAACTTATCATGCAAGTTAGAAAGCTATCAGAGGGGCTTGGATTGGAACACTCCTATTAAGCCGAGGAGAACTTTTAAACTACAGCTCTGAATTAATGTTTTCAGAGAAAGGTGTTTGGGGGAAAACCCCCGTAAGTATTAGAGGACTTGGTAAGAGGCGTAAGATAGTAAATCAGTCAGATTTCGGTTTTCTTTGGGGTAGATGCTCAGGTAAGTCCAGGGGGCTCCTCGAGTCCTGATTAGCCTTTGCCCGTCAGGCATCTTCCCCAGTTGACCTTTGCCATGGGTAGGATTTCCCTCGCTGGCTCCCGGCAATAATGAATAGAGATGGGATGGCATTAAGAACGATGAAGCTATATTCCAGAGATATGATACAGAATGATGTATCTATATTCCAGATTACTGTTGAGTCTATACTATTGTGAATGAAAAAATTAGTAATTACAAAAACGTAAAATATGGAACCTAATTTAAAAATAGCAGTGTGGATGATGTAGAAAATTACACTCAATCAGGTACCGATGACAAAATAGAGAACAAATCATTTAATTTTTATTACAAATTTCCAATTTATAACCAAAGTATACAACCACTACATTTAAAAGCAGTTTGTACAATCACAGTTAAAATGCTAAGTAAAAACATTTACAAAAGCTTGACATCAGTCTACTGTAAACAAAATAAATCTACAAGAGCAGAGTGCAAAGCACATCAGCTAATGTGATAGTACAGTTTATGCTCTAATCAAGCACACTTCCCTCTATACAGCTCAACAACGGTAAATTCTCCACTCATTTGGAAATTAATGATCGATTTTAAACACATAATAAAGAAACATAAAAAAGTAATGACATAAAATACAAATCTTAATCAGCACAGTTTCCAACCAGATGCTTATATAATAAAGCAAGATTAAATCTTTAGATCAATTTTAGGATCACCTCCATCAACGTAATTCAGATTAGGGTCTAAAAACTAAACTGCTAAGTGCCAGCAGTTCAAAAACAATAGCTTTTTAAAATAATGAAAAAGGAATATCTCTTCTACCTTTATATTTCATGAAAAAAGGAGAAGGTGGTGGTCATTTCTCATAACAGTAAAATAAGTAAAGACTTAAAAAAAAAAAAAGAATGGAGTATGCCCACCTATAAATTTAGTATGAGGGAGCAGAGCTGGAAGACAGCTTCAGCTGAAGTTAGGGTAGACTGAGCCTGAAACACAGACAGCCTTTGAACAATGTGGGTGAAGGATATCTAAGATGTTCCAGACACAGGTTTAGAACTGAAGAGCTTGAGATCAGCAAGGCCCCTACTTCTTACGACCCTTAAGAAGAAATGACTGGCTCCCTTCCTCAAGGTCACTGAAAACACACAGCACTTTCAGGCATCACACGGGCTCTTTAAAAGAGGAGCAGATTCCAAACTTAAGTCACCTAAAGGAAATCTCTTGTCTCAAAATAGTTTCACCAACACTTATTGAACTATTTCCACTTTTGTTTTAAAGCTAAATATTTATTCTACTAATTGATAGTCATCTGTGCTAATAACAATGTTTTTTTTAAAACAGATGAAAGGGCTATAGTCACAAACACTTTATTCCAAACCAAGACCCCTGGGTTAATTTTGGAGAGCATTAGGTCAGCTTTTGTTGGCTATCTGCTACCCTTATTATTCATAATATTGTATCTATGAGGCGGTATAGGCTGACTTTGTAACAACAACCTTTCAAAACACAGTTCTAAAAAAAAAAAAATACAGTTCAATTTAAAATGGGGGATTTCCTATGTAGGAGCTTCTAATTTTTATATCCTTTTTTATACTCATACATTTTAATTCTTATAACTTGAAACACAGGTATAAAGAAAATCTTTAAAATGACATGTTTAGACAAAATTTGTTGGCTACATAACATAATATTATTATTTTAGGAAGCATATTAAGAAAACAAAATTATATAGCTGGCAAAATTGAGTCCATATTAGATATTGGCGTGGAGTAGTTATTTTGCCTTCAAATGATATTTACAGATTAATCCTTTGATATATGACAATATCTCAATGAATGAAAGCTGAACTATACACAGATTTAATGAAAAACTTACATACCTTAAGCATTCCCAAAAGATATTTGCTTCAATTACTGAAGTCATTTTGATTAAATACCTTTGAAAACTGGGCAATTTTACAGCAAAACAAGGCGGAATTTTCTTGATAGGCCTCTTGTTATCTGTAGTTTGAATCTTCATAGTTCCTCTAGTAGGTGGGTTAAAACAGTTGAATTGGGAATTTGAAATATCTCTTCTAACAAATCTTTTGTTTGGTTGTTTCTTGAATATGTTTTATGAAACTGCTAATATTTGATCAACAAAACCGGCAACTTCACATAGCTCAGAATAATATTACTCAGCTATGACCACGTAATATGAATCTCCTTGGGCTGATTCTGAAAAACAAAAAACCATCTACTCAAGCTCTTTCTACTGAGATGAACATGATAACCTAACATATACAATAATGTACAACACTAAGAAAATAAAAGACAAGACAAAAAAGTGGGCTCAAAAAAAAAAAAAAAAGAAAACCACTCACATTAAATAAATGTGAGCTTCAGGTATTGTATAAATAATCTCAATTCACTATCAGATTAAAATACAGCAAAGTTAGCATTTTCTTAAAAAGTTTAAATGAGAAGAAACAGCTTCCATAGCTCTTTCAAATAAAAATAAGACAATTTAACAGCTTTTATGTGTCAAACGAACTTTTCTTTCTGGGAATGGGAGAAAGCGATTATGGATGGTGTAGCTCTCTTTATCATGCCAAAGTAATTGTTCAAACTGTAGTCACTCCTTCACATAGTAATATGTTTAAACGTCAATGAAAAAATAAAACTTAAAAATAGAGTCCAGCATTTGAAAATAAAAGCAGAAAAGCTGTTTGAAGTTGGTATTAAAGATTTGTGGAAAAAAAAGACTTGTGAAATGGGATCATTGTAGAGGCATTAACTTTTTAAAAAAAAGTTGAATGATAAAGAATTCAGGTTTATTATGATAATTCACAGCTAAGGAAGAAATAGCAGCTGATGACAAGAGAACTTCCAAACTAATGCTTTCAAATCAGAGTCCTTTTCATGATTAAAAAAATAATTTTAAGTTCACATATAAAGAAACTGCAACATTTTCAAGTACATGTTCACCTCAGCTCAATCTCAAGAACTACTCTGTTGATCTTGTCTCAGAAACACAGAATTATTTCATATTAAACCTTTCTGCCAACAAGAGTAGTTCAAAGAAAAATTATCTGAGGCAGGGCTAACAGAGAGATGGAAGATATGTATAAACTTAATTTTCAAAACGGAGGAGGAGTCAGTTAGAGAAACAGAAAAATGGTGGATGATAAATATAAACTAAACCACCCTAGGATTATCTGTTTTACCTTATAGAATATCCCATTATCAAAACCCGGAAAATACTCAATGAAATGTTTAGATCTCAGACTCAAGGTTTAACAAATACAATAGCAAAACACACAGAGTCTGAGAACTGGAAAGAAAGTTGTGGTGGTTGTTCTTAACAGGTGGTTAATATAAAACTCTTATATAGCAATGTGTGAATGAGAGACGCTTGGCCTCTAATTGAACTTTTGGATGTCAGGAGAGCTGCCTGATACAGTGAACTGACCAAAGACAAGGAATCAAGTACAGTCAAACAAATTACATCAGAAACCAGTGCACCTTCCTGTATCAATTTCCATTATTCTTCTCTACCCACCAGACACCAAACCAAATACCTTGATTGTAAATCTACAGACCAAGGGTTCAAGAGATTGACAGGAGTTAATGAAGACAATTAGAATAAAGACAATGATCTTTAAGCATAACAAGAACCTCTATGGCCTGGTTCTCAGAGAATGTAATTATCAATAAATCTACAAGAGAATTATGTCAAGAGATGGAAGTAATAGAATCTCTACATTTTATTACAGAAGGAGGCTTCACCGAAACATCTGCAGAGCTGAAAAAATAAAACAAACAAACCATATTTACCTCTAAAGATATTTTAAAGCAGGACATTCACTTGCTCGTGGCAATCTGGCAACTGTAGTTATGCAAATAATCTAAGAATTCAGCTTACGGGTAATTACTGAACAGACAAATTTCAATCCAGTCCTCAATTCTTTTTGTATTTTATAATCATTTTAATGTCAGCAAAACCTAATAGCTTTTTAGTTAGTTATATGGACCTATACAACTGTTAACATGCTTTGTTTACTAATTTTACGTTAATACATTTTGTTTAAAAATATAGCATAAGTAGCTATACTCATATTTAAGAGAACAAAGACCATAAAATTTTAGATGTTATTATTTTCTGTACATCAGTTTTAAGGTGCTTATACTGGTTCCTTAGGAGATTTTTTCCTTGGGAGGAAAAAAGGTCATGTTGATTATATCTAACCTTTTTTTTTTTTTTTTTTTTTACTTTTACAATCTGTAATAAAATTTTCCTCCTTTCAGTTCAGTCGCTCAGTCGTGACCGACTCTTTGCAACCCAATGAATCACAGAACACCAGGCCTCCCTGTCCATTACCAACTCCTGGAGTTCACTTAAACTCACGTCCATCGAGTCGGTGATGCCATCCAGCCATCTCATTCTCTGTCGTATCCTTCTCCTCCCGCCCCCAACCTTTCCCAGCATCAGAGTCTTTTCAAATGAGTCAACTATTCGCATGAGGTGGCCAAAGTATTGGAGTTTCAGCTTTAGCATCAGTCCTTCCAATGAACACCGAGGATTGATCTCTTTTAGAATGGACTGTTTGGATCTCCTTGCAGTCCAACGGACTCTCAAGAGTCTTCTCCAGCACCACAGTTCAAAATCAGTTCGGCGATCAGCTTTCTTCACAGTCCAACTTTCACATCCATACATGACCACGGGAAAAACCATTGCCTTGACTAGACGGACCTTGGTTGGCAAAGTAATGTCTCTGCTTTTTAATATACTATCTAGGTTGATCACAACTTTTCTTCCAAGGAGTAAGTGTCTTTTCATTTCATGGCTGCAGTCAGCATCCACAGTGATTTTGGAGCCCAAAAAAATAAAGTCTGACAGTGTTTCCACTGTTTCCCCATCTATTTCCCATGAAGTGATGGGACCAGATGCCATGATCTTCGTTTTCTGAATGTTGAGCTTCAAGCCAACCTTTTCACTCTCCTCTTTCACTTTCATCAAGAGGCTTTTAAGTTCCTCTTCACAAAACGAAATCAGCAACATATCTGAATCCTATCAATTTAAGTGCAACTTGTATTAACATTGCAGGCTGATCTAGTAAATGGAATTCATGGGAGGAATAACAGCAATAAGATAATGATTATAAAATAGTCAAGGGATAACCAAACAAGAGACAGGTGGAATCTGAGACATGACCTGGTCTAATCCCCTTTTTCTTTCCCTTACAGATGATTAAACTGAGGTCCCAAGAGATAAAATTGCAAAGTTCCACAGCTCATTGAAAACAAATGCAACATTACAAATCAGCCCTCTGATATGAAGTTCTGTCAGATTTAAAAATTACCATAATGTATTTCTACTAAGCATTCAAAAAATCTGCCAATTTAGAAAAAAGAAACTATTAAGCTCTAAAGTTCTTTCTTTTATGTCAATAGCATGTCAACACAGTTAAAGTTTAATACTTGCAAGTTAGCAATACAAACAAACTGACTTAAATAACAAAAATCTCAGGGCTATAATAAAAATATAGCTCATCCTACTGCAGGAAATATGATTAAAAGCTTGAAAAATATCACTGTCTTATAAAAATCAATGTTATTAATGAACAGTAATTATTAAAATAATGAAACACTGAATTTTCAAGGTATGAATTACTCTAAGGTAAATACTTGCTTGTCTTGATCAAGGAAAACTTCTGACAGTGGCCAATGAACTGATTTTAAAAAATTATAAACAATGCTATATCACACCAGTGAAAATGTCCAAGAAAGGACATAACATATTTCCTGAGAAAAGTGATTATTTAAAAAAAAAATTCTGAAGGAAACCATTCTTTAATACATTTAAGTAGATTGAACTACTCTCTTTTATACGAAGTAATGTTGTACTGGCATGGGATTTGAAAGTGAATTTAAGTGAAAATTCACTTTCTTTTATCTTTGTGGCAACAAAAACGTTACTTTCTAATTAGAGATCAAAGAATAAGAAATATGCTTATTAACTTACTGTGTTAAATCTTTACAAATCAACCAAATAGGAATGTCTACAAAGATGGCTGGTTCTGGATAAACCTTAATATTCTCTTTCCCAGAAGACTTTGGATCTTGAGAGAAATTATTATAATTCTATCAATTTGGCTATTAAGGAAGTATAGAATTTAAATTAGGAAAAAATCCAGGAGAGTAATTACAATAAGATGGTAGGTAAAGTTTGCTTAGTTTTCCCATTCCTTTCTCAAAAATCATGTAATTGGAGCAAAATAGAATTGAAGTGAATTAAAATATGAAGAGATGTCAACATAATTTTTTAATAAAAAACATAAAAATAACAGAAGAATAATATATAAAATCATGCAACTACTAAGAAACATAACTGAATTAAACATAAACACCTTTCCTTAGTTGTAAAAAGGCACAAAAGAAGTTTAAAAGAATTGTGAGTTCCTTTGTACATCTAAGTTCTATTAAAATGCCCTTTTGTGTGTTTAAGTGTGGAAAAGTAGAAAAATCCTTGCTTTATGCAGGTTAAAAAATTACATATACAAATATAATAGTATCACTTAAAATTTAAATATTTGCCATAATGAAAACCAATAAGTTACAGTAATCACTAATAAAAAAGAATTGTTCCTAATTGGAAGTAATTAGGCATGACCTACACTTCTCTTTATAGCTTTCTTGCCAAACTAATGTAGTTCTATCATTCCATTTCAAAGGAGACATATAATGGATATTCTCAAATTTCTGTTGAAAGGGACCTATAAATTTAACCACATAAATTTTCAGAGCATATTCTTTTATAACATATAGTAGAGGGTCAATACAATCTAAGGGCACAGTCATTCTCGAAAAAGAATCTCATTTTTAAAGGGTCAATTGGATTGCTGTGTCAAATGAATACTGACCTAATTGCCTATTCTGTTTTTACTGCTCAATACCACTATGCTTGCTTTCTGTAACCCCCAAATTCTAACAAAAGAAAATACTATCAGTGTTTTTTAAAAGAGCACTATAATTCTCCAAGCCAGGCTTCAGCAGTATGTAAACCGTGAACTCCCAGATGTTCAAGCAGGTTTTAGAAAAGGCAGAGGCACCAGAGATCAAATTGCCAACATCCGCTGGATCATGGAGAAAGCAAGAGAGTTCCAGAAAAATACCTATTTCTGCTTCATTGACTATGCCAAAGCCTTTGACTGTGTCGATCACAATAAACTGTGGAACATTCTGAAAGAGATGGGAATCCCAGACCACCTGACCTGCCTCTTGAGAAACCTGTATGCAGGTCAGGAAGCAACAGTCAGAACTGGACATGGAACAACCGACTGGTTCCAAATAGGAAAAGGTGTATGTCAAGGTTGTATATTGTCACCTTGCTTATTTAACTTATATGCAGAGTACATCATGAGGAACGCTGGGCTGGAAGAAGCACAAGCTGGAATCAAGATTGCTGGGAGAAATATCAATAACCTCAGATATGCAGATGACACTACCCTTATGGCATAAAGTGAAGAGGAACTCAAAAGCCTCTTGATGAAAGTGAAAGAGGAGAGTGAAAAGGTTGGCTTGAAGCTCAACATTCAGAAAACAAAGATCATGGCATCTGGTCCCATCACTTCATGGGAAATAGATGGAAAAACAGTGGAAACAGTGTCAGACTTTACTTTTTTGGACTCCAAAATCACTACGGATGCTGATTGCAGCCATGAAATTAAAAGACGCTTGCTCCTTGGAAGGAAAGTTATGACCAACCTGGATAGTATATTAAAAAGCAGAGACATTACTTTGCCAACCGAGGTCCGTCTAGTCAAGGCAATGGTTTTTCCCGTGGTCATGTATGGATGTGAGAGTTGGACTGTGAAGAAGGCTGATCGCCGAAGAATCGATGCTTTTGAACTGTGGTGTTGGAGAAGACTCTTGAGAGTCCCTTATACTGCAAGGAGATCCAACCAGTCCATTCTAGAGGAGATCAATCCTGGATGTTCATTGGAGGGACTGATGCTAAAGCTGAAACTGCAATACTTTGGCCACCTCATGCGACGAGTTGACTCACTGGAAAAGACTCTGATGCTGGGAAAGGTTGGGGGCGGGAGGAGAAGGGGATGACGGAGAATGAGATGGCTGGATGGCATCACCGACTCTGTGGACATGAGTTTGAGTGTACTCCGGGAGTTGGTGATGGACAGAGAGGCCTGGCGTGCTGTGATTCATGGGGTCGCGGAGAGTCAGACACGACTGAGCGACTGAACTGAACTGATAATTCTCGTTAGCTCATTTGATGTTCACAATGTCCTGTAAAGCAGGTCTTAGAGCCCCAAATTACCTTATCCTCACTTTACATCAAATAAATTGAGAAAAAGTGAAATTACATAACCTGTTCAGTTTACCTCATTATTATGGGTGTTTTGAATTCCAAGCCCAGGGCAATTTTCATTACACTAGACTATGTTAGTCATCCAAGTATGATAATATGATAATATATGATAATAAGTATACCTTTTTCATGTCAAAAGCAGTATAAATATCATCATAGTGAAATTTTGGTATGTTAACATTTTCTAAGTTCCAGCCAATGATCCACTATTTTATCAAAATACTTTAAGTACTTCCTTTTATTTCCTGGGGATATAGTCTACACCAATAAAGTTACAACTTCAGCTATTTCCAGCTATTACCACAAAGAAACTAATGAGGTAAGTTAAAATGTAGTTAATTTTACTCATTTGAAGAGATTCTTAGAATTTTCTTAAATCTTCTCTAAGAAATAGTTTTAGAAAAAGAAAATTATCATTAATAAAGGTTCACTTGAATATTCATTCACTCAATTAGTACAAAAAGATCTAATTTTACATAAAACTAAAAAGAACCTCAGTTCAGTTCAGTTCAGTCGCTCAGTTGTGTCCGACTCTCTGAGACACCATGAATCACAGCACGCCAGGCCTCCCTGTCCATCACCACTTCTAAAAACTGCTGTTCATCTTTTAAAATTAATATAAAGCATTGGTATAAGTTTGTATATATATTTAATTAAAATAGGAATATGTGCTGTTAGTCTAGGAGAAATAAACTTTATTTGGTGCAATTCATCGATTATTACTTGACACATATTATTCTGGAAAAGCAAAGACTCATTTCACTTAGCTTAAATTTAGACTCTTCAAATTTCTTTGAACTGAGATTATCACTACTAAAGTGAGTTGTATAACACTCATTCATTTAAATATTTTTTGAAAACCTACCATGCCCTTTTCTAGTTGCTGAGTTATTAACTGTTCTTTGAAACTAATTATTGTTTCGAGCTTAATATTGCTTTGAATTATTTGCTTTAATCACTGAAAAAATTCAACACAATATTGCTGAAATCAGAGTACTTTTAGAGAACTTTTTGGTTATATGCTAACATTTTAGAGAGAACTATTATTTTCTCAGTTGTCAACTGAACAAATAAAATGCTAAACATTATCATCTGCCAATCACAACACAAATTAAACAAATGGTAAGAAAGCTGTCTGGACTTGTTCAAGTTGGTTTAATCTAGTTGAGACTTGAAATTGTTGTTTTAATATAGTTCTTCAACTGTCTCTTTAAACAAAAAAGTCTTAATTCAGAGCACTAGTTTGATAAATAACACAACCCAAACTAAATACTGTTATTTAAAATGACGGATTAACAATATTAAGTAAATTCTGTGAAGCAAAACTAAGATAGTGAAAGTAACTGAAAGGCCAATAAAGCATTTACAAATATATCAACAGTTTAATAGAGAAGATACAAATGAATATTTAAAAGTCAAGAAGCACAGTGTTAAGATTTTCATATTGATGTTCACTTAACTGTCTATGCATGTGAGAGTTGGACTCTGAAGAAAGTGGAGCGCTGAAAATTGATGCTTTTGAACTGTGGTGTTGGAGAAGACTCTTGAGAGTCCCTTGAACTGCAAGGAGATCCAACCAGTCCATCCTAAAGGAGATCAGTCCTGGGTGTTCATTGGAAGGACTGATGTTGAAGTTGAAACTCCAATACTTTGGCCGCCTCATGTGAAGCGTTGACTCACTGGAAAAAGACCCTGATGCTGGGAAGGATTGGGGGAAGGAGGAGAAGGGGCTGACAGAGAATGAGATGGCTGGATGGCATCACCGATGCGATGGACATGAGTTTGGGTGAACTCCGGGAGTTGGTGATGGACAGGGAGGCCTGGCGTGCTGCGATTCATGGGGTCACTAAGAGTAAGACATGACTGAACAACTGAAATGAACTGAACTGAACTAACTGTCTATACTTGGCCCACAAAGAAAACAATTAACATTTTGGCAACTGATGGATATAATGCAGATGGCAATGAATGAGAGCATCTTATGACAGCATCTTTGAGCTCAAACTGGTACCTTCTATGTTAACTTATTTTTGTGTCTGAATGTTTGTTTTGGTCTTTTATACTGTTCTCAGGAGAAATTCTCAGACAAAAGCCTCATGAATTACTTGAGTTGTTACCAATTTGATCTTCAGAGTAAAGGTCTACTGTCAGATGTGAGGGAATTCAGACTCTACTTGTCTTGAGTATTAACTCCAGTTTCAAGGAGAAAGACAATGAAGATGGAGGAAAAAGTAAAGCACTTGAGCCAAATGTTCAAATATCTTATGAAGAATTAATAATAAATATTAAGAAATATGTACTTTGAAAGAAAAAACATGACAGACAAAGAAATTATTATTATCAGAAAACTGACTTCTGTGCCTGATGAAAGCTTTTCCAACACCAAATTTCTTGGTACATTTTGTTTTAAAGAATTAGAGGAAAAAGTCCACATGAATTCAAACACATGTCAAAGATTGTCCTATATACGATGGTAGCCCTCAAACAAATATCTTAAGTTCTCAATAATCTTAATCCCTTCTAGTTCATAACACTAAAGTTTTCAAAGAGCTTTCAGCTTTCATATGATTTTTCATCTGATACCTATTGACAACTTTGTGAGGTAGGTATTTATTTTCTATCTTCATTCAAAAACAAGGGAACTGAGGCTCAGATAAATTAACTTGTAAAAGTTCAAAAACTAGCACATGACAAAGCCAGACCTCTCTGGAGTCTACAATATTTTTTAAAGTCTAATTCTTGGATATTTGCGTAAGAATCACCTATGATATTAATATATTTACAACGACAGATTTTTGAAGTCCTACCATCACCTTTGACATACTGAGTATAAATTTTTAGAAGTGGGGTCCAGAATTCCAGTTGTAGATCAATCAGGTAATGGATATAAAAGCCTAACATTGTGTCCAGCTAGGTTTTCACATGATATAATATGATGCTATCACATTGTCTGCAGGGGCAAGTTAGTTTCAAACAGCCTGCGGCCAGTCCTGCAGAAAATTAGAATCACTGGGGAAGCTTTTTATAAAACCACCAGTCCTCATCTCAATGAGACGAAGGGGTGTCAGGCATCCGAGGTTCCTTGAGTGATTCGTATCTGCGGCCAGGGTTGAGGATGGCTTGTTTAAATATGCTTGTCTACATAACACATCCAGCATTTTCCAGAATTTTTCTTTCCCTTCCGATCATTATCACGCCTAATAAAGTTTACAATTTTTATTATAAGTTACTTATATATTACAAGACAAAATGTCAAAGATTTTAGAGTTGATATTTTTAAAGTTAAAAGATACTTCACAACAGGACTAATCATGCTTCATTAAGCTACAATGGATTTCAAATATCCCAAATTAATTACCATTGTGGACTCGGGTTATATATATATTTCAGTTGTCAACAAGAATAAACCAGAATCTGAAGATAAGGGTGTGGGGCTAAAGCTGTAGCTTATTGGCTACTGGGCAATGCGAGTGCGAACAAGTCCACTGATAGGAGGGGCCTGGATACCAACATCTGGTGGCTTTGGCAAGATTACATCTTACTGCAACAAACACAATAACAGATACAGAGGAAACACTTTGCTATTTTGTAACTATGGTTACTACAAAAAGGCTTACAGTGTGTGATGCTTGCTGAGGAAGGCTTTCTTATCTCTCCTTGCTATTCTTTGGAACTCTGCATTCAGATGCTTATATCTTTCCTTTTCTCCTTTGCTTTTCGCTTGTCTTCTTTTCACAGCTATTTGTAAGGCCTCCTCAGACAGTCATTTTGCTTTTTTGCATTTCTTTTCCATGGGGATGGTCTTGGTCCCTGTCTCTTGTACAATGTCACAAACCTCTGCAAGACACCGGCTCCAAGCACGAAGATGCAAGACACCAGCTCCTAGCATGCATTTGCGAGATGGCTACACAACTGACCATGTGCAGAAGCATGGCCAAGAAGAGCTACCCCATGCCCAAGGCCAGGGGCAGTGGCGGAGTGGAGCTACCGCACTCCAGAGGTCAGGGCCAGCCGCCAAGAGGATCTACCCCACGTCCAAGAGGCGGTGGTTGTGTGGGCACAGGAGGGCTGAGAGGAGCTACTCCATGTTCAAGGTCAGGAGGGGCGGCCTTGAGGAGATACCCTCATCCAAGGTAAGGTGCAGCAGCTGTGCTTTGCTGGAGCAGCTGTGAAGACATATCCCATGACCAAGGTAAGAGAAACCCAAATAAGATGGTAGGTATTGCGATGGGGCATAAGAGGGCAGACACACTGAATCATAATCACAGAAATCGAGTCAATCTGATTGCATGGACCGCAGCCCTGTCTAACTCAGTGAAACTGAGCCATGCCGTGTGGGCCACCCACAACAGGCGGGTCATGGTGGAGAGGTCTGACAGAATGTGGTCCACTGGAGAAGGGAATGACAAACCACTTTAGTATACTTGCCTTGAGAACCCCATGAACAATATTAAAAGGCAAAATGATAGGATACTGAATGAGGAATTTCCCAAATTGGTAGGTGCCCAGTATGCTACTGGAAATCAGTGGAGAAATAACTCTAGAAGGAATGAAGGGATGGAGCCAAAGCAAAAAAAAAAAAAAAAAAAAAAAACCCACTTCTGGATGTGACTGGTGATAGAAGCAAGGTCCGATGATGTAAAGAGCAATATTGCATAGGAACCTGGAATGTTAGGTCCATGAATCAAGGCAAATTGGAAGTGGTCAAACAGGAGATGGCAAGAATGAACGTCGACATTCTAGGAATCAGTGAACTAAAATGGACTGGAATGGGTGAATTTAACTCAGATGACCATTATATCTACTACTGTGGGCAGGAATCCCTTAGAAGAAATGGAGTAGCCATCATGGTCAACAAAAGAGTTCAAAATGCAGTACTTGGATGCAATCTCAAAAACGACAGAATGATCTCTGTTCATTTCCAAGGCAAGCCATCCAATATTACAATAATCCAAGCCTATGCCCCAAATGCTGAAGAAGCTGAAGTTGAACGATTCTATGAAGACCTACAAGAACTTTTAGAACTAATACCCCAAAAAGATGTCCTTTTCATTATAGGGGACTGGAATGCAAAAGGAAGAAGCCATGAAACACCTGGAGTAACAGGCAAATTTGGCCTTGGAGCACGGAATGAAACAAGGCAAAGGTTAATAGAGTTTTGCCAAGAGAACGCACTGGTCATAGCAAACACCCTCTTTCAACAACACAAGACAAGACTCTACACATGGACATCACTAGATGGTCAACATTGAAATCAGATTGGTTATATTCTTTGCAGCCAAAGATGGAGAATCTGTATACAGTTAGCAAAAACAAGACCAGGAGCTGACTGTGGCTCAGATCATGAACTCCTTGACGTTCTATAACACTGATAATCTCTAACACTCACAGTTTTAATTATATGCTAGCTTTAACTATTTTTAATTGGTTGTTATGTGTATGCCCTACATTTCCTGTAAGGTTCTATTCTCCTGGAAAGCAGAAATTATTCTTTAGCTTTTTTCTATATATCTCTAAATACACAGAATGGCACATGCATGAGAGCTGTAGTATAACTGTTCATTCCTTATTGAAAAGGATGAGGCTAATAATGTCAAATATCAAATACTGCTGAAAGTCAGTTCATGGAGTCATGCTATGAGGTCACGTCAGTCATGTCCAATTCTTTGTGACCCCATGGCAGGCTCCTCTGTCCATGGGATTCTCCAGGCAAGAATGGGTTGCCATTTCCTCCTCCATGGAATCTTCTCAACCCAGCGATCAAACTCATGTCTCTTACATCTCCTGCATTGGCAGGTGGGTTCTTTACCACTAGCTCCAACTGGAGCTGCCTCACGGAGGCAGGTATACTGAAAGATTATCTGGTTTCCTCTCTCTCTCTGAGTGTTTTAATTTAAGAGCTCTAGGTTTACTCTAGAAACTTCCCAATTGGGCTTCCTTCCTGTCCTATGCTGTTGTCAAAGTGATCTTCCTAAAACACAAATCTGATTTTATAACCCAAAAGATCAAAGTCTTTTAATAGTTTCTCATTGCTCTAGGGGAAAAAACCCCGAACTCCTCAGCATGTTTCATCTCCTACAGTGGCCCTGATACCTAAATGCCTTTTTGTCCTTCTTGCCTCTGCATGTGCTGTTTCCTTGTCTGAGATTTCCAACTGCCTCCTCTGTACCCTAGTCAAATTAAAGTACTACCTTGTTTGTGAATGAGACTTTCTACAGTGACTTAAAAGGCTTTCTTCTCTGGATTCCCAAAGCACATTGTGTATGATTTTATGATACCTACTATTCTTTTATCTTCCATCTCTGTGTTCCTAGCACCTAGAAGAATGTTTTTCACTTAAGAGTGCGGAATGACAGGAAAAGGCAGGAAAGAAAAAGGATCTTTGATGGTGGCATAAAAACAGGTCGTTAATTATGTTAGAAGTGGGGTAAGAATGTGAAAAACACCAGAAATACAAAGAATGTAGGATGGAATTAGTAGAAATGAAAATAGTCAAAATATTTCAAAAATCTGGCAATAAAAATAAAAAGAAATGGATACAAGATAGAAAACATGTCAAAGGCGGCTCCTTTTCAAAACCTAGACTAGCTGACCAAGTTAGAAGGCAAAAGAAAGCAAGATGAGAGGACAAACAAGAAGGTCTAAAAAGTAAGTATGTCAAGGAATCATATCCTACATGACAAGGACGGGGAAGACTGAAAGAAAGGCTGGAAGGAGCCTGGAAGGATACAGGACAGCCACAGAAACACAGAACAGAGAATTCCAGGCATCATAATTTTCATTCTTTCATTTTCCCAACCTTCAGTTCAGTTCAGTTCAGTCTCCCAGTGGTGTCCGACTCTTAGCGTTCCCATGAACCACAGCACACCAGGCCTCCCTGTCGATCACCAACTCCCGGAGTTCACTCAAACTCATGTGCATCGAGTCGGTGATGCCATCCAGCCACCTCATTCTCTGTCGTCCCCGTCTACTCCTACCCCCAATCGCTCCAAGCATCAACCTCTTTTCCAGTGAGTCAAATCGTCGCATGAGGTGGCCAAAGTATTGCAGTTTCAGCTTTAACACAAGTCCTTCCAATGAACACCTAGGATTGATCTCCTCTAGAATGGACTGGGTGGATCTCCTTGCAGTCCAAGGCACTCTCAAGAGTCTTCTCCAGCACCACAGTTCAAAAGCATCAATTCTTTGGCGATCAGCTTTCTTCACAGTCCAACTCTTACATCCATACATGGCCACGGGAAAAACCATAGCCTTGACTAGACAGACCTTTGTTGGCAAAGTAATATCTCTGCTTTTTAATATGCTGTCTAGGCTGGTCATAAGTTTCCTTCCAAGGAGTAAGGGTCTTTTAATTTCATGGCTGCAATCAGCATCCGCAGTGATTTTGGAGCCCAAAAAAATAAAGTCTGACACTGTTTCCACTGTTTTTCCATCTATTTCCCAAGAAGTGATGGGACCAGATGCCATGATCTTCGTTTTCTGGATGTTGAGCTTCAAGCCAATTTTTTCACTCTCCTCTTTCACTTTCATCAAGAGGCCTTTGAGTTCCTTTTCACTTTCTGCCATAAGGGTGGTGTCATCTGCATATCTGAGGTTATTGATATTTCTCCCAGCAATCTTGATTCCAGCTTGTGCTTCTTCCAGCCCAGCGTTCCTCATGATGTGCTCTGCATATAAGTTAAATAAGCAGGTGACAATATACAACCTTGACATACTCCTTTTCCTATTTGGAACCAGTCTGTTGTTCCATGTCCAGTTCTAACTGTTGCTTCCTGACCTGCATACAGGTTTCTCAAGAGGCAGGTCAGGTGGTCTGGTATTCCCATCTCTTTCAGAATTTTCCACAGTTTATTGTGATCCACACAGTCAAAGGCCTTAGCATAGTCAATGAACCAGAAATATATGTTTTTCTGGAACTCTCTTGCTTTCTCCATGATCCAGCGGATGTTGGCAATTTGATCTCTGCTTCTTCTGCCTTTTATAAAACCTGCTTGAACATCTGGAAGTTCACGAGTCACATACTGCTGAAGCCTAGCTTGGAGAATTTTGAGCATGACTTTACTAGTGTGTGAGATGAGTGCAATTGTGCAGTAGTTTGAGCATTCTTTGGCATTCCATTACTTTGGGATTGGAATGAAGACTGACCATTTCCAGTCCTGTGGCCATTGCTGAGTTTTCCAAATTTGCTGACATATTGAGTGCAGCACTTTCACAGCATCATCTTTCAGGATTTGAAATAGCTCAACTGGAATTCCATCACCTCCACTAGCTTTGTTCGTCGTGATGCTCTCTAAGGCCCACTTGACTTCACATTCCAAGATGTATGGTTCCAGGTAAGTGATCACACCATCGTGATTATCTTCGTCGTGAAGATCTTTTTTGTACAGTTCTCCTGTGTATTCTTGCCACCTCTTCTTAATATCTTCTGCTTCTGTTAGGTCCATACCATTTCTGTCCTTTATGGAGCCCATATTTGCATGAAATGTTCCCTTGATAACTCAAATTTTCTTGAAGAGATCTCTTGTTTTTCCTATTCTGTTGTTTTTCTTAAAATATTTCTTTTGGCACATTCCTTCTCTCCAACTGCTTTTAATCCATCACCAACTCCTGTCTTTTCACTTCTTCTTTTTAAATATCTTTCAGATCAGCTATGACTCTCGTGACACTGTCACTGTTCTTTCATAAGCCTCTATCATCTCTTAACTGAATTACTGAAGAGCTAGTAAGAGGTTTCTAATTCTAGTGTCTCTACCATCAAATATAACAAGAAAGCACATCCTGCCCACTCTCAGACAGTCTCTGTGAAGCTTTCTCCCACCTCCTCCCCACCAAATTTAATCACCCCCTCCTCGTCCATGCTACCAAACAGGTGCTGGCCAACTGTGGCCTACTGGTCAAATCAGGCTCCTTCCTATTTTTGTAAACAATTTTACTGGATCACAGCGACTCCTATTTTGACTGCATACTGTCTATGGCTGTTTTCATGGTATTAACAGCAGAAGTGAATGGTAGCAACAAAAACCATGTGACCCACAAAGCCTAAAGTTATTTATTATGTTATTTCATTTATAATGTAATATTTATTATATTAGTTATTTTTCTCTTTGTAGAAAAACTTGACAGCCTCTGGACTATACCATGATATTTGCATTTTACTTTATTATCTTATCATATTGACAATAAAAGCTGATAACAGGCACTTACTGAATGGGCACTGTTCTGAGCAATTAGGTATATTATCTCATGTATTTTTTAAAACATTGCTAAGGGATACAGATGAGGAAACCCAGGCTTATTATTTTAGACCCCATGCTTTCAACTACAACACAAATAATGATACCCTATTTTCCTTGAGCTTATTAAGAACAAAAATCATGCCTAAATAAGTTTTGTATTCCCAGAGACTCACACAGTGTCTGACATAGCAGGTATTCCATAATTGTTTGCTAAGTTAATCTTACATTAAAATAACCACTTTTACTCTGCCTTCTCTCTGATGAGCAGTGACTCCACATTGCTCGCTGTATAACATCTAAACTCCTCCGACTGGTATTAAGTCTGACCATAATCTGGGACAACTGAACCTAGCAAAGTTCAGAAAGGTTAATAAGATCAACTTCTGATTCAGAATTGGCTGTTCTTCCTTCAAACACCGTACGACTCTAACTCAGCACATGATATAAACTAAGCTGCTGATAAAACTCACCTGCTATCACGGGACCTGTGGAAGCTGCCGTGGTAGCTGCTCACTTTGCTGTGGACACTCCCTGCTTTGCTTCTATGGTCATCCATCATGGCCAGCTGATTTGAAGAAGCATGTGTGTATGTCCCTTGAATGGAAGTTCCTCTTGATTTCCTTATGATAGGAGAATTTGGATCCCTCAGGAGGGACTGAGCAAAATTAGGTTCCTGGAGTACCTGTTGGCTGTCATTCACTATCCTAGATGACAAAATACTAAGTGGAAGATAACCTAACAGACCAAAAACAATACTTTGACAGACTGATGTGATTCTTTAAAAAAAAAAAAAAAACTCTCCAAGCAATGTCTTTAGGACAGATACAAGGTAACACTGTTGACAGAAGAGAGACTAAAACAAAAATCTGTGTCAATCTGTCCTCTAAACTGGTATGATGGAAAGAGGTTTGTATTAGAATACAGAACTCAGGAGTTTAGTTCCAACTCTATCAATAAATATGTGATTTTAGGCAAGTCACTATCCCATTTTCTTAATTTTCCACATCTGAAATGGAGGGAAATGAAATGAAATGAAAAGGAAGGCATTCAGTTTCATGATTTTTAAAAAGCCCCTTTCAGCTAAAGAAATTTATCATTCTTGAAGACACTGAAATATTGCAAAGGTACTACTATAAAGTAAAAATATTACTTTCTTGCATGGTTTATAGAAATAGTGGAGGTCTCATCATGGCATAGACTCATTTTTTAATTTGTAAGAGTGGTTGTTTTTAGGTTACAAGTTGATTTTATGACAGAAGCTGTTGTCTAGTGCTTGAATAAACATGACCGTAACTAGAACAAAACATATGGAAAATTAATTTAAGCAAACATACAATGAAGTCCCAGACATAATAAATGTAAGGTTGGATCCCAGTGGCCATCTTGGCTTCTCCTTCTCCTCTTCCTTTCCCACCGGTGGGAAAAAGTCCCTACAGACTCTGACCATTGTAATTCCTCATTACTTCCCTGCCACTGGAAAGTCTCTGATGTAACAGCTCTTGACAGAAATCAACCCCCTCCTCCTAACCTCCCGAGCAACCAACCCGGTCTTGCCACTTAGACTAACTGACCTATGAGAAACCACCATTCCAAACCTTGTCTCTTTCAGGAAAAATTTTGCTCTTCCTTACTGTGAAGCTATATAAGTTGCTGTTTGTCTTTGTTCCTGCGCGGAACTTCCTCGACCTCACTTGCTTGGGTCTGGGAACCCCGCCTGGGAGCGATCCCCATTAAAGTTTGTTATACCACTTATTGGGTGTCTGAGTTCTTTTTATCTAACATCATTGGGCCGTTTTGACCTTACATTTGGCGCCCAATGTGGGGCTCGAGGCAAGGGCTCATCCCTCCAGCCGCGGGGTCTGTGGCTCCCTCGAGCCCGACCCGCGCCCGGCCAGGCTGCTTCATCACCTCGATAGGATCACTCAACCATCTGGCAGCATACGGGATAAGTCCCTCAGTTAGGGTCTTGGAGAGGGCCTCCCTGTTGACGATCAGTCCTAGGGAGTTCGGCACTGAAATCGCGGCCATGTCCAGACCCCCTCCCTCTGCAGGCCAGGCCTACTAATCCTCGGCGCCAGTCAATTCGGAGATGTCCATCATGACTGCGGTGGCCCTTACCATTCCTCGCTGGGATATTGATTCATTCAGGGACGCCAGACTGACTCGACTCCTCAGCCTATTCTGCCGTTCGCCATGGGGACAACTGCCTCCAAGGCCAACCAAAGCTGGTTAACTCCACTAGAGTGCCTCCTGGCTACATATTTCTACATATCCGCCATAAAAGGCTAATCTTTCTGTGCTCTGAGGCCTGGCCTCAATATCCTCTTGACAATGGCTCACAGTGTCCACCTAAAGGGCACTTTCAATTTTGACATCCTCCATGATTTAGATAATTACTATCTGAAGACGAGACAACGGTCTGAAATACCCGAGGCACAGGCTTTAGTGGCGACTGCTCTCCCGCCCCTCCCCCTATACTTTGTTCCCCCACCTCACCCCTCCTTACCAACTCCTTCTCCATTAACACCCTCAATACCTTTGCTCCTGTTATTCCCTCGACTCTGTCTTCCCCCGCTTCCCCAATCCCTCCTTCATTAACCCCTTCGATGCCTTCTCCACAGCCATCCCACTCAAGAGATGGCTCCCCGGAGGCTCACTCAGGGGCTCCCTCTGTTCCGTCATTCTACCCACCCTTCCATAAACTTCAACCCCTTCTGACTCGCCTGTCAGTTCCCACACTAGGTCTCAAACCGCCCCAAAACAGAAGCTGGGCTCTTACTCAACCAATCCCTCCAATTATATCAAAAATTTTACACAGCTGTCCCGGTCTTATGCCCTTATTTAAGAGGATGTCTTTGTGATCCTGGGGTCTACCCCCACCCCAGAAGAGAGACAGGCTGCCTGGGCAGCAGCCAAAATGGTAGCTGACCAAAGATATCTGGCAAATCCGGCAGATCCCACCCGACCCCCTGGGGCAGCTGCCATCCCATATGTCGATCCAGGCTGGGACAATCAGGAGGGGCAATGGGGGAAGGCCACTATACGATACAAGCTGGAATGTTTGCTGGAGGGGATGGAAAATACCTCTCTAAATGTTGCTAATATGCTAAAACTAGATAGAGTAACCCAGAACCCTGATGAAAACCCTGCAGCCTTCCTCAATTGGCTGACCGAGGCTCTCACCACTTACACCCAAATCGTCCCCGACTCTCCAGCAAGGGTCACCACCCTGGCTAATTGCTTTATATCTCAGTCAGCTCCTGCTGCTGCTAAGTCACTTCAGTGGTGTCCGACTCTGTGTGATCCCATAGACGGAAGCCCACCAGGCTCCCCCACCCCTTGGATTCTCCAGGCAAGAACACTGGAGTGGGTTGCCATTTCCTTCTCCAATGTGTGAAAGTGAAAGTGAGTCTGGTGTTAATCTCCTGGTTGTACATTATGGAGCATCCGACCTTTATCTGAAGATTGGTTACTGAGATAAGCCTTAGAAGCTAACCTAGAGTGTCCTTTTCAATAACTTAATTAAATCTTTTAGCAGTATCATGTAACAAGGAATCAGAAAAAAGCTATCCAAGGCTGAGGATGGGCCTCAGACCCCACTCCGAGACCTGGTAAAAATGGCCTTTAAGGTGTACAATGCCCGGGAGGATGTAGCCGAAGCCAGCTTAAGGCAAGGCTTAAACAACAAGCCGAACTTCAGGCCAACCTACTAGAGAGGCACACCCAGGCACTGGTAGTAGCCCTGCAACTGGCCACGGGACAAAAGGTGTGTCCCCAGAAGCCACCACCGGGAGCCTGCTTCAAATGCGGCTGTGAAGGTCATTGGGCTCGTCAATGCCCAAATCCCTGACCTCCAACTAGGCCATGTCCTCTCTGCAAGCAGATGGGACATTGGGCGAGTGACTGTCCCCAGGCAGCTCAGGCCTTGACCCCATCAGGCTGGGGCTTGGTTTCCCAGAAGGAAGCCCCGCCCTCATCTCCCACCTTGAAGCTCCTCTCCTTCGATGAAGATTGACAATGCCCAGACTTGGGGACCCCCATAACCCA
This sequence comes from Moschus berezovskii, assembly GCF_049115385.1. Classification (NCBI taxonomy): domain Eukaryota; kingdom Metazoa; phylum Chordata; class Mammalia; order Artiodactyla; family Moschidae; genus Moschus; species Moschus berezovskii. The sequence goes on along the minus strand of NC_142482.1, from coordinate 11,769,108 downwards.
AGCTGAGACCAGGGCAATGCTTCAAGTGGTGGGTAAGTCTATCAATTTCCTGATAGATATGGGGTCTACTTACTCTGTTCTTCCCTCTTACTCTACTCCCTTCCCAGGTCTCGGTGGTGGGTATAGATGACAAGACCTCACAGCCCCTATAGACTGGACCACAGCCTTGTCAGCTCAACCACCACCTATTTACTCACTCCTTCCTGATAATTCCTTCATATCCCACTCCGCTACTGGGACAAGACATTCTAACTAAGCACAAAGCCACCATACATCTACCCTTCTCACGTCCTTACTCCCCGACCCTACTTCTACTCCTCCTTTTTGCCTCTGAATCTTCCCTTATAGACCCCACAGTATGGGACACCGAGGTCCCCACTTATGGGAAGTAAGATGTGTATGTTCAGTAAAGAAGGTATGAGGAATGAAGTTACATTTTATGAAGGGAAAAGAAAGTAGGTCTGACTTACAGGTGGCTGTTCCAGGATGGGAAAACAAATGAGTACAGAAAGTGATAAGAAGGTTTGATGGAAATTAGACCCCAAGGAAAGAGTTTTTATGTATAGATAAAAGTTTTCTTGAGATGTTGAACTGCCTTTGATAACGGATTTTAAGTTTCTTTACCTCTGAAGTGATCTGTTCTATGTTTACCTTTGAAATCTTCTTTGTTACTTTGGCTAAATGAATATATTATTTCACAGTGATCTATATAATTCTATCTAACTGAGTGTTATAAACCCTTTTGATATTTATTGACAAAACTGCCTAAATAACTTGATTTCTAGCTGACTTTGGGATGCTTCAGAGGACCCCTGAGACATCCTAAAGAGTTGTTAAACTACCTGAGTTCATTTGACATGTTAAATTGAATAGGAAATATTGTTAGAGGAATGATGAATCTTCTCAAGTTATATTGTATGGTTGATGTTACTTATGTAAATATCCTAGAAATTATATAAAATTCATGAAAATCTGATATGTCCTCGTAAAATGTTGTCAGTTATAATTCTCGTTATCATGTTAAAGTGTTTCTAGTCACAACAATGACCAGGCTACTTTGTAAATTACGATTTAATTAGATTTTAAACATGCCTTGTGTGGTTTCATGCTCTGACACAATTCTCAACCACATCATCCCCAGGTTCGGCCTACCTAATTCCTTTCAGTGCGACAATGGCCCGGCCTTTGTCTCCCAGGTGACTCAACAGGTGGGCAAGGCATTGAATATCTATTGGCACTTACGTATGCCATACAGGCCACAATCATCGGGTAAAATCGAGTGGGTCAACGGCATACTCAAGGACCACCTAACGAGACTATCCTCCGAACTACACCTCTCTTGGGTCGACCTCCTGCCAGCAGCTCTCACACGTATCTGGACAACTCCTCATTCCAAGAGGGCCTCATGCCATTCGAGCTGCTGTACAGTAGGCTGTATCTGCTCGCCAATCTCCCAGACCCCCCACTGCCACCCCTCGGAAACTACCTACCTTATTTTACCCTCCTTCGATCTCTGTTATGGGAACACGCAGACCGTACTCTACCCCAGCCTGTTAATAACGCTGACCGGATGCTCCAGCTTGCTGCCTTGGTACCGGGAGACCGTTCCGTTCCGTTCCGTTCCGTCGCTCAGTCGTGTCCGACTCTATGCGACCCCGTGGACTGTAGCCTACCAGGCTTCTCCGTCCATGGGATTCTCCAGGCAAGAATACTGGAGTGGGTTACCGTTTCCTTCTCCAGGGGATCTTCCCGACCCAGGGATCGAACCCGGGTCTCCCGCATTGGAGGCAGACGCTTTAACCTCTGAGCCACCAGGGAAGCCCAGGTTCTCTTAAAAACGCTAACACCCCAAGCCGTCCAACCACGGTGGACTGGCCCCTTCACGGTGGTTCTCACCACTCCCATGGCAGCCAAGCTCTTGGGACACAAACCGTGGTACCACATTACCCGGCTCAAGCGGGCACCCCATACGGTTTTCCTCCTCCCCAGCCCGCAAATACCCTAACCTACACCTCCAAAATTTCCGGACCCGGTAAGCTCACCATAACCAGAGTACCTCTTTCCCCCGTCAGCAAATAATAAGCCTCACCTCATGCGACTCTTTCATTCTTGCTATCATTGACCTCCAGCTACAGGAGACCTTCCTTCTCTACACCGACACCCAAATAAGTTTCTACACCTTGGTGCCCCTCTGCCTAATATTCTGATCAGTTATGTTTGCTCCACGGTTTTTCCTGACTGGCCTAACTCTTGTCACCATTTTTACACAGGATACTGTCTTTATCTCGTGGGCACATTCATGCACAGACTTCCACAACTCTTCCAACTTTTGGGTATATGGGGCTATGCCCATGTCAGTGATAGATGGACTCCCCTGATGGATATCGCCACTTCACTCCAAGGACTTTATACTGCTGTGTTCCTTCTTGGAACAGCAGAAGAGAACTTTCCTTTCTCTCACCAATCATAACCTTTCTTTACTCTTCTGATGTATAAAAGGGCCATCAATAGACCTAGGACATAGGGTTACATTTAACATAAACACCAGTCTTATAGAAGTAACAAAGACTTATACCTCATATATAAAAAACAAAAAAAGAAAAACCAGTAGGGGGACAGGCCTCCCACTATCTCGAACAGTACTATCAGGTTTGGGATGAATATTTCTGGATGACCCCTGGAAAAGGACAATTGATTACCCCTGCTACTATTTGTTGGGAATGAAAAAAATCACACACATTGGTTCAGAACCCAGACTTACGGGCATTACCTCGATGAAAGTCTTAAAAAGCCTATGGGTTATTTGCCCCCTGAACAATGTAAACAAATCTTAAAAGTTACTTATCATCCAGATCAGCCTGCTTAGTGGCCTGGTTCTGACTGGAAATACAACCCCGGAATCCATTGGATAGTCCCCAATGGAACTCAGTAGGTCTGTGGACCTAACTTATGGCCCTAGTTACCAGTTGGCTGGGTACGACGTTGCACACTGGGATTTGCTTTCGCCCATGGCAATATTAAATCTAGCCTACATCAATCCCCAGTATACCTGCCCTATCTGCATACGAGATGGACAAGATCCATGTTCCGATGGTATGACTGTCTTGCTGCTTTATTTATACCCTCTATAGGGACAACTGATATCATGATCAAAGGAGAAGCCCTAACCAACTTTACTAAACAGGCCCTCTTAGACAGTACAAAAGCTATTCAAGCATTGAATGAGAAACAAATTCTGATGAGAAAGGCAATAATCCAAAATAGGATGGCATTAGACATACTCACAGCAGCCCAAGGGGGAACTTGCACCATAATTAAAACCGAACGTTGTAAATACATCACTGGCCTATCTGGAAATGTATCTACTGCCCTAAAAGATATGAAAAGTCAGATAAAAGCCATGTCTGATAAAAATATTCCTTATTGGACTTTGGTCCTGTCCTGGATAGAGGGAGATTGGTGGAAATCTGTTTTGATTATTCTTGTAGTCATTTTACTCACATTGCTCTTCGGCCCATGTATCCTTCAATGCATAGTTCAACAGCTGCAAAAGATGACCTAAGCTGCCACCAGACAGATGATGATGATAGCCGCCTATTCCAGACTCCTGCCTAAAGACCCTGAGAACCCCTAGAGGACACCAGGGCTCGGCCATGACCAAAAAAAAACCCAAGATGTCCCTTTCCAGCAGGAAGTAGCCAGAGATGACAACGTCGCCCCTTATCCTATCAAAAGGGTTGGAATGTAAGGCCGGACCCTGGTGGCCATCTTGGCTTCTCCTTCTCCTCTTCCTTTCCCACTGGCAGGAAAATGTCCCGCCGGACTCTGACTTGTACTTCCTCATTCTTTCCTCCGCCACTGGAAAGTCTCTGATGTAACAGCTCTTGACAGAAATCAACCCCCTCCTTCTAACCTCCCGAGCAACCAACCTGGTCTTGCCACCTCAACTAACTGATCTATAAGAAACCACCATTCCAAACCTTGCCTCATTCAGGAAAAATTTCGCTCTTCCTTACTGTGAAGCCATATAAGTTGCTCTTTGTCTTTGTTTGTGCGTGGACTTCCTCGACCTCACTTGCTTGGGTCTGGGAACCCCACCCGGGAGCGCTTCCCATTAAAGCTTGTTATACCACCTATTGGGTGTCTGAGTTCTTTTTATCTAACATTATTGGGCTGTTTTGACCTTACAATAAAGGCTTAGGAAAAAAAAAAGAATTAAGGGGATGAATTATGTCCAGAGCTAAAGTTTTTAACTGCTATGAAAAGACTAAAAGCAGATAGGTGTTTATGTTGATGAACAAAATGATAATTAAAGAGCCAATTAAATAGGTGCAAAGGTCAGTGTATCAGTTTGGGTAAATAAGTGACTATAAAAATCATACAGTTAAAATTAGACAATATTATTTAAAAAAAGTTCCGACATGTGAAGATTAGATCATAAACTGACAAAAAAAGTGCATATATTCTAAATTTTCAAATCAGAAAATAATCAATGCCATTATTGCCATTGTTATTTTTAGTGTTGGGGTAGAAGAACTCAAAGAAGACTAGTATTTGTTGAGTACCTGCATAAAGTCAAGCGTTTCACATATATTCTCTGTTAATCTTTTTTAACAATGTTTTTATTATGGAGATTAACTCCTGAACAGACACTTCTATGGGGTGGATATCCATCACGAGTAAATATTGTGATCCCCATTTTGTAGATGAAGAAACTGAGGTTACAAGGGATTAAAGAACTTTTCAAAAGTCATACAGCAGAACAACAGCTGGGGATCAAACTGACGTTTAAATGTTTCAAAGTGAATCATAAAGTAATGATAAAACATAATGTTTATATATGTCCTGAAAGTATCAACAACTAGACAGAAGAAAGAACAACTCAAACAAAGTTATTACCACATTTATTCTTCTGTCATCAATGGCCCTGTGCACATGCACACACATCCAAAGTTGCTCTGGACTACTGAATTTATTTTCTAAACTTATTTTTTTAAATTGGTTCAAACTGACTTCTGGTCATTCCAAAAATTTAATCTACCTTCAAATGGTGAAGGTCTGTCTCCTCATTTTACAAATAAGAAAGCAGGGGTCCAGAAAAATTAAGTGATGTGACCCAGATAACTCCAAAACAAGATTTCTAAAAATATTTCAACCAGTGTCAGAATTATTAGCATAAGCAACCTTAAATGTGGTTCACTGAGAGAAGGACCACTAATTTGACTGCCATAATTTGGGAAGCCAGTCCTTCAACAGCACAGTATAACAGAGGGGTTAACAGTAAAGACTAGAGACTAGAATCAGGCTGCTTGGGTTTGAATTTCAGTTCTACAACTCAGTAGCTATTGAACCTTGGTTCTGTGTTCTGATCTGTAAAACGACAATCTTCCTCAAAAGGTTGTCTAGAGGATTAAATGATTTCGTGCTTAGAACAGTGCTTGGAGTATTAAGTGGACTCAATTGATTGGAAACCATTATTATGGTTACTCTCTAGTCATTTCTCAAAGGCTCAACCAGACAAATGCTACCAATGACTGTAGGCTGCTCACACTCTGCAGGAATGACTCTCTAGCTCAGAGCACAGTCCCAGCAGGTAGGGTCACAATGAATTTGTTGAGTCAGGGAAGTGGGTGGTCCATAGTTCCAGAAAACCAAATGGAAGGGTTTTGGGGAGGTCTAACCAGTTTCAAAAGGATTCTGGCCCATTCAGGATCCTCCAAATAACTGGGATGAGTCCCCAAAAGGGCAGTGTTGGTTTAGTTTAGCCCCATCTGGAGTTTCTAACACAACAGAATTGCTGTGTGACAGAATGGCTTGTGTGTGGCCCAGAGGTGATCAGGAATGCTAATTCAAATCCTCTCCTTAGAATTATGTTTTACTGTGATTAAAATACATTTTAAAATTTCAAAGAATACACAGATAAATCTCCCAAGTAAGGCTGTTCCACAGAAATCAAGGACTTGGCTTGGTTTTCTATTGAACCGGTGGCATCACCAAATAGTTGATGGCACATAGTAACCACTCATTAGTGTCTTTCGCAAAAGATGAATTTCCAGAAAAGACATTTTTGTCATTGTTGAATTAACCTTTCCCCTTCTTTCCTTCTCGGCCCAGTGAAATTGCATTTAAAGGAGAAATGCATTGTCTGATAACACTAACAGTAGTCTCAGATATGGTAATAAGAAATGTATATTTTAAAATTGTGATCTTTATAGATTTTAATCTAATCTCTGTAACAGAATCTACTAATTAGTGATAATTGAGAAAACTGATAATGTGGTAATTCAAGATCTATTTTAAAAGTACATTAACCCATACAAAACACAACAACATTTTACATATAATCTTAAGACTTTTATAGAAATTCGTTCTCCCAAAATTTATTTTCCATGTAACTTATGTTAAATAAAATTATAAGAATATGGATTCCACTAACAGAATTTGTGACAATTCAAATAAGTATAATTACTAGCTTTATACTTAGTAAAAAGTTTGTTCCTTTGTGAATACAGCAGGGTCTTATTTTATTCTATTAATTAAGTGGTCAAAAAATGAAAGATTCCTCAAATATGGCCAAATCTTATATTTTACCATGGCTCTCTAGTATGGGATTTGACCAACTATAACATCTTTAACATATTTCATTTTATCTGCTAATATCATTTCACTATTTTGGCTTTAATGTATATGACTTAGAATAAAATAACATGCTATACCTTTAAATAATTTATTGTGTAACTTGGAAGAACAATGGACAATTGGAAATGAAAATCTAATACTATGTGAGTTTAGCCAAGGCACCGAGCTTCTCTGTGCATGTTTTCATATCTTTAACACAGAGATGATAATACTAGTCATCACAGAAATGACAAAAAGATCAAATAAGAATATATATATATATATATAAGCATTCATTTGGTTTTAATTTTAAGATTATAATTTCTAGTTGTTTTTTTTTTAAAGATTGTCTTTCCCTCAAATATTCTGAATTAGTAAGGAACAGGCTTTAAGCCTGGTTCTACTTGGCTATGTTTTTTGAGTAAGTTTTTAGGTTTAAGATTTAATCATACCTGGTGGCAGCTGAGGTTATAATCTTGTTGGAATATTTCTTCCAAATCCAAATTGTTTCTACATAGGAAACACACACACACAAAATTATGTAAACGTGAAGCATGTGAACACCATGATAATTTACTTCAACTTACTCTTTTTTCCTACGACAGTGAAAAATAACTGGCCCATTCAAAGCAAGTCTTTTTATTTCCAACCCAAGAAATAGAAGGAATACCAACTATGAGAGCCATGATGTATTTCATCAGAAAGTGAATCAGATCTGAATGATTCATTTGAGTAACCTACCAGAAGGGAAAGAAGAATACCTTAAATATATAAATAGAAATTTATCTTAAAGGCCACTGTAAAATCTTTTAAATAAATAGTAAAATAATTATACACGTCTGATATTTGCACTTACACAGTCCTATAATTTTCTCGTTATATGGAAAAAATATACTGCTGAAAATTTGACAATGATGATATATTCTATAGCCTGAGTTCTATAATTTTCTTGCTAACCCATATTAGATACTGTTTAAAGAAAAAGATTACTAGTATAGAAAATAAACCGTGAATAGGAATAGAGGCGCAAATAATACCTATATTCTTCTTGGCCAATTCTGCTCATCCTATCACTGGTTATCAGTTCAGTTCAGTTCAGTCGCTTAGTCGTGTCCGACTCTTTGTCACCCCATGAACTACAGCACGCCAGGCCTCCCTGTCCATCACCAACTCCCGGAGTTCACTCAAACTCATGTGTATCGAGTCGGTGATGCCATCCAGCCATCTCATTCTCTGCCGTCCCCGTCTCCTCCTACCTCCAATCCCTCCTAGCATCAGACTCTTTTCCAGTGAGTCAACTCGTCGCATGAGGTGGCCAAAGTATTGGAGTTTCAGCTTTAGCATGAGTCCTTCCAATGAACACCCAGGACTGATTTCCTTTAGAATGGACTGGTTGGATCTCCTTGCAGTCCAAGGGACTCTCAAGAGTCTTCTCCAGGACCACAGTTCAAAAGCATCGATTCTTCTGTGATCAGCTTTCTTCACAGTCCAACTCTCACATCCATACATGACCACGGGAAAAACCATAGCCTTGACTAGACGGACCTTGGTTTGCAAAGTAATGTCTCTGCTTTTTAATATGCTATCTAGGCTGGTCATAACTTTCCTTCCAAGGAGTAAGCGTCTTTTAATTTCATGGCTGCAATCAGCATCCGCAGTGATTTTGGAGCCCCCCCAAAAAATAAAGTCTGACACGGTTTCCACTGTTTCCCCATCTATTTCCCATGAAGTGATGGGACCAGATGCCATGATCTTCGTTTTCTGAATGTTGAGCTTCAAGCCAACCTTTTCACTCTCCTCTTTCACTTTCATTGGTTATAATAATATACAATTAGGAAAGTGTTAATCAATACCCCCATTTTATTAGTTTCTATTCTTTAATATGCTTCTCCTTTCACGTCTGTTTTGCTGGCTGTTTTCAAGCTTCCTATTTAACCTATGAGTTATTTATAAGTACATTTTTTAGTTTTTATTCAGGTGAGCTTTTTTAAAGATTTCTTTTCATTGTTGACCTCAAGATAAATTATTATAGTCACAGAATGTAGTCTATTTGATTCTGGTTACCTTATATTTTGGAAACTTCTTTTGTGATTTAGGACATAGTCCATTTTTTAAAGTACTCCTTCTTTGCTCAGAAATAACACTTACTGTCTATTTGTTAGGTACAAGATTTTCTATATGTATTAGAACAACTTTATTAGTTGTGTTGTTCAAATCTTCTATACAGGAATTCTGAAAGATGTTGTAGTCTGGTTCCATACCACCACAATGTGAGTCATGGGGATAATTTTGTCTCCCAGTACATAGAAAACTTATATTTATATTACAATGTAGAATGTAGTATCTACTCCTAAGAGTCTAAATAACAATGCTCATTCTAAATGAAAAAAAAAAATAGTTTATTGCTAAAAAATGCTACCCATCACCTGAGCCTTCAACTGAGTCATACTCTTTTCATTGTGGAGAGTCTTGCCTCAATGCTGAAGGTTGCCGACTGATCGGGGTGGTTTCTGTAGGATAGAATGACTGTGGCAATTTCTTTTAAAATTATCTTATTAAAATAAGATAATAATGAAGTTTGCCACATCATCCTTTGACTCTTCGTTTCATGAAAAATTTCTCTGGAGCATGAATTACTGTTTGGTAACATTTTACCCAGAGTAGAATGTCTTTCAAAACTGAACTCAATCCTCTCAAACCCTGTTTCTGCTTTATCAACTAAGTTTATGTAATATTCTAAATCCCCTGTTGTCATTACAATGTTCCTCACAGCATCTTCACCAAGAGTAGATTTCATGTCAAGAAACCATTTTCGTAATGCTCACCCATGAGAAGCAACTCCTCCTCCATTAAAGTTTTATCATGGGATTGAGGCAATTTAGTCACATCTTCAGGTTCCACTTCCAATTCTAGTTCTCTTGCTATTTTCTACCACACTGGGTATTATTTCCTCCACCAAAGTCTTAAAGTCCCTCTAGGCACCATGAGGGTTGGAATCAACTTCTTTCAAACTCCTGCTAATATTTATATTTTGACCTCTCCCTTTGAATCATGAATGTTCTCAATGGCATCTAGACTGGTGAATCCTTTCCAGCTTTTCATTTAACCACCCAAATCCATCAGAGGAATCACTATGGTAGTTATAGCCTAAAAATGTATTTCTTATGGGACTTCTCTGGCAGTCAAGTGGTTAGAATTTGGCACTTTCACTGTGGTGGCCCAGGTTCAATCCCTGGTCAGGAAACTAAGATCCTGAAAGCTGTGAGGTGTGCCACTCCCAAAATATATTTCTTAAATAATAAAACTTGGAAAGTTCACATTGGTTTTTTTTTTTTTTTCTTTTCTTTTTGAAGCCTGAGGCAGTTGTAAAATAACTTCATGTAGCTTTTTACAACTGTGTATTCTATATTATTTTTTCATTTGGTGAAATTTTAACATTTAAGTTCAGCTCAGTCAGTTTAGTTGCTCAGTCGTGTCCGACTCTTTGTGACTCCATGAACCACAGCATGCCAGGCCTCCCTGTCCATCACCAACTCCCGGAGTTCATTCAAACTCATGTCCATCAAGTAGGTGATGCCATCCAGCCATCTCATTCTCTGCCATCCCCGTCTCACCCTACCTCCAATCCCTCCTAGCATCAGACTCTTTTCCAGTGAGTCAACTCGTCGCACGAGGTGGCCAAAGTATTGCAGTTTCAGCTTTAGCATCAGTCCTTCCAATGAACACCTAGGATTGATCTCCTTTAGAATGGACTGGTTGGATCTCCTTGCAGTCCAAGGGACTCGCAAGAGTCTTCTCCAGGACCACAGTTCAAAAGCATCAATTCTTCTGTGATCAGCTTTCTTCACAGTCCAACTCTCACATCCATACATGACCACGGGAAAAACCATAGCCTTGACTAGACGGACCTTGGTTTGCAAAGTAATGTCTCTGCTTTTTAATATGCTATCTAGGCTGGTCATAACTTGTCTTCCAAGGAGTAAGCGTCTAGAGAAAAAAATAAAATAAAAAAATAAAACTGAGTGTTAAGTCATGTTTTATGCATCCAAATAGCATCTCATTACAAACAAGTTGTGAGGCTGAACCTTTTTGAAAAAGCTATCAATAGTATAAAATAGGTTTCATCAGCTATTTTTCAAGCTGAATTATGTTTCTGTTACTTCTTTTGAGATAATATGTTACAGAATTATCACTATGAAGAAATATTCAAAGATTATGCAAACTGTAGGGAAGAAGAGAAATATAATATGTCAGGCAATGAATTAATAGAAAGCATTGTGCTTGTATTGATTTTGTGATGTCTGTATTTATCACCTTTAATAGTTTGTAATTTAGTATGATTGCTCATTCAAAATAAAAAAAAAAAAAAGTTCAAATTACTCCTTGATCTGTGGGCTACAGAAAGGATGTTGAGAAGGTAGGCAATAAACAACGTTAACCTTGTACATCTCCATCAGAGTGCTTGGGTGACCAAACGTATTGTCAATAAGCAGTCATATTTTCAAAGGAATCTCTTTTTTTCTGAGCTGTAGATCTCCACAGTGGGCTTCAAATATTTAGTAAACCATGTTGTAAACAGATGTGCTGTCACCCATGCTTTGTTGTTCCATTTACAGAGCACAGGAAGAGAAGATTTAGCATAATTCAGAACGGCAAATGAGCATTTTGTTACCGTTCAGTTGCCACGTCATATCCTACTGTCTTGAACCCCATGGACTGTAGCCCACCAGGCTCATCTGTCCATGGGATTTCCCAGGCAAGAATACTGGAGTGGGTTGCCATTTCCTTCTCCAGGGGATTTTCCTGACTCAGGGATCAAACCCACATCTTCTGCACTGACAGGTAGATTCGTTACCACTGAGCAACCAGACCAGCTGCATTAACCCCAAAACAAGAGAGTCATCCTGCCCTGTGAAGCTCTCAAGCCAGGCACTGACCTCTCCTCTCTAGCTATGAAAGTCCTGGTGACATCTTCTTCCAATAGAAGACTGTTCCTGTCTACACTGAAAATCTGTTGCTTACAACAGCCACCTTCATGAATGATCTTAGCTAAATCTTCTGCATAACTTGCTGCAGCTTCTACATCAGCACTTGCTGCTCTGCCATGAACTCTGATGCTACAGATATGATGTGTTTCCTGAAACTTCATGAAATCGACCCCTGCTAGCTTCAAACCTTTCTTCTGCAGCTTCCTCATCTCTCTCAGTCTTCAAAGAATTAGAGTTAGGGCCTTGTGTTAGATTAGGCTTGGGCTTAAAGGAATCCCATGGCTGGCTGACCTATGCAGATCCCCATCCTTCTCCATATCGGCAATAAGGCTGTTTTGTTTTCTTATCATTCAGGAATTCACTAGAGTATCATTCTCATTTTACTTTAAAAACTTTCCCTTTGGATTCACAACTTGGCTGCTGGGCTCAAAAGGCCTAACTTTTGGCCTGTTTTAACTTTCAACATGACTATCTCACTAAGCTTAATCATATCGAGCTTTTGATTTAAAGTGAGAAGTATGCAACTCCTTTCACTTGAACCCTTAGTGGCCACTGTAAGCTTAGTTGGCCTGATTTCAATATCGTTGTGTCTAAGTGAATAGGGAGGCCCATGGAGAACCTTTTCTACATAAACCCACCCCCAAAAATTGTGTGACTTGTTTTATTGGGATATTTGCTTTCTTGTAGTGCTCTGGAACCAAACCTGCAATATCTCAGAGATATGCCTGTTCTTCAAGTGTTAACAAAATGTGACACAGGGATATGAAGTGAGCAAAGATGTTGGAAAAAAAGGCACCAACAAATTTGCTCAACACAGGGTTGCCATGAACCTTCAATTTGTAAAAACTGTGGTTGTCTTGTCTGCAAAACAAGAGTCTGAAATGCAGTACCTGGATGCAATGTCAAAAATGACAGAATGACTTATTTGTTTCCAAGGCAAACCCTTCAATATCACAATAATTCAAGTCTATGCCTTCACCAGTAATGTTGAAGAAGCTGAGGTTGAACAGTTCTAGGAAGACCTACAAGGCCTTCTAGAACTCACATCCAAAAAAGATGTCCTTTTCATTATAGGGGACTGGAATGCAAAAGGAGGAAGTCAAGACACACCTGGAGTAACAGGCAAATTTGGCCTTGGAGTACAGAATGAAGCAGGGCAAAGGCTCATAAGAGTTTTGCAAGAGAATGCACTGGTCATAGCAAAAACCCTTGTCTAACGACACAAGAGAAGAGTCTACATATGGACATCACCAGATGGTCAACACCGGACAGATTGATTACATTCTTTGCAGCCAAAGATGGAGAAGCTCTATACAGTCAGCAAAAACAAGACTGGGAGTTGACTGTGGATCAGATCATGAACTCCTTATTGCCAAATTCAGACTGAAATTGAAGAAAGTAGGAAAAACCACTAGACCATTCAAATATGACCTAAATCAAATCCCTTATGATTATACAGTGGAAGTGACAAATAGATTCAAGGGATTAGATCTGATAGAGTGCCTGATGAACTATCGATGGAGGTTTGTGACATTATACAGGAGACAAGAATCAAGGCCATCCCCAAGAAAAAGAAATGCAAAAAAGCAAAATGGGTGTCTGAGGCCTTACAAACAGCTGTGAAAAGAAGAGAAGTGAAAATGAAAGATACACTAATTTGAATGCAGAGTTCCAAAGAATAGCAAGGAGAGATAAGAAAGCCTGCCTCAGTGATCAATGCAAAGAAATAGAGGAAAACATCAGAATAGAAAAGACTAGAGATCTCTTCAAGAAAATTAGAGATACCAAGGGAACTTTTCATGCAAAGATGGGCTCAATAAAGGACAGAAATGGTAGGGACCTAACAGAAGCAGAAGATATTAAAAAGAGGTGGCAAGAATATACAGAAGAATTATACAAAAAAGATCTTCATGACCCACATAATCATGATGGTATGATCAGTCACCTAGAGCCAGACAACCTGAAATGTGAAGTCAAGTCGGCCTTGGGAAGCATCACTACGAACAAAACTAATGGAGGTGATGGAATTCCAGTTGAGCTATTTCAAATTCTAAAAGATGATGCTGTGAAAGTGCTGCACTCAATAAGCCAGAAAATTTGGAAAACTTAGCAGTGGCCACAGGACTGGAAAAGGTCAGTTTTCATTCCAATCCCAAAGAAAGGCAATGCCAAAGAATGCCCAAACTATTGCACAATTGCACTCATTTCACATGCTAGTAAAATCATGCTCAAAATTCTCCAAGCCAGGCTTCAAAAGTACATTAACTGAGAATTCCCAGCTCCTCAAGCTGTATTTAGAAGAGGGAGAGGAGCCAGAGATCAAATTGCCAATATCTGTTGGATCATCGGAAAAGCAAGAGAGTTCCAGAAAAACATCTTTTTCTGCTTTATTGACGATGCCAAAGCCTTTGTGTGGATCATAGCAAACTCTGGAAAATTCTTAAAGAGATGGGAATATCAGACAATCTGATCTCCCTCTTGAGACATCAGTATGCAAGTCAGGAAGCAACAGTTAGAATTGGACATGGAACAAGAGACAGGTTCCACATAGGAAAAGGAGTACGTCAAGGCTGTATATTGTAACCCTGCTTACTTAACTTCTATGCAGTGTACATCATGAGAAATGCTGAACTGGAGGAAGCACAAGCTGGAATCAATTTTGCCGGGAGAAATATCAACAGCCTCAGATATGCAGATGACAATAACTTTATGGCAGAAAGCAAAGAACTAAAGAGCCTTTTGATGAAAGTGTAAGAGGAGAGTGAAAAAGTTTGCTCAAAACTCAACATTCAGAAAATTAATATCACGGCATCTGGTCCTATCACTTTATTGCAAATAGATTGGGGAAACAGTGGAAACAGTGACAGATTTTATTTTGGGGGGGCTCCAAAAATCACTGCAGATGGTGACTGCAGCCATGAAATTAAAACCACTTGCTCCTTGAAGAAAATTTATGACCAATCTAGATAGCGTATTAAAAAGCAGAGACATTACTTTGCCAACAAAGGTCAATCTAGTCAAATCTATGGTTTTCCAGTAGTCATGCACGGATGTAGGAGTTGGACTATAAAGAAAGCTAAGCATTGAAGAATTGGTGATTTTGAACTGTGGTGTTGGAGAAGACTCTTGATAGTCCTTTGGATAGGAAAGAGATCCAACCAATCCATCCTACAGGAAATCAGTCCCGAATATTCATTGGAAGGACTGATGCTGAAGCTGAAACTCTAATATTTTGGCTACCCGATGCAAAGAACTGATTCATTGGGAAAGACCCTGATGCTGGGAAATATCTAAGGTGGGAGGAGAAGGGGACGACAGAGGATGAGATGGTTGGATGGCATCACCAAGTCAATGGACATGAGTTTGAGTAAACTCTAGGAGTTGGTGATGGACAGGGAGGCCTGGCGTGCTGCAGTCCATGGGGTCACAGAGAGTGGAACATGACTGAGCGACTGATGTGACTGAGGTGTAGTGTCTGCAAAGCACAATTAAACAATGTATATGTGTTTTCTTGACTAATTTTCTGTTTACCTATTCATTGTTGTTTTTAAGCATATGTATTTCTTTGGCTCCATCGAGTCTTAGCTGTGGTGTGTAGGCCTGGTTGCCCTGCAGCACGTGGGATCTAAGTTCCCTGATCAAGGATCAAACCCATGTCCCCTGCACTGGAAGGTGATTTCTAACCATTGGACTGCCAGGTAAGTCCCTATCTATCTGTTTTAACAGAGATATGCCAATGTGGGCTCCTCATTTTTCCTTCTGATCCTGTCACTTTTCACTTTTAAGTCTGTGTTAGGTGTTATATCAATCCTCCAGCTGCCCAATGTGCTTCAGTGCTCACTGTCAACAGTATTATATCTGACGTCACTGTTGCCACACCAGTGTGTTTTATCATCATACCATCACATTTGTCAAGCATATCTTTTCCTATTTACCAATGTATTTCTTTCAAGCCTGTCTCTGCTATATTACTGTTTTTTAAAAATATATAGTTTCCTAGTACTAAAGTATAAACCCAACGAGGAGCTTTTCCCCCCAGTGGTCTTATTCCCAGAGCCTAGATCAGTGTCTGGCACATAGCAGGTGCTCAATAAATTTATACATACATTTACAATATGTACTTATACTTGGCTTTATGAGAAAAAGTTATAGCTAAAAGTATTCAGCACTTCCATCTTCTTGAACAAGACTATGCTCCTAGCACACTTGACTTACCTAACACTCCTTGTTGTTATTTTCCAGAGACTCAGAAGAACCTTTACAAAAATAATTGGTCTTGTTATTATCATTGTTAAGTGACTTTGCCAAAAAGTACATCCTCATCCTATCTTGGGGTTCTCTTTTCTTTCTGTTAAATGATGCGCTTTAGAAATTCCTATAGATAGGGGATGATAGAGATAAATTATTTTAGTCCTTGCCCCAAAATATCTTTCTCTTGTCCTCAATCTGCAGTGGTGCTTTAGATGGATAAAGTTATCATCACTCAGAATTTTAAACATATTAGTTCATTATCTTCTAGCTGCTACTGTTGCTGTTGAGAAGCCTGCACAGTTGATCATCTTTTGGAGATTTCTTCTCTCTGGTAGCTTTTAAATGTCTCTTGCCTTCTAGTGCTCTAGTCTTCTAGTTTCAAAGAATGTTTCTCATTGTGATTGGTTTTTACTTGTCCTGCTTAGTATGCAGAGCATACTTTTAATGTGAGGTTTCAAGTTATCAGTTCTGAAAAATTCAGGATGTAATTCTTTAGTTGTCATTTATTAGTCATTCTTACAGCCCCTTGTTCTTGAACTCCCATTAGATGTATACTGAAGCTTCTCAGACTATTTTTAATATCTCTTAATGGCATAATTAGAAAATTTGAGTATTTTATGTCTCTATTATGCATTCTGGGTTATCTAGAGTTAGAAAAATTTTCCACTTCACAAGTTCTCTCTCTTCATGTCGACTTTAGAATGCATTCCATCTATTGACTTAATTCTTATAACTACATTTCTAGGCAAATTGGCTTTTATGTTTATCTATTTTTATTTCATTTCTGCTAATTTATCATAAGTTCTTATTCTTTAAAGTGCTTTTTATTATTTATCTATTGAAGAATCTTAAACAGATGCATTTTTAAAATAAGTCTTCAGAAAATTATTACTTTCTATTTATTACTTTTATTTCATTTGGGAGTGAATCCATATCCTGACTTGATTTTATTGAATGACTTTTTAGGTTTAGTTTTTTTCTTTAATTGTGCTTCGGAATTTCTGTTTACAGATCTTGAGTAAGAGAGTTTTTCTTTCTCTCTTGTTCTCTCTTCCTCACTCCCTCTATATATCCACCATGTTTCATTCATTTTTGTCTTTACCAGTACCCATGGGGCCCTGGACTTCCCTGGTGGCTCAGGCGGTAGACCCAGGTTTTATCCCTGGGTTGGGAAGATCCTCTGGAGGAGGAAATGTCAATCCACTCTAGTACTTCTGCTTGGAAAATCCCATGGATGGAGGAATCTGGTAGGCTACAGTCCATGGGGTTGCAGAGTCGGACATGACTGAGCGACTTTACTTTTTACTTTACTTTACTTTATGGGGCCCTAGTTAAAAACCAGGTCTAATATTGATGACTGCACACTCCAGACATTATCAGCTACCATAGACTCAGCTACTGAATCATTTAAGTTTGGCCCTCTCACATCTCTAGATAAATGTTTTAATTATTTTTATGCTAAATGCAGCTTCAGGAAAGAGCTGGTTCCACCTTTTATGTAAACTTTCTTCTAGGAGCAGGAGAGTCCCATTTCTGACTCCTACTTTTAACTGATAAGCCTAGTCAGAGGACTCTCTGACTCCCAGGTAACACTTTTCCTTCTGTATACCCATAGAAACTGAATGTCTAGCCACCCCAGCCACTTCAGACCTGGATTCTAGTAGCCCACGCTTTTATCTCCAGTCATCATTTTGCATTTCTATTCTACAAGTTGGCTTATTTTGTCTTTTAGGCTGACTCTGTTTAAAAATTCCCTTATTTCACTTTAGCTCTAATTGGCACATGATCATAGCTGGACTGGTCCATACAGTCAAAGATATGATCTTTCCAGTACTCATGTACAGCTGTGAGGGTTGGACCATACAGAAGTCTCAGTGCCGAAGAATTGATGCTTTAGTTCATTGCAGTGTTGAAGAAGACTCTTGAGAGTCCCCTGGACTGCAAGGACATCAAACCAGTCAATCCTAAACGAAATCAATCCTGAGCATTCATTGGAAGGACTGATGCTGAAGCTGAAATTGGACACTTGATGTGAAGAACCAACTCACTGGAAAGACCCTGATGCTGACAAAGACTGAAGAGAAAAGGAGAAGCAGGTAGCAGAGAAAGAGATGGTTAGACAGCATCAGTGACTTCATGGATATGAAGGTGAGCAAACTTGATGAGATGGGGAGCCTGGTGGGCTGCAGCCGTGGGGTTGCAAAGAGTCAGACATGACTTAGCAAATGAACAACTACTCACAGATGACAATACCCTTTACTGAATGGAAAGAACTGGGGATGGAGGAACAGGGTTTAAGAAGAAAAATTAAGAATTGTATTTCAAACATGTTAAGTTGGAGATGTTATATAAACAGATACATGTCTGCAGTTCAGAAGAAAAGTTGACCTATATAATCCAAAGTATGGGACTGAATACGTTTACTCAGAAAAGGAGGAGAGGAGAAAAAGGGAACTTCGGGGAGAGACCGCATCTGATGACTCCTTCAGTACTTTTTAACTGCATTGTATTATCTTTCATAAATTAGAAATACTAGCCATATATCACAAATGTTTGAATTAAAGGAGTGCTAAGAAACAAAATCAGTAATAACAACAACAACCAAAACCTTCAATTAGGCAAGACAGTAAAGAGGAGAATTGGAGGACAGAGGGTTGAGACGTGGGACATTTTGTATTACACGGTTCTGGTTAAAGCCAAACCTCCAGGGAAGACAAGTCAGTACCTGCCATGATAACGATACAGTGAGAAAACAACTCAACCTAAACAGAGACTCATAGACTTTGAAAATAAACTTACAGTTACTAAAGGGGAAAAGTGGAAAGGAGGGATAAATTGGGTTTGGGATTAACAGATACACATTACTGTATATATTACAGAGAATCAGCAAGGACCCACTGTATAGAGAACTGTACTCAATATTCTGTAATAATCTATATGGGAAAAGAGTACAAGAAGAATGGATATCTGTACATGCATAACTGAATCACCTTGCGGTACACCTGAAACTAGCACAGTATCATAAATCAACATTACTCCAATATAAAATAAAGTTAAATTTGAAAAATACCACCTTAACAGTGGAAAAGCCTCATCTGATGTATTTCTTTGGTCTCTTTACTGGGAACTGACGGAGAATTCCCAGCAGAAAAGGCAGACAATCCGCCTCCATCACTATCCCTATATCTTGGTCATCGTCCTTTGTCTACAACTGCCTGCCTTGCTGTGAAGAGCCTACTTTCCTTATCTCTTCAAAAACCAGTCTCCACTAACACCACTCTAATTTCAATCAACAGAATTTTTCAATGTGACTTTATTTGAACACAATATGGAAAATATTTTCCCAATTTAGATCCATCATCTACCAAAGACCCTGAGGCTTAAATTCTTTTTAGTTAAATAGAAAAATTTATTCATGCTGAAGTGGGAAAAAAGCCTCACAAAAGAAGAAAAACACCAAGGACATATGTATCGTTATTGTAGTAAATCAATCCTGGATGTTCATTGGAGGGACTGATGCTAAAGCTGAAACTGCAATACTTTGGTCAACTCATGCGACGAGTTGACTCACTGGAAAAGACTCTGATGCTGGGAAAGGTTGGGGGAGGGAGGAGAAGGGGACGACGGAGAATGAGATGGCTGGATGGCATCACCGACTCTGTGGACATGGGTTTGAGTGTACTCCGGGAGTTGGTGATGGACAGGGAGGCCTGGCGTACTGTGATTCATGGGGTCACGGAAAGTCGGACATGACTGAGCGACTGAACTGAACTGAACTGAACTGAAGTCCAATTATTGTTTCCAAGACTTTGGCTTTGAATCAGGTAGGCAGAGTCTTTGGCTTCTTTCATGATCAAGTGGAATCCATTCAAGTGGAGTCACGGGTAGGGGATGGAGCCATCACCAAAGCCTCTCTCTCCCCACACGCCAGCATCGGCAGATGGACAAGAGAGGCTGGCTCATCAAACACCTGACACACTCAACTAGAGTAGGACCCCACCCAGGGTGCCGCTTTAAGTGCCAGAGACACTAACCTACAGACTAGGATCCTAGCCAGGGGGGCCCTCTATGTGCCTGACACACTGAACAACAGAGAAGGACCCCAGGCAAGGTAACCCTCTACGTGCCCGAGCAGGTGGAGCTACAGGTAGAATGGCCAAAGAGGACTTTAGATCACCAGCTTCCAGAGGCTCTGATAGGGACGTAACTCCGGCAGCGGAGGCAGTGCGTGTCTTTGCACACTAGGCACTGCCAGGGTCCCTGCAAGTAAAGCAGCTGCGCCACCTTCACTCTGAACTCTCACTGGGACAGAGCTGCCACAGGCAGTGTCAGCTCTCTTGCGTCTATGCCCACAGGGTCGCTTCAGTCTGTCCAACTCTTTACTGCCGTGTAAACTGTGACCTGCCAGGCATCTCTGTCAGGGAGGAGGGGCGTTCTCCAGACAAGAATACTGGAGTGTACTGGCCAATACCTGTTGCCATACCCTTCCAGAGCACTGTATGTACTCTGCCTTCGTCGCCAACTACTCTGAGTACCTGATGCTGCCAGAACCCCTGCGACCCCATTAGCTGAACCACCTCCACACCTGGCCTTCACAGGGGCAAACCCAAGTCCTCCAGGGCAGCCGCAGGAGCAAACCCCAGTGGAGGACCCACATGTATAGGTGGAAATAAAACCACAACTGAAACCCAGGGGCAGTGTGGCTAAGGAAGAAGACCTAAAACCTTCCCACCAGCTGTACAAGCTGCAGATTAACTCCACACAATCAACTAGGCAGACTCTGTGTCTATGGAATATATAAAAGGTCATTGAGAGCTCCCACAAAAGAAAATCAGTTCTGATAGCTTTGGACACTGCAGGCAAGAACACACAGGAGGTGGACCAGATTAGAATCCAAGCTGCCCCCACAGCAGGTCCAGAGATCAGCACAGTGTTGGAGGGCATCCTAGGGAGGTAAAGTGGACTATGACTCCCAGCGAGGTAAAGGACGCTGACAGCAATGACTCAAGAAAAAACATTTCTTATTCTTATTTTTTGACTTGTTCTGTAGATTCTTTTGGATTTTTTCTTCTTTTTTCTCCTATTGCCCCCCTCTGTTGGAGCTGTCGATTTTACTGGCACTATGAAATCCAATGGATGCAGAAAAAGCCTTTGACACTATTTAGCACCCATTTATGATTAAAACTCTTCAAAAAATGAGCACAGAAGGAACCTTCTTCAACCTAGTAAAGGGCATATATGATAAGTCTACAGCAAACATTTTTC
Organism: Moschus berezovskii; assembly: GCF_049115385.1. Classification (NCBI taxonomy): domain Eukaryota; kingdom Metazoa; phylum Chordata; class Mammalia; order Artiodactyla; family Moschidae; genus Moschus; species Moschus berezovskii. The sequence continues at coordinate 11,747,986 of NC_142482.1, read as the reverse complement.
TCAACGGTGAAAACTGAAAACATTCCCCCTAAGATCAGGAATAAGATAAGGGTGTCCACTTTCACCACTGTGATTCAACACAGTTCTGGAAGTCTTAGCTACAGCAATCAGAGAAGAAAAAGAAATAAAAGGAATTCAGATCAGAAAAGAAGAAGTACAGCTCTCACTGTTTACAAATGGCATGATACTGTACATAGAAAACGCTAAAGACAGTATCAGAAAAAGACTAGAGCTAGTAAGTGAATTTAGCAAAGTTGCAGGACACAAAATCAATACACAGAAATCACTTGAATTTCTATATACTAGCAATGAAAAATCAGAAAGAGAAATTAAGGAATCAATCCCCTTCACCACTGAAACAAAAACAATTAAATATCTAGGAATAAACTTACCTAAGCAGACAAAAGAACTGTACCCAGAAAAGTATAAGACAATGAGGAAATAAATCAAAGATGACACAAACAGATGAAGAGATATTCCATGTTTCTGGGTAGGAAGAATCAATACTGTGAAAATGACTATACTACCAAACACAATCTACAGATTCAACGCGATCCCTAACAAACTACCAACGGCATTTTTCACAGAACTAGAACAAAATATTGCACAATTCATATGGAAACACAAAAGATCCCAAATAGCCAAAGCATTCTTGACAAAGAATGGAGTTGGAGGAATCAACCTTCTTGACTTCAGATTATACTACAAAGCTACAGTCATTAAGATAGTATGGTACTGGCATAAAAATAGAAATATAGACTGATGGAACAAGAGAGAAAGCCTGAAATAAACCCATGCACCTATGGGTACCTTATTTTTGACAAAGGAGGCAATAATTTACAATGGGGAAAAGACAGGCTTCTCAATAAACGGTGCTGGGAAAACTGGACAGCTACATGTAAAAGAATTAAATTAGAACACTTCCTAACACCTACACAAAGATAAACTCAAAATGGATTAAAGACCTAAATGTAAGATCAGAAACTATAAAACTCTTAGAGGAAAACATAGGCAGAACACTCAATAACGTAAATCAAAACAAGATATTCTATGACCCACCTCCTAGAGTAATGGAAATAAAAACAAAAGTGAACAAGTGGGACCTGATTAAACTTGAAAGCTTTTGCACAGCAAAGGAAACGATAAGCAAGGTGAAAAGACAGCCCTCAGAATGGGAGAAAATAATAGCAAATGAAACAACTGACAAAGGATTAATTTCCAAAATATACAAGCAACTCCTACAACTCAATGCCAGAAAAACAAACAACCCAACCAAAACGTGGGAAAAAGACCTAAACAGACATTTCTCCAAAGTCATACAGATTAACAAACACATGAAAAGATGCTCAACACTGCTCATTATTAGAGAAATGCAAATCAAAATTACAATGACATATCACCTGACAGCAGCAAGAATGGCCATCATCAAAAAAATCTACAAACAATAAATGCTGGAGAGTGTGTGGAGGAAAGGGAACACTCTTGCACTGTTGATGGGAATGTAAATTGATACAGCACTATGGAAGATGGTATGGAGATTCCTTAAAAAACTAGGAATAAAACCGCCTTATGACCCAGCAATCCCACTCCTAGGCATATACCCTGAGGAAACCAAAATTGAAAAAGACCCATGTATCTCATTGTTCACTGCAGCATTATTTACAATAGCTAGACTACGGAAGCAACCTAGTTGTCCTTTGACAGATGAATGGATAAAGAAGTTGTAGTACATATACACAATGGAATATGACTCAGCCATCAAAAGGAAAGCATTTGAGTCAGTTCTGATGAGGTGGATGAACCTAGAACCTATTACACAGAGTGAAGTGAGTAAGAAAGACAAAGATAAGTATTGTATTCGAATGCATATATATGGAATCTAGAAAAGCAGTATTGAAGAATCTATTTTAGGGCAACAATGGAGAAACAGACGTGGAGAAGAAACTTATGGACATGGGGAGAGGGTAGGAGCAGATGAGACATTCTTCACCACCTCAAATTCTATTTTATTATGCCTAAGTTAAGGCCCAAGAAATCTGCATTTTGACAGTTTTCCAGACTTGAGAAAGCATCACATGCACAGTGCAGAAAAAACAGGGAAGTGCTGCAGACATTCTCACATGATCGGAAGTACTGTTCCCATGAACTTCCTGCATTTTCCGTTTTCTTGGCAGCATCAGTTTCTAGGCCTTCAGACTCCCATCAACTAGATATTCAGTAGTTACATGGATCAAATTGTTTCCAAGAAACTGTCACTGATATTAAGTTTGCCAAATACATGTAAAAGCTAATACTGAAGCTGACTAATACAAACCATTTTTTTCACAAGGGTTGGATTATAAAGACAAATGACAGAAACTTACTGCGCAGAGGCACTTAATAGAACTCTGCAGTAAGCCGGGGCTTTAAGAGAAAAACACCTAAAAAACACTCTATCCTTGAGTTCAAAAGAAGGCACAAACTTGTAAACACAATACAAGATACAGAAGCATGACATATGAAGCAATCAAAATTATGAAAGACTTCATGTCAGTCCCTCAACACAGGATTTTTGAATCAGTATTTGCCTGTACTGGCAGTATGGCAATCAGTATTCTAACAAAAAATGTGATCAAAGGCACAGAGGTTCGAACAGGGTGTGTGTAGTATTGAAGAGCACATGAACTGTAAGCACAAGAGGTAAGCACTTTCAGAAACATGCGTCTGCATGTGTGTGTAAACACTGACAGAAACATATCAATGGACATATCTGTACATCCAACTGCCAGATCACCATAGACCCACTCCTTCCTTTCCAATCCTTCCAAAACCAAACTCTTGATTTCCACTCCTTAGTTTCTCCATTTTCACAAATGGTAATCCCACTCTTCTAGTTGCTCAGGCCGAAACCCTTGGGGTCCTCCTTGAAACTGCTTCTGCGTATCCACCTCACAACCTACCAGCACTTCTTGTCATTCGACTTCGCAACCTATCTAGAATCTGACCACTTTCCACGTCCTCCACAGCGTCCACCCAGTTTGAGCGATTAGTACCTCATCCTTGGATTTCTGGAGTGGCTTCCAGTTCATCTCCATTTGTACACAAGAACCAGGGTGATCCTTTAAATACATGCCACCCCTGTGCTCATGATCATGTCTCTTCCACTCAACAGCTTCTAACTCACTCAGAATCAAATCCAAATCCCATAAAGGAGCTCTAAAGACACCTCCCAACCCCAGTGCTTACTGATCAAATTTCCTTCCCTTCTCCCTTACTCACATGGCTCAAGCCTTTGTGGTGTCCCCGTTGTTCTGTGAATATAACCAGCATGCTTCTACTTCAAAGCCTCTGCACTTGTTTCTCTGCTTCCTCTGCCTGGACTGATCTTCCCTAGATATCTATGTCATTTGTTCTCTCATTTCATTCACGTCCCAGTCACACTGTCTCCTTATTAAAAGGACTTCCCTAATGTCTCTATACTGTTTCACTGTCACCTAACTCTATTCTTTCTTCTTGGCAGTTACTGCTATCTGACATTATCTACTTATCTATATCCTACCATTACAACAATCACTAGAACTGTAGCTCCATAAGAACAGACCACGTTTTGTTCACTACTCATCTCCACTATCTCGAATAGTGTCTAGCACATGCTGCTGCTGCTGCTAAGTCACTTCAGTCATGTCCAACTCTGTGCTGCCCCACAGACGGCAGCCCACTAGGGTTACCTCCATTCCTGGGATTCTCCAGGCAAGAACACTGGAGTGGGTTGCCATTTCCTTCTCCAATGCATGAAAGTCAAAAGTGAAAATGAAGTCACTCAGCTGTGTCCAACTCTTAGTGACCCCATAGACTGCAGCCTACCAGGCTCCTCCGCCCATGAGATTTTCCAGGCAAGAGTACTGGAGTGGGTTGCCACTGCCTTCTCTGGTCGAGCACATGGAAGACATCCAATTGATATTTGCTGAATGGATGACGGTTGACTAAATATATTCACAAAGCCTTTACCCAACTTAACAGCTTCCCTGGTGGCTCAACTAGTAAAGAACCTGCCTGCTACGGCAGGAAACACAAGAGACATGGGTTCTATCCTGGGGTCGGAAAGATCCCCTGGAGAAGGAAGTGGCAACCCACTCCAATATTCTTGCCTGCAAAATTTCATGCATGGACACAGGAGTCTGGTGGGCTATATATATAGGACATGGGGTCTCAAAGAGTTCTACATGTCTGAGCGCTGACCCCACATACAAGTTAATTAGAAAGATGACTAGAAGGAGTATGGAAGACATTTGAGATGTACAAAATTGAGAGCAGAGATATCTGATGAGCTATAACTAAAACCAAATAAGGCAGTGAGAATGAGACAGCTGTGAAATTAGTTAAATAAAGGCAACAGAATCTACAACTGACTGGATGTGGGAGCTTGGGTCAATGAAGGAGGAATACACTTTCTAGGAATTAAAAAAAATGAGCAAGGAGTAAAATCAATTTTAGACATGTTGAAGTTGAGGTACTTGAGACAAATTCAGGTTAGGATATCCAATGGCTGCTTGTTAGGCAGATTTGGAACTTACCAGAAAGATGACAAGGCTATAGATTTGGATTTAGGAGGCATTAGCATGTGAGGAACAGTTAAAATCAGTGAGATGGAATTATCCAGAGGAAGCATGTAGATCAAAAAGAACAGAAACAGATTGCTAAGAAGCACCAGGAAGAAGAAGAAGAAGATGCAAGAAAGGAAATTGAGAAGGACTGGACTGAGATATAGCAGACCACAATAGTTTGCACAAAATGCTGAAGTGATTTTCAGGAAAGGAGGACAGACTGAGGTTGAGGGGATTAAGGGTCACATACGGAATGACGGTGAAATGAAATATAGGTTTGAAGTGAGTGACATAGATTTGGCATAAGTGCTGAGGAGAATGAATAGAAACTTTCCCGTTGACCACACTGGAAGTTGACTGAAGACAAAGAGCAAATAGAGCAGCTATGGTTTAAACTGTCTAGCAATAGGAGAATGGATAAGCAAAATACAGTGATTTATACAATGGAAGACAAGAAAAGGAAAGAACTATTAATGAACACAAAACCATTAATGAGTCTTGAAAGAAGAGCACTCTTAAGCACAATGAGAGTTATACACGTATGACTTCATATGTATGAAGCTCTAGAATACACACAGTGATCAACTAGGAAGGATGCTAAACAGCAGTTTCCTCCAGAGGATGGCACAGACATGGGCTGACTAGCAAGGAGCATGAGAGCTTGAGGCAATGGTAATGATCAGGTTCTACATCCTTCTAAGGATTTGGCTTTCTAAGCTGCAGGATTTTATCAAAACGCAGGTGCTATCTTTAGATCTGTGCATTTCCTTGTAAAGTTTTAAACAGAAGGAAAAAAATTATAGACAAATGTTTAGTGAAGGACCTGATAAAATATTTGTGAGGACAGTAACTGTTGTCTCTATTTTATTTTTAAGTACACTCAAATAATAGGTTAGTAGATCAGTAGATGGATGGACAGATGTGATAAAGCAAATATAATAAAATGATGATAGAATCTGGACTGTAATTAAAAAAAGGAGTTATTGTGGTTTAAATAATTAAATATGCAGCATAATTAATTTGTAAGAAATTAGTTCAATTGGTCCAGCTAGAGATCTGAACAAGCACAGTAGACAGGATAAGTTTAAATTGTTAGCAAAAGTACTATTTTATGTGACAGACAACAAAGCTTAACCTAAGTAAGAAAAGAAATGAGATCAGGAAGTGAGCTATTAGGAAAGATGAAAGCAAACCCCAAAACTTTGGGGTATCCCTGAAACTGAAGAACAGCTACAGTATGAACAAGGATATGAGAGATGTGGAAGAATGAAAGGTTATTATGAAAGGTCAGGTGGTCAGAATTTAAGGAAGAATTCAGAGTTAGACAATTCCAGGCAAAATACTGAGGACATAAAATATATTTAACACTATCAAAACAGAGATCATAATGAAACTTCTATAACTGTAAATAATCTATTAAAATAAAGAGACCATTAAACAATAGGAGTTAGACACAAAATATAATATAGGATTCCTGCCGAGGTAATTAATAACTGTTGTTATAAATACCAATAAATCTAGATGTATAAAAGAGGAATGATAAACACTATAAGGTTTTGGGGAGACAGTGGATGAATGGTTTGATGGGTAGGTCTAGACAAGAGAGTAGGTCAAATAGCTGAAAAACAGAGAAGACACATAAAAGAAAGCCAACTGTCAGTGAACTGACTACAAGTAACTAATACGTGCTTTAAGTTTCTCCATCTATCAGATGACAATAACAATGTGGGCTTTTTACCTATCTCCGAGGGCTATTGACAGATGATAAATAAAATTAATTTTAAACACGAAGGAGAAAAAAAGTGTTTTGTGCGGCACTGCGCATAATAGCAAACCCTTGGAAATAACTTAATGACAATCAGTAGAAGATGGCTAAGTAACTACAGATAGTAGTATTAACACAATTGGCCATTACACAGCAATTAAGAGGAAAGAAACAGACTAACAAATATAAACAACAGATACAGATATAAACACAGATACACGTACAACATTGTATATATATATATATATATATATATGGAACATAAAAAAGTATAGAGTGTTACTTATGGATATGCTTGTGATGTACAGTAAGAGTATAAACACAAACATAAGAAGAATTAAAGACAAATTCAACACAGTGATGATCTCATTTCTGGGGAGAAAAGAAGGAAATGAAACCAAGATGGATACTAACGAAGGAATCTTCAACTCTACCTGTACTGTTTTATTTTTTTAAAAAAGAAATTTGGGGCATTCCCTGGTGGTCCAATGGTTAAGACTTGGTATTCTCACTGTCTGGGCCCCAGGTTCCATCCTTAGTTGGGGGAACTAAGATCCTGCAAGCCATGTGGGATCTTGGGTGTGGCCAAAAAAAAAAAGGTCTGGAGCAAACACTGCAAAATATTATTGGACAAAGCTAGACAGTAAGAGTTTTATAGGTATTCATCTATGCTTTACCCTTGAAACATTTAAGAACACGAAAAGGTACAACATTATAGTATAAAAAATGCAGTATTACTACCATACACGTTATTATTAACAATTATGTTCTCTTAAACAAATCTATAAGACTGTCAGGTAAATGTCCTCAAACCTTCAGCAAATGCTTACAATCTATATATTGGAAGTGATTTGAAAAGTGTCTGGGTCTGGGTATGTTAATACATGACAGTAAAACAGAACCAAGGGACTTTCCTGGCAGTCCAGTGGTTGACTCTGCGCTTCCAGTGCAGAGGCCACGGGTTCTGTCTCTGATCAGGGAACTAAGATCCCACATGTTGCATGGTCAAAAAAACAAAATTGAAAAAAAGGAAGAAAAACAGAAATGACAGAACTACTGTAGTCAATAACACCGAAATCATAAAGATATCCAATTCCCATTAAATCATTAAAGATGACTGGAAGAAGCAGAAGCTGGAATCAAGATTGCCAGGAGAAATATCAATAAACTCAGATATACTGATGACATCACCCTTATGGCAGAAAGTGAAGAGGGACTCAAAAGCCTCTTGATGAAAGTGAAAGAGGAGAGTGAAAAGAATTGGCTTGAAGCTCAACATTCAGAAAACAAAGATCATGGCATCTGGTCTCATCACTTCATGGGAAATAGATGGGGAAACAGTGGAAACTGTGTCAGACTTTATTTTTTGGGGGGCTTCAAAATCACTGCAGATGCTGATTGCAGCCAAGAAATTAAAAGACGCTTACTCCTTGGAAGAAAATTTATGATCAACCTAGATAGCATATTAAAGAGCAGAGACATTACTTTGCCAACCAAGGTCCATCTAGTCAAGGCTATGGTTTTTCCCGTGGTCATGTACGGATGTGAGAGTTGGACTGTGAAGAAAGCTGATCGCCAAAGAATTGATGCTTTTGAACTGTGGTGCTGGAGAAGACTTCTGAGAGTCCCCTGGACTGCAAGGAGATCCAACCAGTTCATTCTATAGGAGATCAATCCTGGGTATTCTTTGGAAGGACTGATGCCTAAGCTGAAACTCCAATACTTTGTCCACCTCATGCGATGAGTTGACTCACTGGAAAAGAGTCTGATGCTAGGAGCGATTGGGGGTGGGAGGAGACGGGGACGACAGAGAATGAGATGGCTGGATGGCATCACCGACTCGATGCACATGAGTTTGAGTGAACTCCGGGAGTTAGTGATGGACAGGGAGGCCTGGCGTGCTGTGATTCATGGGGTCGTGGAGAGTCGGACACGACTGAGCGACTGAACTGAACTGAACTGAACTGAACAAATGATTATGTTCTCTATATCTTCTAATCTTTTATAAATGGCATTATTTTATAATCGGAAAAAAAAACTGTAAGGGAAAGATATCAAACAATCAATATCTTGATTATGTTTTTTTTTAAAATTTAAAATTTTCTTCACAGAAATATTTTTCTTTTTCCACATTTTTCAATTCATTCCAAATTCCTAAGGAAATGAACAGCTCTGAGGCATGAAACATCTGTTCAAAATTATAAGTAATATACACACTGCACAGATGCGAGAGACGCCGACTCAGCACAATCGACCACGCACAGAAGCGCGGCCAAGAGGAGCTACTCCAACCCCAAGTTCAGGGCGGTGGCTGAGAGGAGCTGTCCCACATCCAAGAAGAGGCGGTGGCTGTGCGGGCACAGGAGGACCGAGAGGAGCTAGTCCACATTCAAGGTCAGGAGGGGTGGCCTTGAGGAGATACCCCTCGTCCAAGGTAAGGTAGAGCAGCTGCACTTTGCTGGAGCAGCTGTGAGAGATACTCCACGACCAAGGTAAGTGATACCCAAATAAGAGGGTAGGTATGGGGAGGGGGGATTAGAGGGCAGAAACATTGAAATGATCTGATCATATGGACCACAGCCCTGTCTAACTCAATAAAGCTAAGCCATGCAGTGTGGGGCCACCCAAGACGGACAGGTCATGGTGGAGAGCTCTGACAGAATGTGGTCCACTGGAGAAGGGAATGGCAAACCACTTCAGTATACTTGCCTTGAGAACCCCATGAACAGTTCAGTTCAGTTCAGTTCAGTCGCTCAGTCGTGTCCGACTCTCCGCGACCCCATGAATCACAGCACGCCAGGCCTCCCTGTCCATCACCAACTCCCGGAGTACACTCAAACTCATGTCCACAGAATCGGTGATGCCATCCAGCCATCTCATTCTCCGTCGTCCCCTTCTCCTCCCGCCCCCAACCTTTCCCAGCATCAGAGTCTTTTCCAGTGAGTCAACTCGTCACATGAGGTGGCCAAAGTATTGCAGTTTCAGCTTTAGCATCAGTCCCTCCAATGAACATCCAGGATTGATCTCCCTTAGAATGGACTGGTTGGATTTCCTTGCAGTCCAAGGGACTCTCAAGAGTCTTCTCCAACACCACAGTTCAAAAGCATCGATTCTTCGGCGATCAGCCTTCTTCACAGTCCAACTCTCACATCCATACATGACCACGGGAAAAACCATTGCCTTGACTAGATGGACCTTGGTTGGCAAAGTAATGTCTCTGCTTTTTAATATACTATCCAGGTTGGTCATAACTTTCCTTCCAAGGAGCAAGAGTCTTTTAATTTCATGGCTGCAATCAGCATTTGCAGTGATTTTGGAGCCCAAATAAAGTCTGACACTGTTTCCACTGTTTTTCCATCTATTTCGCATGAAGTGATGGGACCAGATGCCATGATCTTTGTTTTCTGAATGTTGAGCTTCAAGCCAACCTTTTCACTCTCCTCTTTCACTTTCATCAAGAGGCTTTTGAGTTCCTCTTCACTTTCTGCCATAAGGGTAGTGGCATCTGCATATCTGAGGTTATTGATATTTCTCCCAGCAATCTTGATTCCAGCTTGTGCTTCTTCCAGCCCAGCATTCCTCATGATGTACTCTGCATATAAATTAAATAAGCAAGGTGACAATATACAACCTTGACGTACACCTTTTCCTATTTGGAACCAGTCTGTTGTTCCATGTCCAGTTCTAACTGTTGCTTCCTGACCTGCATACAGGTTTCTCAAGAGGCAGGTCAGGTGGTCTGGGATTCCCATCTCTTTCAGAATGTTCCATAGTTTATTGTGATCCACACAGTATCAAAAGGCAAAATGATAGGATAGTGAATGAGGAATTCCCTACATCAGTAGGTGCCCAGTAAGCTACTGGAGATCAGTGGAGAAATAACTCCAGAAAGAATGAAGGGATGGAGCCAAAGCGAAACAAATACCCAGTTGTGGATGTGACTGATGATAGAAGCAAGGTCCGATGATGTAAAGAGCAATATTGCATAGGAACCTGGAAGGTTAGGTCCATGAATCAAGGCAAATTGGAAGTGGTCAAACAGGAGATGGCAAGAGTGAACGTCAACATTCTAGGAATCAGTGAACTAAAATGGACTGGAATGGGTGAATTTAACTCAGATGACCATTATATCTACTACTGTGGGCAGGAATCCTTTAGAATGAACGGAGTAGCCATAATGGTCAACAAAAGAGTCCGAAATGCAGTACTTGGATGCAATCTTATAAACGACAGAATGATTTCTGTTCGTTTCCAAGGCAAACCATTCAATATCAGAGTAATCCAAGTGTATGCCCCAACCACTAATGCTGAAGAAGCTGAAGTTGAATGGTTCTAGAAGACCTGCAAGACCTTTTAGAACTAACGCCCAAAAACGATGTCCTTTTCATTATAGGGGACTGGAATGCAAAAGTTGGAAGTCAAGACACACCTGGAGTAACAGACAAATTTGGCCTTGGAGCACGGAATGAAGCAGGCAAAGGCTAATAGAGTTTTGTCAAGAGAATGCACTGGTCATAGCAAACACTCTCTTCCAAAAACACAAGAGAAGACTCTACACATGGACATCACCAGATGGTCAACACCGAAATCAGATTGGTTATATTCTTTGCAGTCAAAGATGGAGAAGCTGTATACAGTTAGCGAAAACAAGACCAGGAGCTGACTGTGGCTCAGATCATGAACTCCTTATTGCCAAATTCAGACTTAAGTTGAAGAAAGTAGGGAAAACCACTAGACCATTCTGATATAACCTAAATCAAATCCGTTATGATTATACAGTGGAAGTAAGAAATAGATTTAAGGGTCTAAATTTGATAGATAGAGTGCCTGATGAACTCTGGACGGAGGTTCGTGACATTGCACAGGATACAGGGACCAAGACCATCCCCATGGAATAGAAATGGAAAAGAGCTAAATGGCTGTCTGAGGAGGCCTTACAAATAGCTGTGAAAAGAAGGGAGGTGAAAAGCAAAGGAGAAAATGAAAGATATAAGCATCTGAATGCAGAGTTCCAAAGAATAGCAAGGAGAGATAAGAAAGACTTCCTCAGTGATCATTGCAAAGAAATAGAGGAAAACAACAGAATAGGAAAAACAAGAGACCTCTTCAAGAAAATTAGAGTTTCCAAGGGAACATTTCATGCAAAGATGGGCTCGATAAAGGACAGAAATGGTATGGACCTAACAGAAGCAGAAGATATTAAGAAGAGGTGGCAGGAATACACAGAAGAACTGTACAAAAAAGATCTTCACGACCAAGATAGTCATGATAACGTGATCACTGAGCAAGAGCCAGACATCTTGGAATGTGAAGTCAAGTGGGCCTTAGAAATCATCACAACGAATAAAGCTAGTGGAGGTGATGGAATTCCAATTGAGCTATTTCAAATCCTGAAAGATGATGCTGTGAATGTGCTGCACTCAATATGCCAGAAAATTTGGAAAACTCATGAGTGGCCACATGACTGGAAACGGTCAGTCTTCATTCCAATCCCAAAGAAAGGGCATGCCAAAGAATGATCAAACTACCACACAATTGCACTCATCTCACACACTGGTAAAGTCATGCTCAAAATTCTCCAAGCTAGGCTTCAGCAGTATGTGAATCGTGAACTTCCAGATGTTCAAGCAGGTTTTAGAAAAGGCAGAGACACCAGAGATCAAATTGCCAACATCTGCTGGATTATGGAGAAAGCAAGAGAGTTCCAGAAAAACATTTATTTCTGCTTCATTGACTATGCCAAGGCCTTTGACTGTGTGGATCACAATAAACTGTGGAACATTCTGAAAGAGATGGCAATCCCAGACCACCTGACCTGCCTCTTGAGAAACCTGTATGCAGGTCAGGAAGCAACAGTTAGAACTGGACATGGAACAACAGACTGGTTCCAAATAGGAAAAGGTGTACGTCAAGGTTGTATATTGTCAACCTGCTTATTTAACTTATATGCAGAGTACATCATGAGGAACGCTGGGCTGGAAGAAGCACAAGCTGGAATCAAGATTGCCGGGAGAAATATCAATAACCTAAGATATGCAGATGATACCACCCTTATGGCAGAAAGTGAAGAGGAACTCAAAGGCCTCTTGATGAAAGTGAAAGAAGAGAGTGAAAGGTTGGCTTGAAGCTCAACATCCAGAAAACGAAGATCATAGCATCTGGTCCCATCACTTCTTAGGAAATAGATGGGGAAACAGTGGAAACTGTGTCAGACTTTATTTTTTTGGGCTCCAAAATATCTGCAGATGTTGACTGCAGCCATGAAATTAAAAGACCTTACTCCTTGGAAGGAAAGTTATGACCAGCGTAGATAGAATATTTAAAAGCAGAGACATTACTTTGCCAACCAAGGTCTGTATAGTCAAGGCCATGGTTTTTCCAGTGGTCATGTTGGATGTGAGAGTTGGACTGTGAAGAAAGCTGATCGCTGAAGAATTGATGCTTTTGAACTGGGGTGCTGGAGAAAACTCTTGACAGTCCCTTGGCCTGCAAGGAGATCCAGCCAGTCCATTCTAGAAGAGATCAATCCTGGGTGTTCATTGGAAGGACTGCTGCTAAAGCTGAAACTCCAATACTTTGGCCACCTCATGCAATGAGTTGACTCACTGGAAAATACTCTGATGCTGGGAGCGATTGGGGGTAGGAGGAGACAGGGATGACAGAGAATGAGGTGGCTGGATGGCATCACCAACTCGATGGACATGAGTTTGAATGAACTCCGAGAGTTGGTGATGGACAGGGAGGCCTGGCGTGCTGTGGTTCATGGGGTCGCTAAGAGTCGGACACAACTGAGTGACTGTACTGAACTGAACTGAACTGAACTGATACACACTTCGAAACGTTCTTAAAAACTGATGAACTAGAAGAAATATTATTTTAAATACGCTGCAAAAGAGCAATGGTCCATGAAAAATTTATGATTTTCGCACCTACTGCATTCCATATCTTCAGGTCAAGGAACACCAAACCAGCTCCGTGAGCTTCGAGCACTCACTGTGAGCCCGCTGACAGAGTCTGTGGCTGGGAAGTGTGACATGTCAGTACTCCACACAGATAGGAGCACAGAGAGATGGCCGGAAATCCCGAGAACAGTCCAAATTCACCCCAGGGCCGAATGGCCAGGAAAAAGTCCAAACCAAATCATTAGATGGAGAGTTGTATACAAGTCAATGTTTCTTCACATATAATATGGCAATATTCTTGTTTTTTTCTGTTTTAGAAGATTTCTGAAGGCAATTAATATTTTCTGAAGTGAAGTTTTTGTTTTTTTCAACAAAACCCTCTTCACCCTACCCCTAGAGATTCTGATTTGGTTAAGTATGAGGTGTATTGCAGAATCTATACGGATATTTTAATTATTACAGGTGATATTAATGAAAAGGCCTGGCTGAGAATAACAAATAACAATACATACAGTCCATTTTACATAGAAAATCCCACAAAACATATGTGTCAAATTCTCAGAAACCTGACTACTGCTTGGTAATGGGATTACAAGAGATTTCAAATTCGTTTTTTCTTATGTACTTCAATTTCTGTATTTTTGTCAACTAACATATATCAATAGGAGAGGAGGACAAAAAAATGAAAGGAGAGGGTAGGAGAGGAAGAGTAGTTATTTTACACAGTAGTACACATTTTGAGGTGGGAGGTAAAGGAAGAGATATCACTTTGGTCTCATATTTTCCTGTTCTTTTTACATTAAAAAAAATTTAAAAACATACACTAGAGTTCTTTGAACTCTGAAAGTGCATGATGTAAACAGAGCTAACACTGTAAGCTGATAGTAAGGAAACAAAAAGAAAAAATAGTGGCCCTAAACATAAAACCATACTAAAATTATCATCATAACCACAGGAAGGGATAAATTATCCGAAGAAATGTACATCTGAGCTTTTGACTACCAATTATTTTTTTCACATGTTTATATAATCAGTTTCAGAGTCATTGCTGACTTTTACCTTGTAACATATTCTCACCACAAGGCCTTTCCACTAAGACTCAATCAATTTATTTCTACATTGATATACAACATTTTCCAGAAGCCTTCTATACACAACGCAGTCACAAAATTGAGCATCACTTACAGAAACTGGTGTTCAAAGAAGTTAACTGTGTAAGAGATGTGATATCTGATACATAACTATATGGGACGATCACTTTACCACTTCTTATCACTATTATTATATAGTATATAGTAATATATAAAATAACACTACATATAATAATATATATATATATACACTATATATAATAAATGTAACATATTTATATATAATAACATATAACAAACTATATGCAACCAGCACTTCCAAGCACGAAGAAATCATTTTAAATTAATAACTTTAAATTAAATCAATGTTCCCATCAAGAACAACTTCAAAATATAGGAAAAGTTTTAAAGTATCTCTTGAAGGCTACTAGAGAACTACTGAAGGAAAAGAACTAGACAGACCAGGGATCAGAGAGCAGGGAAGCATGCAGAGTTGGCCAGATAAGTGCAGCCACTTCTCCAAGGAGGTATCTACTGAACCTAGGTGTAAGGCAAGAGACTGAGATGCAAGTTTTGCCCAGGCTGATGCTAGAGAACCAAGAACCCAGCAGGGCTCTGGTAGTCATGCAAGACCATAGACAGTACATGTGTATACATAACTGAATCACCTTGCTGTAACCCCTGAAACTAACACAGCACTGTGAATCGATGATGCTCCAATATAAAATAAAAATTAGAAGGAAAAAAAGACTACAGACAAAATTCAAAACAAAAGGGACAGATGGGTGAACAGGGAAGTTCCGAGGTTTGGGCCTGACACAGAGCTAATTTTCCCTTCAAGATATTTAAAAATTCTGGAGATGCATAGGGCAGGAGGTTAGGAAGCTAAGCACAAAGCCTCTGAAAAGCAGAGTGGAGATTTTGGCAGTGTTATCAGTATAACGAAACATAAATTAGAGGCTCAAGTGCAGCTAGGGGAAATGGTCATAACTCACTCGCAGCTGGAAGCCCATCCCCTGAGTAACAACACGTCAGCAGTGGGGGCAAATGACAAGGAGGCAGAGGCTGGTCAAAACTGAAACCCAGCCTCAACTCAGCTCAGTCCCAAAATGGTACATGAGAAATGTGTTTGAGAAAATAAAAGAGGAAGGATTCCAGAAAATTGGAATCGATCATAGAAGGACCAAATGGAACTTCTGTAAGTGAAATGCATAAATGATGACGTAAAGAGCTCATTAAATATACCAGAAGAAAGAACCAGCAAAATGGAAAACAAGGCAATAGAAAATATCCAAACCAGAAGCACACAGAACAAAACCTACTGAAAAATACAGAAAAAAACATAACAGATGTGTAAAACACATGAAAATGTTTAGGACATACATAACTGGAACCTCAGAAGAGGGAAGAAAGAAGGAACAGAGGCAATATATAACAAGATGATGGTCAAGAATTTGTCAAAACTGATTAAAGACAACCCATAGATCTGGCAACCCGCTCCAGTACTCTTGCTGGAAAATCCCATGGACAGAGGAGCCTGGTAGGCTACAGTCCATGGAGTCACAATGAGTCGGACACGACTGAATGACTTCACTTTCACTTTTCTATAGATTCAAAAAGTTATGCAAATCCCCAGAAGAATACATACAAAAAATTACACCTAAGCAAATCACATTTAAACTGTGGAAAACCAACGAAAAATATCGGAAAAACAACCAGTGGGGGAAAAAAGATACCTTTCCTTCAACAGAACAACTACTGCTGGACTTTGGAATGCTAGAAAACAACTGAATGACTTACTCAGAGAACTAAGAGAAAACAACTGCTCACCATAACACTATGGTCAGCAGAAATACCCTTTAATAAGTGAAGGCAAAGTAAAGACACTTTCAGATAGGCAAAAACAGAAAAATTACTGCCCCAAACCTAAACTAAAAGATAAAAGATGAAAATTCAAAAGGAATTAAAAGCCACAAAAGAGGTGAATGTGTGGGAAAATAGAAATGAATATTCTCTGTGAAAACAAAACATAATGCCTTCAGTTCAGTCAGTTCAGTCACTCAGTCGTGTCCGACTCTCTGAGACCCCATGAATCACAGCACGCCAGGCCTCCCTGTCCATCACCAACTCCCGGAGTTCACTCAAACTCATGTCCACAGAGTCGGTGATGCCATCCAGCCATCTCATAATGCCTTAAAGATATATAAAATACAAAATAATTATGTGTAATAATAAAATGATAAAGACAGGGGTCAGAGGAGCACTAATGGGAGAGTGACCAAAGTTATTATTTTTATTAGTATATTGTAAGTCAAGAGTTCAGTTCATTTCAGTTCAGTTCAGTCGCTCAGTCGTGTCCGACTCTTTGAGACCCCATGAATCACAGCATGCCAGGCCTCCCTGTCCATCACCAACTCCCAGATTTCACTCAAGCTCATGTCCATCGAGTTGGTGATGCCATCCAGCCATCTCATTCTCTGTCATCCCCGTCTCCTCCCGCCCCCAATCCCTCTCAGCATCAGTCTTTTCCAGTGAGTCAACTCGTCGCATGAGGTGGCCAAAGTATTGCAGTTTCAGTTTTAACATCAGTCCTTCTAATGAACACCCAGGATTGATCTCCTTTAAATGGACTGGTTGGATCTCCTTGCAGTCCAAGGGACTCTTAGGAGTCTTCTCCAGCAGCCCAGTTCAAAAACATCAATTCTTCGGTGATCAGCTTTCTTCACAGTCCAACTCTCATAATTTCTGGGGTAAGCAATAAAAGAATGCACAACTAACTAGGTAATCAGAGAGAAATACAGTAATACAAAAGAAGTCAAGACAGGAGAGAGAAAAAGAAAAAGAGTTTGGAAATATTGAAATAGAATAATAAGATGGCAGTTTTAACCCAAGTACCTCACCAATTGCATTATATATAAATGAACTACCGACTACATAAGAGAGTAAGATTGCTGGACTAGGTACAAAAAAATTTGCTGACAGGAATGCAAAATGAGGCAACCACTATGGAAAACATTTTGGCGATTATTCAAGCAGTTAAACGCAAAAGTGTCACGTGACCCTGCAATTCCACTCCTAGGAATGACCCCAAATAACTTTAAATCATGTCCAAGCAAAAATAATCCTGCTTATTTAACTTATATGCAGAGTACATCATGTGAAATACCAGACTGGACAAAGCACATGCCGGACTCAAGATTGCCGGGAGAAATATCAATAACCTCGGATGCGCAGATGACACGACCCTTATGGCAGAAAGCAAGGAACCAAAGAGCCTTTGGATGACAGTGAAAGAGGAGAGTGAACAAGTCGGCTTATCCCGCCGCCTTCTATCTCTCCCCTGGCCCCTCAGGCTAATTTGCCAAAATGACCAACACAAAGGGAAACAGGAGGGGCAACCGCTACATGTTCTCTAGGCCTTTTAGAAAACATGGAGTTGTTCCTGCGGCCACATACATGTGTGCTGGGAGCCAGCAAGGGAAATCCTACCCATGGCAAAGGTCAGTTGGGGAAGAGGCCTGACGGGCAAAGGCTAATCAGGATTCGAGGAACACTCTGGACTTACCTGAGCATCTACCCCAAAGAAAATCGGAGTCTGACTGCCTTACTATCTTACACCTCTTACCAAGTCCTCTAATACTTACAGGGGCTTCCCCCAACCACCTTTCTCTGAAAACATTAATTCAGAGCTGTAGTTAAAAAGTTCTCTTCCGCTTAATAGGAGTGTTCCCATCCAAGGCCCTCTGATAGCTTTCTAACTTGCCTGACAAGTTTGTCCGGGCTCTTACAACTACGAATGTGACTGTTTACAGCCTCCCAGACATGCAAGGACAGAAAACCTAATATTCTAAAATATAGGAATTTGCTGAAGAAGTTAAAATCATTAGAATAGTACTAAAAAAGACTTCATTTTTGAATCAATGTTTGTTACAAAGTTCCCATATTTTCTATCTATTATATCCTTGGAAATATATTAATCACATATAGAGAAAATAAGTAGTAACCTTTGATTTAACCACATCAGATCTTAAGTTAATAAATTCCTTTCTTGTAGCTCACTACACCCTTGCCTTATAGGAATGTAACCATGTCATGTGTCTTTGAAGAATAGCGCCTGACTTTAGGAAAATCACATTGAAAGATTTTCTAGCTGACTAAACTTTGTTAGGAGAGAGGGCCATAAACTGTTATCAGGCCTCCTGGCCAGAAGATGATGTAAACCACCTAAAACTTTTGTATATCACGAGACAAACAAAAATAAACCCTGATCCTGATAAGGGTCAAGATTGCTGACTCTGCATGATTTTGACGTGACTCTATACCTCCCTTTCTCTAATTTTTATGTGCACAACTTAGGGTATAAAAGCAGCACTGGAAAATAAAGTTTTGGGCCTTGCTCACTGAAACTCAGTCTCCCCGTGTCGTTTTTTTTCCTTTTCTCTATTCTCCTTTTTCTGGTTGAGATCCTTGAAGTACTGGGCCCTATGCGTTTACTTATCTGCCTGGGCTTCTAAGACCCACCCGAGGGGGTGCCCTGGTGGGGTGCCTCCAGTGATTCGAGAGGGCGCCTGCGGCCTACGTAAACAGAGCAAGCCCCGTGCTGGGGTTTTATTGGTTTCCTGCGTAAACCACGGAATTATCAGCCTCTGTCTCTCTCTCTTTTTTTTTTCCTCTCTCTCTCGCTGACGCTGATGCCATTCATCCTGAGGATACCCTGGGTCCATATTGAGGCAGGTCCCCAATACATGTGAATCTACAAGAAGGGGCATATTGTAGATATCAAGGGAATGGGTACTGTTCAACAAGGAATGCCCCACAAATGTTACCATTGCAAAACTGGGAGAGTCTACAATGTCACCCAGCATGCTGTTGGCATCATTGTAAACAAACAAGTTAAGGGCAAAATTCTTGCCAGGAGAATTATTGTGCGTATTGAGCATATTAAGCACTCTAAAAGCTGAGATAACTTTCTGAAACGTGTGAAGGAAAACAATCAGAAAAAGAAGGAAGTCAAAGGAAAAGGGACTTGGGTTCAGCTGAAGCGCCAGCCTGCTCCATCCAGAGAAGCACACTTTGTGAGGACCAATGGAAAGGAACCCGAACTGCTGGAGCCCATTCCCTATGAATCCATGGCCTGATGGGTGTAAAAATAAAGACCTGGACTGTAAAAAAAAAAAAAAAACTTGGCTTAAAATACAACATTCAGAAAACTAAGATGACGACATCCAGTCCCATCACTTCATGGCAAATAGACAGGGAAACATTGGAAACAGTGAGAGACTATTTTGGGGGACTCCCAAATCACTGCAGATGGTGACTGCAGCCATGATATTAAAAGGCACTTGCTTCTTGGAAGAAAAGTTCTGACCATCCTGGATGGCATATTAAAAAGCAGACATTACTTGCCAACAAAGGTCCATCTAGTCAAAGCTATGGGTTTTCCGGTAGTCATGTATGGATGTGAGAGTTGAACTATAAAGAAAGCTGAGTGCTAAAGAATTGATGCTTTTGAACTGTGGTGTTGGGGAACACTCTTGAGAGTCCCTTGGACAGAAAGGAGATCAAACCACTCTATCATAAAGGAAATCCGTCCTGAATACTCATTGGAAAGACTGATGCTGAAGCTGAAACTCCAATACTTTGGCCACCTGATGGGAAGAACTGACTCACTGGGAAAGAACCTGATGCTGGGAGAGACTGAAGGCGGGAGGAGAAGGGGATGACCCAGGATGAGATGGTTGGATGGCATCACCGACTAAATGCACAGGATTTTGAGCAAGCTCTGGGAGTTGGTGATGGGCAGGGAGGCCTGGCAAGCTACAGTCCATGGGGTTGCAAAGAGTCGGACACGACTGAGCAACTGACCTGAACTGAAGCAAAAATGTGCATATGAATGTTCATAACAGAGTAGTGTTATTCATAATAACCAAAAAGCGAAAAATAAAGCAAAAGCAAGCAAAGGAAAGGAAATAATAAAGAAGAGAAGTCAATGACACTGAAATCAGAAAAACAATTTAAAAAAAATATCACTCAACCCAAGAGATGGTTCTTTGAAAACTTCAGTACAATTGATAGTGTTCTAGTACGAATGAGTTAAAATGACAGAGAAAAACAACGTAACCAATATCAAGAATGAAAAAAAGGGTATCACTAGAGACTGTACCGTCATTAAAAATAGAATAAGAAAGAACTTCCCTAGTGCCCAGTGGTTAAGAATCTGCCTGCGAATGCAGGGGACACAGGTTCGATCCCTGGTCCAGGAAGATCCCTCATGCTTCAGAGTGACATGCCCGTGTGCCACAGCTACTGAAGCCCACACTCTAAAGCCCAGGCCCTCCAACAAGAGAAGCCACCACAATGAAAAGCCTAAAACAAAGAGTAGCCCTGACACTCTGCAACTAGGGAAAGACTGCACGCAGCAATGACAACCCAGCACAGCCAAAAATAACTTTCACTTTCCAATAAAAATGCTAAAAATATATAAGTAATATTACAAGCAACTCTGTGCATATAAACCAGACAATTTAGATGAAGTAGACCAATTCTTCATAAGTCAGACTACCAAAACTCACCCAAGATGAAACTGATAATCTGAACAGTCCTATAACTATTCGACAACTTGAATTTGTAGTTTAAAATCTCCTGAAAAAAGATATTCAGGCTCGATGCTTCATTGGTAAAAATCTAACAATTTTAAAAGAATACCAGTTGTACACAATCTCTTCCAGAAAACAGCAGAGAACTAAGGCAAACAAATTCTGTGAACTTCGGATTACTTAATATTCAGTTCAGTTCAGTTGCTCAGTTGTGTGCAACTCTTTGAGACCCCATAGATTGCAGCAAGCCAGGTATCCCTGTCCATTACCAACTCCCAGAGTTTACTTAAACTCATGTCCACTGAGTTGGTGATGCCATCCAACCATCTCATCCTCTGTCATCCCCTTCTCCTCCCGCCTTCAATCTTTCCCAGTACTAGGGTCTTTCCCAATGAGTCAGTTCTTCCCATCAGGTGGCCAAACAATCTTGCTATGGAGCCAAACAATCTTGCTATTCCAAAGAACAGCAAGGAGAGATAAGAAAGCCTTCCTCAGTGATCAGTGCAAAGAAATAGAGGAAAACATTAGAATGGTAAAGACTAGAGATCTCTTCAAGAAAACTGGAGATACCAAGGGAACACTTCATCCAAATATGGGCTCAATAAAGGACAGAAATGACACGGACCTAACAGAAGCAGAAGATATTAAGAAGAGGTGGCAAGAATACACGGAAGAATTCTTTAATATTAAAGCAAAACAAAAGTGAGTCCGTTGCTCAATCATATCTGACTCTTTGCAATCTCATGGACTGTAGCCCGACAGTCTCCTCCGTCCATGGAAAGCTCCAGGCAAGAATACTGGAGTGGGATGCCATGCCCTTCTCCAGGGGATCATCCTGACCCAGGGATTTAACCTGTGTCTCCTGCATTGCAGGCAGAGTCTTTACTTTCTGAGTCACCAAGGAAGCCCAACAAAGATAACACAAAAGATGAAAACTGTAGACAAATACCACCCCCTTAAAAATGCAAAAATCCTTCATAAAATAGTAGGAAATCAAGTCCAAAAATATATTAAAAGCATTATACAACACCACAACTTAGTAGGATTTGTTCGAGAAATCCAAAGCTGGTTCAATATTCCAACATCAATGTAATCCACCAAATCAACAGGCTAACATAACAAAGAGAAAAATCACACAATCATACCAAATGATGCCAAAAAAGCATTCATGATTTTAAAAGTTTTCAGTAGACTAGATATAGAAAGTAACTTCTTCAACTTGACAAAGTATATATACAAAAACCCTACGGTAAACATCATACTTTGTGGTGAAACACTGGATTTCTATCTTCAACACTGGAAACAAGGGAAGAATGTCTAGTCCCACCACTCATATTCAGCAGAGTCCTAGAAGTCCCATCAGCACAAAACAAGAAAAGGAAACAAAAAGTGTAGAGACTGGAAAAAGAAAACTGTCCCTATTTGCATGTGACATTACTGTCTACATAGAACATCCCAAGGAATCTCAAAAAAAACTTTTTAAAATTAGTAACAACAACAAAAAGCTAATAAAATTTATTAGTCCTAGAATGAGTAAGTTCAACAAGGTTGCAGAATACAAGAAAAGCATACCAAAAATGAATTTCTGTATGCAATTGTGCTTTTATATATATTGAACATGCAGAAGCAATATTAAAACAATAAGGATATGGGGAAGAGGGAGGTGGGAGGGGGGCTCAAGAGGGGCAACACATGCACACCCAGGGCAGATTCGTGTCAATGTATGGCAAATCCAACCAATATATTAATGTAGAGTAATTTGCCTCCAAATAAAAAAAACAAACAAACAAACAAAAAAAAACATTTACAACAACCTGAAAAAAAAAAAAAAAGAAACACTTGGGTATATACTTAACGGAAAACATACGGCTTGTGTGCTGAAAGGAAGATATAAATAAATGAACAGATATATGTTTTATTAGTCTGTTAGGGCTGTTGTAACAAAGTCCCTCAAACTGAATGGCTTAAACAACAGAAATTGATTGTGTCATATTTCTGAAAGCTAAAAGTCTGAGACCAAGGTGCTAGCAGAGCCATACTCCCTCTAAAGGTGATAGGGAAAGTTTTGTTCCAGGTACCTTTCTCAGCTTCTAGTTGCTCCTTGGCTCGTGGCAGCACATGCCTAAGCTTCAGACAGCATTCTCTCCATGCTTCTACACATATCGACCCTCTATGCGCACCTGTGTCTAAAATGGCCTTTTCTAAGGGCACCTGTCATATTGGAACAGGAGTCCCTCACTACTTCAGTATACATATGTCTTAACTAATAACATTGAGAATGACCCTGTTTTCAGATAAGGTCACATTCTGAGGTACTGGAGGTTAGGGCTTATTAGGAGCACTCAAGGGACTCCCCTGATGGCTCAGACAGTAAAGGAGCTGCCTGCAATGCGAGAGACCCAGGTGCAATTCCTAGATCGAGAAGATCCCTTGGACAAGGGAATGGTTACGCACTCCAGTATTCTTCCCTGGAGAGAATTCCATGGAGAGAGGAGCCTGACGGGCTACAGTCCATGGGGTCACAGAGAGTCAGACACGACCAAGCGGCTAACACTTTCACTTTTCAGGGGGACTCAAGTCAATCCACAACAGCATTGTTTATGGATTGGAGATTCAACATCTGACCTCTAGATTTAGTAACACTTCTGTCACAATCCAGTAGCACTTTTAGTAGTTAAAGACAAGCTTATTCTAGATTTTATGTGAAAACAAGTAGAATAAAAGAAACAATTTTGAAAAAAAAGTGGGAAAAATCTTACTATCCAATTTTAAGATTTACTATATAGCTAACAAAAATCAAGACACTGTGGTTTGGTGGTAAAATAGACTCAAAGATCAACAAGACAGAATAGAGAACCCAAATATAAATCTATACAAGGACAAATAACGGATTTTTGAGGAAAAAGCAAAAGCAGTTCAATAGTGTAAGGATAGAGATAGCCTTTCCAACAAATACCGCTGAAGCTAGTGGAAAAAAATAAAATGAAACTTACCTTGTACAAATTAACTCAAAATTGATCATAGATTTAGATGTGAGACATAAAGGTATAAAACTTCAGAGAATTTGCAGACCAACTGAAGAGTTCTTATAAACGACACCAAACACGCAGTCTCTAAAAGGAAAAAAAAAACTTGGTAAACTGGATTTTGTTAAAATTTAAGACTTCTATTCTCCTAGACTTTGTTAAAAGGATGAAAAAGCAAGTTATAGATGAGAATAAGCTATTTACAAGCTACATTTCCAACAAAGGATTTGTATCTAGAATATATAAAGAACTCTGAAAGGTCAAAAGTCAAAAACAATTCAAATGAAAATGAACAATAGACATGAACAGACATTTGATCAAAGAAGGTATATGAATGGCACATGAAAAGATATCCAACATTATTCGCCATAAGGGAAATTAAAATTGAAATCACGTAAGATACCACATCATCTGAGAAAAGCTGAATAAAAAAGTGCAAATACCAAATGGTGGTAAGAATGCTGAGAATGTACTTCTCTCATACACTGCTGGTAGAATGTAAAACGGTAGAACTTCTATGGAAAATAATTGAGTAGTTTCTTAAAAATTCAAACACATGCTTATCATATAACCCAGCAATCACACTCCTGGGCATTTATTTATCCAAAAGGAAAATTTATGTCTGCACAAAAACCTGTATATTATTGTTCATAGCAGCTTTATTTGTAATAGCAAAAAGCTGGAAACAACTCAGTATCCTTCAGTGAATGATTAAACAAACTGCAGAACATCTCTATAACGGAATAGTAATCAGCAATTAAAAACAGTCACGACTGGTATATGAAACAACCTGGATGGATCTTAAGGGTATTATGCTGAAAGAAAACAGTCAATCTCAAAAGATTATATACTGTATGATTCTATTTATATAACATTCTTGAAATGAAAAAAATTATAGGGACAGAGAACAAATCATTGCCTGGGAATAGGAAAGGGTGGTAGGGAGAAAGGAAGCAAAAGAAAGATGTGGTGATAAACACAGTTCTGTATCGTTTTGATGTTTTGTTTTCTTTTTGCCACGCTGCAGGTCTTGTGGGATCTCAGTTCCCCAACCAGGGATCTGAACTAATTCCTGCCCCCTGCAGTGGAAGCACAGTATCCTAACCACTGGACTGCTAGTGAATTTCCACAGTATCTTAACCAAAGTGATGGCTACATGAATATATACACGTGATAAAAATGCACAGACAATAAAAATACATGTACATGTGCATATACAGACACAAAAATGAGAACATGTAAAAACTGGTCAAATATGATAAAGGGCTAAAGAGTATACCAATGATAACTTTCCTTTTTTTTTTTTTTCCAGATTACCTGTGCCTTTAAATTTTTTAAATTATTTATTTGGCTCTGCTGGGTCTTCATTGCTGAGTGCAGGCTTTCTCTAGCTGCAGTGAGTGGGGGCTACTCTCTAGTTGCATTGTGCAGGCTTCTCATTGCAGTGGCTTCTCTTGTTGCAGAACACAGGCTCTAGGGCTTAGAGGCTTCAGTAGTTGTGGTACATGGGCTTAGCTCGAGGCATGTGGGATCGTCCTGGATCAGGGATCAAACTGGTGTCCCCTGTACTGGCTAGAGTATTCTTAACCACTTGACCACTAGGGAAGTCCAATGTCTCAGTTTTGATACTAATAGCTACATAAGATAGCAAGACACCACCTGCTCCAAGCCCCTGGTGAAACTAGCTACAGTATATAGAATTTCTACACTACTTTAACTTCCTGAGCTGCTGCTGCTAAGTTGTTTCAGTCGTGTCTGACCCTGTGTGACCCCATAGATGGCAGCCCACCAGACTCCCCCATCCATGGGATTTTCCAGGCAAGAGTACTGGAGTGGGTTGCCACTGCCTTCTCCCTGTGAGTCTATAACTGTTTTAAAGTTTATGGATTCCCTGGTGGTCCAGTGGTTAAGAATCCACACTGAAATGCAAGGGACACCAGTTCAATCCCTGGTCTGGGAAGATCCCACATGCCATAGGGCTACAGAGCCAGTAGGCCACAACTAATGAGCCCGAGCTCTGGAGACTGAAAGTTGCAACTATTAAGCCCACGCTCCATGACTACTGAATTCTATGCACTTTAGAGCCTGTGCCCTGAAACAAGAGAAGCCACTGCATTGAAGAAGTTCTTAAACCACAACTGGAAAAAGACTGTGCACAGTAACGAAGACCCAGTGCCACCAAAAAAAAAAAAAAAAAAAAAAACTTCAAAGCTTAAAATTGCATTATATTCACAGCTGATACGTGTGTAGACATCACGCATGAAGGCATGTGCATGCCCTAAGTCAGCCTCAGACTCGCTCAGTCCCCAACCATACAACACCAACCAAGCTGATACTGACATGTCACCATGTTAGTAAAACCTCCATTTGTGAGTCCCATCATGAATTATAAAATTGACTTGAATCCCTATTTTGTGCTGACTGCACTGAGTATAAGGCTTTAAGTTTATGCTTCTGTCACTCACTAGCTAGAAGTATCTTGTGCTGTATCTCAGCTAGCATTTATGGACACTTACTACAGGCTGGGCAGTGTTGTAAGTGCTTCACACACCTAACTTAATCTTCTCAACAATCCCATAAGGGAGGTACTATAAACAGTCATACCATTTTATATTAAATGTGAAGAAAAGAAGACATAGAAAGTTAAGTACCTCGCCGAAGATCACATAGCTACAAAGACAGTCCCAAGAGTTAAACCGTGGCATTCTTATCCAGAGCCCTTGAGCTTATAAACCAGTTTGCTCTCTGTGACCTCTCTAAATTTCAGCTTTTCCTCTATAAAATGGTGTTAATATATATAGATACATTAATGAGATCAAACCAGTCCAGTCCATCCTAAAGGGAATCAACCCTGAATATTCACTGCAAGGACTGATGCTGAAGCTGAAGCTCCAACACTTTGGCCACCTGATGTGAAGAGCCAACTCACTGGAAAAGACCCTGATGCTGGAAAAGACTGAGGGGAGGAGGAGAAGGAGATGACAGAGGATGAGACGACTGGATGGCATCACAGACTCAATGGAGATGAGTTTGAGCAAATTCCAGGAGATGGCGAAGGACAGAGAAGCCTGGCATGCTGCAGTCCGTGGGGTTGCAAAGACTTGGACACAACTTAGAGACCAAACAACAACACTATATACAAATAAGAATATACAAAATAGGATACAGCACCTAGTAAATGACAGCTTAAAAAGAGATTAGGAAAGAGTTACAAATTAATAAAGCTGCAGAAGGCCTATTTGATGGGCACGAGGAACCCTGCTCAATTCCCTGTGCTCAACTACCAAGTGAAAAAGTCAACTGTCAACTGTAATGGTGTTTTTCAAAAAACAAAAGAAAACATGCATTAATCTCTACATCATGACTCTGGGTGAAAGAAACCAGACATTAAAAAAGTAGATACTACATGTACATTCATATAAAACTCTACAAAATGAACACTAACCCACAGTGACAGAAAGCAGATCAGTGGTTGCTTACAGCAGGGAGTCAACTCAGAGGGGTGGACTACAATGGGCACAGGGAAGCTTCTGTAGTATAATACTGTTGGTCGCTCAGTTGTGTCAGACTCTTTGTGACGCCAAGGACTGTGGCCCACCAGGCTCTGTCCACAGGATTCTCCACGCAACAATACTGGAGTGGATTGCCATTCCCTTCTCCAGAGGATCTTCCCGATCCAGGGACAGAACCTGGGTCTCCTGCATTGCAGGCAGATTCTTTACTGTCTGAGCCACAGGGACGATCGCCAGGAAGCTTTTGAGGTGATGCACATGTATGTTATCTTGATAGTGATGATGGTTTCACAGATATATACTTCTGTCAAAACTCAACCTGAACACTGTTAAATGGGTACAGTTCAGTTCAGTCGCTCAGTCGTGTCCAACTCTCTGTGACCCTATGAATCACAGCATGTCAGGCCTCCCTGTCCATCACCAACTCCTGGAGTTCACTCAATCTCATGTCCACAGAGTCGGTGATGTCATCCAGCCATCCCATTCTCTGTCGTCCCCTTCTCCTCCCACCCCCAACCTTTCCCAGCATCAGAGTCTTTTCCAGTGAGTCAACTCGTCACATGAGGTGACCAAAGTATTGCAGTTTCAGCTTTAGCATCAGTCCTTCCAATGAACACCTAGGATTGATCTCCTTTAGAATGGACTGGTTGGATCTCCTTGCAGTCCAAGGGACTCTCAAGAGTCTTCTCCAGCACCACAGTTCAAAAGCATCAATTCTTCGGCGATCAGCTTTCTTCACAGTCCAACTCACACATCCATATATGACCATGAGAAA
The DNA here is from genome assembly GCF_049115385.1 of Moschus berezovskii. Taxonomy (NCBI): domain Eukaryota; kingdom Metazoa; phylum Chordata; class Mammalia; order Artiodactyla; family Moschidae; genus Moschus; species Moschus berezovskii. The sequence continues at coordinate 11,719,736 of NC_142482.1, read as the reverse complement.
AACCATAGCCTTGACTATATGGACCTTGGTTGGCAAAGTAATGTCTCTGCTTTTTCGTATACTATCAAGGTTGGTCATAGCTTTCCTTCCAAGAAGTAAGCGTCATTTAATTTCATGGTTGCAATCAGCGTCTGCAGTGATTTTAGAGCCCAAAAAATTAAAGTCTGACACTGTTTCCATTGTTTTTCCATCTATTTCCCACGAAGTGATGGGACCAGATGCCATGATCTTTGTTTTCTGAATGTTGAGCTTCAAGCCAACCTTTTCACTCTTCTCTTTCACTTTCATCAAGAGGCTTTTTAATTCCTCTTCACTTTCTGCCATAAGGGTAGTGTCATCTGCATATCTGAGGTTATTGATATTTCTCCCAGCAATCTTGATTCCAGCTTGTGCTTCTTCCAGCCCAGCGTTCCTCATGATGTACTCTGCATATAAGTTAAATAAGCAATGTGACAATATACAGCCTTGATGTACTCCTTTTCCTATTTGGAACCAGTCTGTTGTTCCATGTCCAGTTCTAACTGTTGCTTCCTGACCTGCATACAGGTTTCTCAAGAGGCAGGTCAGGTGGTCTGGGATTCCCATCTCTTTCAGAATGTTCCACAGTTTATTGTAATCCACACAGTCAAAGGCCTTGGCATAGTCAATGAAGCAGAAATAGATGTTTTTCTGGAACTCTCTTGCTTTCTCCATGATCCAGCGGATGTTGGCAATTGGATCTCTGGTGCCTCTGCCTTTTCTAAAACCTGCTTGAACATCTGGGAGTTCACGGTTCACATATTGCTGAAGCCTGGCTTGGAGAATTTTGAACATGACTTTAGTAGCGTGTGAGATGAGTGCAATTGTGCGGTAGTTTGAGCATTCTTTGGCATTGCCTTTCTTTGGGATTGGAATGAAGACTGACCTCTTCCAGTCCTGTGGCCACTGCTGAGTTTTCCAAATTTGCTGGCATATTGAGTGCAGCACTTTCACAGCATCATCTTTCAAGATTTGAAATAGCTCAACTGGAATTCCATCACCTCCAGTAGCTTTGTTCGCAGTGATGCTCTCTAAGGCCCACTTGACTTCACATTCCAAGATGTCTGGCTCTAGGTCTCTCACGTCTGCACCGCCGGGGCAGGCGTCTCTCACATCTGCACCGCCGGCGCTGCTTCTCTTGCATGGGTACAGTTAACTCTATACAAATCATACCTCAATAGAGTTATTTACAAACAAAAAGCATTCATCTTTTTCAAATAAGCAAACTGCCCTGATTATGGCCACCTCATGCGACGAGTTGACTCACTGGAAAAGAGTCTGATCCTAGGAGCGATTGGGGGTGGGAGGAGACGGGGACGACAGAGAATGAGATGGCTGGATGACATCACCGGCTCGATGGACATGAGTTTGAGTGAACTCTGGGAGTTGGTGATGGACGGGGAGGCCTGGTGTGCTGTGATTCTTTGGGTCGCAAAGAGTCAGACACGATTGAGTGACTGAACTGAACTGAAATGTATGTTTAACTTCAGCAAAGTAAATATTAAGTGAGTTAGCCAGCATACTGCCAAGTTGAGACTATATATAAGGAACACAGACTATCAAAGCTCTATCAAGGAGGAAAAAATAATCTTCAATAGATAAAAATTTTAAAAGATTCTTACTGAGTACTCCCTTAAGCTGCAGTACTTTTATTCACTAAATTAAGACCAGGGTATACGAAGTTTACAAACTGAAAAATAACTTTCTAAAATTAAATTTCTGGCTTCTTCAACAAAGGTGCAAGATAGGGAACCTTCTATTCTTTGTTCAAATTCAAATCAACCAAGCCTTTTTGCTCCCATTCTCTTTCTTCTTTGAAATTTCCGTTCCTGCTGACAAGCTTTGAAGCACAGCAACAGCCCAAGCTTAGCAAGGAGTGTGAAAGGGGAACAGAGTCAAAGGCCAAAATTTGATTCATGAGAATCAGAATGCCAATCTCTGTCACTCTACAAATGGTGGGATAACCATAGAAACTGTATCCTACTGGGTTTGGGAATATTATGACTAAATTCACTAAATGTGAAACCAAATGTGGAATGGCCTTGAAAATTCATAAATGGTATTCATTCTATTTGAGATCCAAATTAGAGTATGAAATTATTTTTAAATAGAATAATTTTAAGTGATGTAAAACAAGACCTTTAAAAACTTTTTTCTAAGAATAAAATTCTAAAGAGAAAAGGTTTAAAACTTTAAGAATTACTCTATATTATATATATATATATATATATATATATATATATAAAGAAATCTCTACGTTTCTAAAATACCTTTAATCCCATAGATTTGCTTTTCTTTTACAAAATTTTGTTAATGAGTTTATGGCAGCATATTATATACTTCCCAATATTAGTTCAGTGAGCTAGTTTGCTGAAATATGACTTTATCACAGGAGTATATTTATCTTAGGTCAAAGGGGAGCTCCTGAAGCAGCCCATAAAATTTGACTTTTCTTCTGGAAGTAAACTTTTAGCGTTTCAAGTATCATGAATGGTTATGAATTATAGTCTGTCTCAAAAGATAAAACTTTACAAACCAAACTCATCAGTATTAATACTTAAATTTAAAATAAGCATTTTAAGGCATTCTTTTTTTTTTGTTTATTTCAATTGGAGGCTAATTACTTTACATTATTGTACTGGTTTTGCCATACATTGACATGAATCTGCCCCGGGTGTAGCGATCTAAAATGCAAGAAAATCAATTAAACTGTTAAAAGTTTATTTTTTCCTAAAGTCAGAAATAACTAACTGCAATTAATTCTCCACCACATGTGTATTTTTCACGTTTTTCAATTTAGAAGTTCCCTGGCTGATTTTCCTGTCACACGATAGGCTCGTCAATCCACTTCACCAGGCTGTTGTTTGCTTAGGGAAAACCACCTTATTAATACTAACCTAAATTGAAGATAATAAGTCAGTCTGCCTGATAATGCATGTATCCTAAAAATATAAGCCATGAATTTAAAGAATAAATACAATCAAAGAAATGTCTTTTCCTCAAATGCCTATCCACAGAACGTTAATCACTGGTACAAAGGGGTATTAAATTATAGTATCCTCTTAAAAAAAAAAAAAACCTTGCCTTTCAAGGTCAATTCAAACATAATCTGCAACTGATCCTTTCCACACATGATCCTTTCTCTTTTGAATCCTCTGAGCACTATATGCCTATTTATAGCATTTACCAAATTCTTCCTTAAGTTTCAGTCATTCAGATAAAAACATATTTAATAAATACTAAGTCGGAGACACTGCAACTGGGAGCTAGACAAAAAAGGACAGCTGGGATTTTTAAAAATAAAGTTTTCATACTAATTTTACGATTTTAAAAACACAATGTGTTTCTTACAAAAAAAATCAGAAAACACAAACATTAAATGAAAAACACAGAAAACACAAATAAATCGTGTTAATTCAAGAACAATCACTGTTGGTCTTGAAAAAATCTTTCCAGATCACTTACTCTACATGAACATGAATACACTTCTTTTCTTCATCAAAAACAGGATGATACCACATACATTATTTTATTATCTATTCCTATTTTTTCCTATTAATTAATGTATCAAATTTGGCTTCCCTGGTGGCTCAGTAGTAAAGAATCCACCCACCAAGCAGTAGATGCTGGTTTAATCCCTGGGTCGGGGAGATTCCCTCGAGGAGGAAATGGCAAACCCACTCCAGTATTCTTGCCTGGGAAATCCCATGAACAGAGAAACCTGGAGGGTACATCAAGTACAACCATTACAATTTGACAGGCAAAGATGGAGATGAGATTACTTAGGCATAAAGAGAATGAGAGGTCTAGAGATAAGAAAGCTGGTTTGTTTTATTCCTTTACTTTACTATACTACTTAGAAGTGTAAATACATAATGTTGAAATCTTCAAGTTGCTTTGGCCTTTCCCTGCTCCAAAAAAAAGGGCAAAGGAAAACACTGGTGTTCACAGGAAAGTGGTATCTTTGGTACTCCTGTCAGGACTACCATTACTAACCCCAACAAACCCACAACTATTGACAATTCCAGAAGATCATGTGCTGAGGTACACCTCTACAACACAACCACGACTGACTAGCACCTCTTCCGGAATTCACAGTTTATGAAGTTCATTAACTAACTCAAACATTTACTTAGCAGTTACTATGTGTAAGGTACTATGTTAGCTGCTGGCCCTACAAAGATGAATAAGGGCCTCAACAGCAAGTTCTGCTTTCAAAAGCAAATGTCCTTCAGCAGGACCTGAACTAAAAAATGAAGATAAGTTCGTACCCAATACAGTGGCTATCATTCCAAAACAAAAACCCAGAAAATAACTCGTGTTGGTGAGGATGTAGAGATACTGGAAGCCTTGTGCATCGCTAGCAAAAATGTAAAATGGAGCTGCTGCTATACAAAACAGTTCAGCGGTTCCTCAAAAAACTAAACAGGATTATCATGCTATCCTAAAACTTCACTTCTGGGAATACGAAAAAACAACAACAACAACAACAACAAGAACTACTTAAAGCAAGAGGAGCACGGGAAGGTGGCAGAGGAATAGGATGGGGCAACCACTTTTTCCCCCACAAAATCAACAAAAGAACATTTGAACGCTGTGTAAATCCCACAAAACAACTTCTGAATACCGGCAGAGGACATCAGGCACCCAGAAAAGCAGCCCATAGTCTTCGAAAGGAGGTAGGAAATAGTATAAAAGACAAAAAGAGAGGCAAAAGAGGGAGGGACGGAGCTCCGTCCCGGGAAGGGAGGCTTAAAAAAAAAAGAGAGAAGTTTCCAAACACTTGAAAACACGGGCGAGTCTGTGGCCAGCCTTGGAACCTCAGAGGGCCACATAACTGGGAGAAAAAAAGACATAAATAATTAAAACCCACAGACTAAGTGCCCAGAGGAAACTCTCAGCAGAGAAGTGGTGCAGACGCCCGCAACCCCCACTAGCAGACGGGGGCTGGGCAGGGAGGCACGGCGGCAGGGCTTAGAGAGAGGATGGGACCTGAACGCCCCAAGGGCAAGCTGAGGGCATTAAGTGGAGACAGCTAAGCAGAATGTGCAGCGAAAAGCCCCAACCTAAGACTCCACCAGCCCCACTCACAGAACAAAGGACTGAGTAGAGCGAGCCGGCTGTGGAGGGCCATCCCCCAGCCCCTGCCCGGACAGGCAGGGAGGGGGGCCAGCTCCAGAAGGGGCAGCCGCGTTCCCAGAGAGGCTTCCCATACCAAGCTGCAGGCAGGCTTCCTTGCTAACAAAAACTTCTTGGCTTCAGGCCGGTCGATATCCACCTGAGAAGGTGCACCGGTTGTACACCCAGAAAACTGAGCGGCAGGGACCAGGGAGGCGATAAGTCACAGTGACCGTGCTCACCAAATGCCTGGTCACCTGAGCTGCTCGGACCGGGAAGGCACTAAACACAGGCCCAACCAAGTCTGCGCCCTTGTAGAGTACCCCAGGACCTTAACCTGAGCTGCTCAGACCTGGGAAGTGCATGCAACTCAGCACCAGCCGTGGTCAGCTCCCGGCAGAGCAACCCAGAGCCTGAGCAGCATAAACAGGGAAATCACACACGTCGCAAGCAGAAGCATTCCCAGAGTAGTCAAGACACTGTGCTCAATCCCCACAGACATCAGGGATATTTGCTAACAGCGTCCCTCCCTCCCCACAGCACGACTGAACAGGAGAGCCAAAATAAATAAATAAATAAATAAAAGTGTCCACCACCGCCCCCTGGTGTCAGGACGGGATTTAGACACTGAAGAGACCAGCAAACAGAAGAGCTTTTACCGAAGAAAAGGCCTTGGAAGTAACAGAGGGAGAAGTCTTGAGCCTAATGCAAGAATAAGACTGAAAACCAGAGGCAGAGGCTTAAGTCCAAATCCTGAGAACACCAGAGATCTCCTGTTCACAGGAACATTAATTCATAGGTGCTAATCAAATGCCTCCATACATACACTGAAACCAGGCACCACCCAAGGTTCAACAAGTTTCATTGAAAGACATACCAGGCAAATTCTCCAGCAACACAGGATAATAGCCCTGAGCTTCAATATACAGGCTTCCCGAAGCCACTCCAAACCATTGACATCTCAAACTCATTACTGGACACTTCATTGCACTCCAGAGAGAAGAAATCCAGCTCCACCCACCAGAACACTGACACAAGTTTCCCTAACCAGGGAACCTTGACAAGTCACCCATCCAACCTCACAAACGAGGTAACTACAAAATAAAGAGAACTCCACAAACTGCCAGAGGACAGAAAGGCCACCCCAAGCACAGCAATACAAGCAAGATGGAGAGGCAGAGAAATACCCAGCAAGTAAAGGGACAGGATAAATGTCCACCAACACAAACAAAAGAGGAAGACATACGGAAGCTACCTGATAAAGAATTTTGAATTTTAATTGTGAAAATGATTCAAAACCTGGGAAGCAAAATGGAGTTACAGATAAATAAAGTGGAGAAAAGAATTGAGAAGATGCAAGAAATGTTTAATAAGAAATTAGAGGAAATAAAAATGAGTCAATATACAATGAATAATGCAATAGATGAGATCAGAAACACTCTCGAGGGAACAAACAGTACAATAACAGAGGCAGAAAACAGGATAAGTGAGCTAGAAGATAGAATTGAAGAAATAAAGGAAACAGAGACGGAAAAAGAAAAACGAATTAAAAGAAATGAGGACAATATTAGAGACCTCTGGGACAATGTCAAACGACCCAACATTCGAATCATAGGAGTCCCAGAATAAGAAGACAAAAAGAAAGACAATGAGAGAATACTTGAGGAGATAATAGTTGAAAATTTCCCTAAAATGGGAAAGGAAATAATCACCCAAGTCTAAGAAACCCAGAGAGTCCCTAACAGGATAAACCCAAGGCGAAATACTCCAAGACACATATTAATTAAATTAACAAAGATCAAACACAAAGAACAACTATTAAAAGCAGCAAGGGAAAAGCAGCAAATAACACACAAGGGGATCCCCATAAGGATAACAGCTGATTTTTCAACAGAAACTTTTCAGGCCAGGAGAGAATCGCAAGACATACTTAAAGTGATGAAAGAAAGTAACCTACAGCCCAGATTACTGTACCCAGCAAGGATCTCATTCAAATATGAAGCAGAAATCAAAAGCTTTACAGACAAGCAAAAGCTGAGAAAATTCAGCATCACCAAACCAGCTCTCCAACAAATACTAAAGGATCTTCTCTAGACAGGAAACACAGAAAGGATATATAAATTCGAACCCAAAACAATAATAAAAAAAATGGCAACGGGATCATACTTATCAATAATCACCTTAAACGTAAATGGGATGAAGGCCCCAATCAAAAGACAAAGGCTGGCTGAATGGATAGAAAAAACAAGACCCCCATATATGCTGTCTACAAAATACCCACCTCAAAACGAGGGACACATACAGACTGAAAGTGAAGGGCTGGAAAAAGACATTCCACACAAATACAGAACAAAAGAAAGAGGAGTAGCAATACTCATATCAAATAAAATAAATTTTAAAACAAAGGCTATGAAAAGAGACAAAGAAGGAAACTACATAATGATCAAAGGATCAATCCAAGAAGAAGGCATAACAATTATAAATATTTATGCACCCAACATAGGAACACCCTAATATGTAAGACAGTTACTAACAAGTATGAAAGGGGAAATTAACAACAACACAATATTAGTGGGAAACTTTAATACCCCACTCACACCTATGGATAGATCAACTAAACAGAAAATTAACAAGGAAACACAAACTTTAAATGATACAATAGATCAGTTAGACCTAATAGATCTTTATAGGACATTTCACACCAAAACAATGAATTTCACCTTTTTCTCAAGTGCACATGGAACTTTTCCAGGATAGATCACATCCTGGGCCATAAATCTAGCCTTGGTAAATTAAAAAAAAAATTGTGATCATTCCAAGAATATTTTCTGACCACAATGCAGTAAGATTAGATCTCAATTACATGAGAAAAACTATTAAAAATGCCAACATATGGAGGCTGAACAACACACTGCTGAATAATGAACAAATCATAGAAGAAATCAAAAGAGAAATCAAAATATGCATAGAAAGGAATGAAAATGAAAACACAACAACCCAAAACCTCTGGGACACTGTAAAAGCAGTGCTAAGGGGAAAGTTCATAGCACTATAGGCACACCTCACAAAAAAAGAAAAAAGTCATCTAAATAACCTAACTCTACATCTAAAGAAACTAGAAAAGGAAGAAATTAAGAACCCCAGGGTTATTAGAAGGAAAGAAATCGTAAACATTACGGCAGAAATAAATGCAAAAGAAACAAAAGAGACCATAGCAAAAATCAACAAAGCCAAAATCTGGTTCTTTGAGAAGGTAAATAAAATTGGCAAACCAATAGCCAGACTCATCAAGAAAGGGAGAAGAACCAAATCAATAAAATTAGAAATGAAAATGGAGAGATCACAACCGACAACATAGAAATACAAATTTCTATTATAGAGAATACTATCAAAAATTATATGGAAACAAAATTAATAACTTGGAAGAAATGGATAAATTCTTAGAAAAGTACAACTTTCCAAAACTGAACCAGGAAGAAATAGAAAATCTCAACAAACACATCACAAGCATGGAATTAGAGGTTGTAATTAGAAATCTTCCAGCAAACTAAAGCCCAGGTCCAGACCGCTTCACAGCTGAATTCTACCAAAAATTTAGAGAAGAGCTAACACCAATTCTACTCAAACTCTTCCAAAAAATTGCTGAGGAAGGGAAACTGCCAAACTCATTCGATGTGGCCACCATCACCCTAATCCCAAAACCTGATAAAGACCCCATAAAAAAAGAAAACTACAGGCCAATATCACTGATGGACATAGAGGCAAAAATCCTTAACAAAATTCTAGCAATCAGAATCCAACAACAGATTAAGAAGATCATACATCATGACCAAGTGGGCTTTATCCCAGGAATGCAAGGATTCTTCAATATCCGCAAATCAACCAATGTAATACACCACATTAACAAACTGAAAAATAAAAATCATATGATTATCTCAATAGATGCAGAGAAAGCCTTCAACAAAATTCAACCTCCATTTATGATAAAAACCCTCCAGAAAGTGGGAATAGAAGGGACATATCTCAACATAATAAAAGCTATATATGACAAACCCACAGCAAACATTATCCTCAATGGTGAAAAATTGAAAGCATTTGCCCTAAAGTCAGGAACAAGACAAGGGTGCCCACTCTCACCACTACTATTCAACATAGTTCTGGAAGTTTTGGCTACAAGAATCAGAGCAGAAAAAGACATAAAATAAATACAAATTGGAAAAGAAGAAGTAAAACTTTCACTCTTTGCTGATGACATGATCCTCTATACAGAAAACCCTAAAGACTCTACCAGAAAACTACTAGAGCTAATCAATGAATACAGCAAAGTTGCAGGATATAAAATCAACAACCAGAAATCCCTTGCATTCCTATGCACTAATAATGAGAAAATAGAAAGAGAAATTAAGGAAACTATTCCATTCACTGTTGCAATGAAAAGAATTAAATACTTAAGAATATATCTACCTAAAGAAACAAGAGACCTATATATAGAAAACTATAAAACACTGGTGAAAGAAATCAGAGAGGACACTAATAGATAGAGAAATATACCGTGTTCATGGATTGGAAGAATAAATATTGTAAAATTGAGTATACTACCCAAAGTAATTTATACATTCAATGCAATCCCTATCAAGCTACCAACGATATTTTTCACACAACTAGAACAAATAATCTCACAATTTGTATGGAAATACAAAATACCTGGAATAGCCAGAACAATCTTGAGGAAGAAGTATGGAACTGGGGGAATTAACTTGCCAGACTTTAGGCTCTACTACAAAGCCACAGTCATCAAGACAGTATGGTACTGGCATAAAGACAGAAATATAGATCAATGGAACAAAATAGAAAGCCCAGAGATAAATCCATGCACCTATGGACACCTTACCTTCGACAAAGGAGGCAAGAATATAAAATGGAGAAAAGACAGTCTCTTTAACAAGTGGTGCTGGGAAAACTTGTCAGCCACTTGTAAAAGAATGAAACTAGAACACTTCCTAACACCATACACAAAAATAAACTCAAAATGGATTAGAGAGCTAAATGTAAGACCAGATTCTATAAAACTCCTAGAGGAGAACATAGGTAAAACACTCTCCGACATAAATCACAGCAGGATCCTCCAAGACCCACCTCCCAGAATATTGGAAATAAAAGCAAAAAGAAACAAATGGGACCTAATTAAAATCAAAAGCTTCTGCACAGCAAAGGAAACTATAAGCAAGGTGAAAAGACAGCCTTCAGAATGGGAGAAAATAATAGCAAATGAAGCAACTGATAAAAGATTAATCTCAAAAATATACAAGCAGCTCCTGTAGCTCAATTTCATTAGTCACTTTTGAAAGATTCTTGTGAATCAATTTATTATCCTAAAAACTAACAAAGGAGAAAAGTTGAATATTTACTGTCTTTTTATATATAAACTGAACATAAGAGTAACTCAACAGTCCAATAATCAAAATGAGAGTGTTTCTGTTTAAAGTATTCTAGCTGAGAAATGAAGAATGACCCTATATCACTATTTTGCTGCTGCTGCTAAGTTGCATCAATTGTGTGCGACTCTGTGCGACCCCATGAACCACAGCAGACCAGGCCTCCCTGCCCATTACCAACTCTCGGAGTCCACCCAAATCCATGTCCATCGAGTCGAGGATGTCATCCAACCATCTCATCCTCTGTCGTCCCCTTCTCCTCCTGCCCTCAATCATTCCCAGCATCTGGGTCTTTTCCAATGAGTCAGCTCTTCTCATCAGGTGGCCAAAGTATGGAGTTTCAGCTTCAACATCAGTCCGTCCAGTGAAAACCCACGACTGATCTCCTTTAGGATGGACTGGTTCGATATCCTTGCAGTCCAAGGGACTCACAAGAGTCTTCTTCAACACCACAGGTCAAAAGCATCAATTCTTCTGTGCTCAGCTTTCTTCACAGTCTAACTTCCACATCCATACATGGCCACTGGAAAATCCACAGCCTTGACTAGATGGACCTTTGTTGGCAAAGTAATGTCTCTTGCTTTTTAATATGCTGTCGAGGTTGGTCATAACTTTCCTTCCAAGGAGTAAGCATCTTTTACTTTCATGGCTGCAGTCACCATCTGCAGTGATTTTGGAGCCCAGAAAAATAAAGTCAGCCACTGTTTCCACCGTTTCTCCATCTTTTTGCCATGAAGTGATGGGACTGGATGCCATGATCTTAGTTTTCTGGATGCTGAGCTTCAAGCCAACTTTTTCATTTTCCTCTTTCACTTTGAACAAGAGGCTCTAGAGTTCCGCTTCACTTTCTGCCATAAGGGTGGTGTCATCTGTATATCTGGGGTTAATGATATTTGTCCCGGCAATCTTGATTCCAGCTTTTGCTTCCTCCAGCCCAGCATTGCTCATAATGTACTCTGCATAGAAGTTAAATAAGCAGGGTGACAATATACAGCCTTGACGTACTCCTTTTCCTATTTGGAACCAATCTGTTTTTCCATGTCCAGTTCTAACTGTTGCTTCCTGACCTGCATACAGGTTTCTCAAGAGGCAGGTCAGGGGGTCTGGTATTCCCGTCTCTTTCAGAATTTTCCACAGTTTACTGTGATCCCCACAGTCAAATGCTTTGGCATAGTCAATAAAGCAGAAATAGATGTATTTCTGTAACTCTCTTGCTTTTTCCATGATCCAGCAGATGTTGGAATTTTGATCTCTGGTTGCTCTGCCTTGTCTAAAACCAGCTTGAACATCTGGAGGCTCACAGATCAAGTATTGCTGAAGCCTGGCTTGGAGAATTTTATGCATTACTTTACTAGCATGTGAGATGAGTACAATTGTGCGGTAGTTTGAGCATTCTTTGGCATTGCCTTTCTTTGGGATTGGAATGAAGACTGACTTTTTCCAGTCCTGTGGCCACCTCTGAGTTTTCCATATTTGCTGACATACTGAGTGCAGCACTTTCACAGTGTCTTCTTTCAGGATTTGAAATAGCTCAACTGGAATTCCATCACCTCCACCAGCTTTGTTCATAGTGATGCTTCCTAAGGCCCACTTGACTTCATATTCTAGGATTCCTGTCTGTAGGTGAGTGATCACACCATCGTGATTATCTGGGTCATAAAGATCTTTTTTGTACAGTCCTATGTATTCTTGCCACCTCTTCTTAACATCTTCTGTTTCTGTTAGGTCTCTACAATTTCTCTCCTATATTCAGTCCATCTTTGCAAGGAATGTTCCCTTGGTATCTCTAATTTTCTTGAAGAGATCTCTAATGATGCTGCTACAGAGTCACTTCAGTCGTGTCCGACTCTGTGTGACCCCAGAGACGGCAGCCCACCAGGCTCCCGCGTCCCTGGGATTCTCCAGGCAAGAACACTGGAGTGGGTTGCCATTTCCTTCTCTGATGCAAGAAAGTGAAAAGTGAAAGTGAAGCTGTTCAGTCGTGTCCAACTACAAGCGACCCCATGGACTGCAGCCTACCAGGCTCCTCCCATGGGATTCTCCAGGCAAGTGTACTGCAGAGGGCAGTCATTCCCTTTTCTGAAGAGATCTCTAGTCTTTCCATTCTATTGTTTTCCTTTATTTCATTGCACTCATCCCCGTGGACGGCTTCCTTATCTCTCCTTGCTATTGTTTGGAACTCTGCATTCAAATGGGTATATCTTTCCTTTTCTCCTTTGCTTTTTGCTTCCCATCTTTTCACAGCTATTTGTAAGGCCTCCTCAGACAGCCATTTTGCTTTTTTGCATTTATTTTCTTGGTGATGGTCTAGATTCCTGTCTCCTATACAATGTCAGTTGTCCATTGGAGACAACTGTACTGCATCCTGTACTTGGCAATTTAGACAGTTCAAAATGGTGTGGGAAACTGAGGAATGAGCAATCTTCTTTCTATCAAAAGCCACCATACTCAGGGAAAAGACACACATCAAGTTAAGAACTTAAGAAACATTTAATGTGTGTGTTTATGTAGAAACACACATTTTGTAAAGTAAGAGAAACAAACATACTAACAAGGATCTTTGCTCCAATTTAATAAATGGACATTCACCCCATTTATTTGAACATGTTCCAATTTCAATCGAAGTATTGAGGAGGAATTCTCTATACACAATGAAAGAACACCCAAATTGTTGACTGTGAACAATAATAAGCAAAGTTGAAATAACCCACATTCTGCAATTTCTCTCATGGCACCCTTAGCTCAATACCATATATTATTTCATTCGAAGCACTCATTTTTATTTCACCAAACATCAGTACAGGAAAGAACCTGAAGTAGGCTTGAAACCTGGGTCTGCTGAACAATGCTATTACCTAGGAAATGTCTTTCAACTCATCCAGTCACACAAAGAACACTCAAGAATGTGCTGGGGATTCCTGCTCCAATTATTTGCTCCCACTAAAAGCTGGCAAACTCTATCCAAGGTCCTGAGTCAGAGAAAGGAGTGTGTCATCAGCAGACAAGTCCTTGTAAGATTCTAAGAATCCTTACTTCTATTTGCAAGTGTGCTGTGTTGATTGCTGAAATTCCATATCCTTTGCTATTTCAGAAACTGTACACTCTCAGCCTGCTACACAGAAGACTCTGTGTGTGATCCTGCATACCCTGCCTGTAGGCCAAGGGTACCTGTTTCTCTCTGCGGTGCTGAAGCTGTGCGGCCAAGCAACAACTTCCCCATCTATCCAACTGCTCTTCCCTTAACTCTGACAGAGTTCTCAGTGCTCTAATCTGAACCTTGGCATTTTGGAGACAACTGGACCCCTCCTCCTCTCCAAAATGGCCTGGGGCTGAGCTTGAATTGAAAGGCAATACCACAGGCAAACCCAGGAAGGCACCCAGTCATGTCTGACACACTCCCTCAGCCTGCTCCTTCATGGAGAGCACCACTCTAAGCTAGGAATGAATTTGCAAGCTCAGAAAGGGCAGATGAAAAGCTCTCCCCTGACGTGGAAATATCGGTCCATTTTACAGATCTCTGGAGGAGGCAATGGCAAGCTACTCCAGTACTATTGCCTAGAAAATCCCATGGATGGAGGAGCCTGGTAGGCTGCAGTCCGTGGGGTTGCTTAGGGTCGGACACGACTGAGCGACTTCACTTCACTTTTTCACTTTACAGATCTCGGGGTCTCCCGTTGTCAAAGCTCACTCGACTTTTCCAAATACAGCTAAGGAAACTCAGGCCAGTAGGCTGCCTATTCTTCCAAAGGAAGCTCACTTGTGCCGCATCCTGCAAACTGTGCTTCTCAGCAAGAGGGACAAGCACTTAGAGAGGTCTTTCCTCATGGGCTTTTTCCCCTGTGCCTGGGGCTGAGGGAGGGAGCCACACTCACAGAGAAAGGTCTAACTTTCTCCACATGTCTTTGCTCTTCTTGAGAGCTTCAGGGAGCCTAAGTCTATCAGGAACATTCTTGGCTGCGATGCAGAAAGATTCTGTGTGTGATCCTGCATACCCTGCTTGTAGGCCCAGGATGTCTGTTTCTCTCTGTGTGGTGCTGAAGCAGTGCGGCCAAACAACAACTTCCTCATCTATCTAAGTGCTCTTCCCTTACGTCTGACAGGGTTCTCAGTGCTCTAATCTAGACCTTGGGATTTTGGAAACAACCAGGTCACTCCTCCTCTCCAAGTAGGCCTGGGGCCTAGTTTGAATTGAAAGGCAATACCACAGGCAAACCCAGGAAGGCGCCCAGTCTTGTCTGAAACACTCCCTCAGCTTGCTCCTTCATGGGCAGCACCACTCTAAGCTAGGAATGTCGTGGCAAGCTCAGAAAGGGCAGGAGAGAAGCTCTCCCCTGACGCAGAAATATCAGTCCATTGAACAGATCTCGGGGTCTCCCGTTGTCAAAGTGAACTTGTCTCTTCCAAATACAGCTTTGCAAACACAGGCCGGGAGGCTGCCTCTTCTCTGCGAAGGATGCTCACTTCTCCCGCATTCTGCAAACGCTACTCCTCAGCCTGCATGAATAGCAGTTAGGTCTTTCCTCTGCCGCTGTATCCCTTGTTCCTCGGGCTGAAGGAAGGGAACCACACTCACAGGGAAAGGCCAGGCTTCCTCCACATATCTTTGCTCTTCTTGAGAGCTGCAGGAAGCCTAAATTTGTCAGGAACAGTCTTGACTGCTACGCAGAAACACTTTGTGTGTGAGCCTGCAGACCCTGCCTGTAGGCCCAGGTTGCCTATTTCTCTCTGTAAGGTACTGAAGCAGTGCGGACATGCCACAACTTCACCATTGATCCAACTGCTCTTCCCTTAACTCTGGCAGAGCTCTCAGTGCTCTAATCTAGACCTTGGCAGTTTGGAGATAACCGGGACACTCCTCCACTCCACATAGGCCTGGGGCCTAGTTGGAATTTAAAGGCAATACTGCAGGCAAGCCCAGGAAGGCGCCCAGTCATGTCTGACAAACTCCTTTAGCCTGCTCCTTCATGGGCAGCAACGCTCTAAGCTAGGAATGCCTTTGAAAGCTCAGAAAGGGCATGTGAGAAAATTGTCTCTGACCCAGAAATATCGGTCCCTTGAGCACATCTTGGGGTCTCTCTTGTCAAAGCGCACTCGTGTCTTCCAAATACAGTTTTGGAAACACCGGCCGATAGGCTGCCTCTTCTTATGAAAAGGAAGCTCCCTTATCATTCATTCTTCAAACTCTGCTTTTCAGCCAGGGCACCGGCAATTAGAGAGTTCTTTCCGAAGGGGCTGTTACCACTGTGCCTGTGACTGGGGATGAGGGAAGGGAACCACACTCACAGGGAAAGGCCAAACTTCCTCCACATGACTTTGCTTTTCTTGAGAGCTGGAGGGAGACTAAGTCCGTCAGGAACATACTGGGCTGCTATGCTTAAAGACTCTCTGTGTGATCCTGCATACCCTACCTGCAGGCCCAAAGTGCCTGTTTCGCTCTGTGCAGTGCTGAAGCAGTGTGGCCAAGCAACAACTTCCCCATCAATCCAACTTATATTCCTTTACCTCTGACAGAGTTCTCAGTGCTCTAATCTAGACCTTGGCAGTATGGAGACAACCAAGACCCTCCTCCTCTCCAAGTAGGGCTGGGTCCTAGTTTGAAATGAAAGGCAATACCACAGGAAGCCCAGGAAGGCACCCAGTCATGTCTGACACACTCCCTTAGCCTGTTCCTTCATGGGCAGCACCGTTCAAAGCTAGGAATGCCTTTTCAAGCTCAGAAAGGGCAGGGGAGGTGCTGGAGCCTGGCCTTGAAATAGCGGTACATTGAGAAGAACTTGGGGTCTCCCAGTGTGAAAGCTAACTCGCCTCTGCCAAATACATCTTTGCAAACACAGGCCAGTAGCCTGCCTCTTTTCCGCGGGAAGCTCGCTTAACCCCCATCCTGAGCCTTCTGCTTCTTAGCTAGTGTGGAAAGCACTTAGAGAGGTCTTTCCTCAGGGGCTATTTCCCCTGTACCTGAGGCTTAGTGAAGGGCACCACACTCACAGGGAAAAGCCAAACTTCCCCACATGTCTTTTCTCGTCTTGAGAGCTGCAGGGAGCATAAGTCTGTCAGGAACCGTCTTCAGGCTACACAAAAACACAGTTTGTGTGATCCTGCATATCCTGTCTGTAGGCCCAGTGTGCCTGTTTCTATGTTTGCAGTGCTGAAGAACTGCAGCCAAGCAACAACTTCACCATCTACCCAAATGCACTTCCCTTACCTCCGACAGAGTTCTCAGTGTTCTACTCTAGTCCTTGGCAGTTTGGAGACAATCGCTCCCGTCCTTTTCTCCAAGTAGGCTTGGGGCTTCGTTTGCATTGAAAGGCAATAGGTAAGCTCAGGAAGGCGCCCAGTCACGTGTGACACACTCCCTAGCCTGCTTCTTCATGGGCAGCACTGCTGTAAGCTAGAAATGTCTTTGAAGCTCAGAAAGGGCAGGGGATATGCTGCCCCCTCACCCGGATATATCAGTACTTTGAGCAGATCTCGGGGTTCCCGGTGTCAAAGCGAACTCGTCTCTGCCAAGTAAAGCTTTGCCAACACATTCCAGTAGGCTGCCTCTTCTTGCATGAAGGAAGCTCACTTAACCTGATTCCTGTGCCCTCTGCTTCTCAGCCAGAGTGACAAGCACTTTGAGAGGTCCATCCTCATGGGCACTTTCCCCTGTGCCTGGGGATGAGGGAAGGGAACCACATTCACAGGGAAAGGCCAACTTTCATCCACAGGCCTATCCTCGTCCTGAGAGCTGCAAGGCGCCTAAGCCTATCAGGAACCCTATTGGCTGCTATGCAGAAACACTCTGTGTGATCCTGTATACCCAGCCTGTTGCCCCAGAGTGCCTGTTTCTCTCTGTGCAGTGCTGAAGCAGTGCGGCCAAGCAACAACTTCACCATTTATCCAACTGATCTTCCCTTAACTCTGACGAGTTCTCAGTGCACTACTTTAGACCTTGGCAGTTTGGAGACAACCGGGCCCTTACTCCTCTCGAAGTAGGCCTGGGCCTAATTTGAATTGAAAGGCAATACCACAGGTAAGCCCAGGAAGGCCCCCAGTCATGTCTGACACACTCCCTCAGCCTGCTTCTTCATGGGCAGCAAGGATCTAGGCTAGGAATGCCGTGGCAAGCTCAGAAAGGGCAGGAGAGATGTTCGCCCCTGACCCGGAAATATTGGTCCTTTGAGCAGATCTCGGGGTCTTCCGGTGTCAAAGCGAACTCGTCTCTGTCAAATACAGATTTGGCAACACAGGCTGGTTCAGTTCAGTTCAGTTCAGTTCAGTCGCTCAGTCGTTTCCGACTCTCCGCGACCCCATGAATCACAGCACGCCAGGCCTCCCTGTCCATCACCAACTCCCGGAGCTCACTCAAACTCATGTCCATAGAGTCGGTGATGTCATCCAGCCATCTCATTCTCTGTCATCCCCTTTTCCTCCCGCCCCCAACCTTTCCCAGCATCAGAGTCTTTTCCAGTGAGTCAACTCGTCGCATGAGGTGGCCAAAATATTGCAGTTTCAGCTTTAGCATCAGTCTTTCCAATGAACACCCAGGATTGATCTCCTTTAGAATGGACTGGTTGGATCTCCTTTCAATATGAGGGACTGTCAAGAGTCTTCTCCAACACCACAGTTCAAAAGCATCAATTCTTCAGTGATCAGCTTTCTTCACAGTCCAACTCTCACATCCATACATGACCACGGGAGAAACCATTGCCTTGACTAGACGGACCTTGGTTGGCAAAGTAATGTCTCTGCTTTCTAATATACTATCAAGGTTGGTCATAACTTTCTTTCCAAGGAGCAAGTGTCTTTTAATTTCATGGCTGCAATCAGCATCTGCAGTGAGTTTGAAGCCCAAAAAAATAGTCTGACACTGTTTCCACTGCTTTTCCATCTATTTCCTATGAAGTGACACAGGCTGGTAGGCTGCCTCTATTCTGCGTAGAAAGCTAACTAAACCAGCATCCTGAGAACTCTGCTTCTCAGCTGTAGTGAAAAGCATTTAGAGAGGTCTTTCCTCAGGGGCAGTTTTCCCTGTACCTGGGGCTGAGGGAAGGAAACCACACTCACTGGGAAAGGCCAAACTTTCTCCACATGTCTTTGCTCTTCTTGAGAGCTGCAGGGAGCCTAAGTCTGTCAGGAACATTCTTGGCTGCTATGCAGAAAGACTCTGTGTGTGATCCTGCATACCCTGCCTTCAGGCCCAGGGTGCCTGTTTCTCTCTGTGCGGTGCTGAAGCAGTGCGGCCAAGCTCAACTTCCCCATCTATTCAATTGCTCTTCCCTTACCTCTGGCAAAGTTCTCAGTGCTCTAATCTAGACTTTGGCACTTGGGAGACAACGGGGCCCCTCCTCCTCTCCAATAGGCCTGGGGCCTACTTTGATTTGAAAGGCAATACTACAGGCAAGCCCAGGAAGGCCCCCAGTCATGACTGATACACTCTCTCAGCCTGCTCCTTCATGGACAGAACCGCTATAAGCTAGGAATGAATTTGCCAGCTCAGAAAGGGCAGGTGAGAAACTCACCCCTGACGCGGAAATATTGGTCCATTTTACAGATCTTGGGGTCTCCCATTGTCAAGCGCACTCGTCTCTTCCAAATACACCTTTGGAAACTCCGGCCAGTCTCTGCCTCTTCTACCTTGACGGAAGCTCACTTATCCTGCATCCTACGAACTCTGCTTCTCAGCCAGTGTGACAAGCACTTAGAGAGGTCTTTCCACAGGGGCTGTTTTCCCTGTGCTGGGGGCTGAGGGATGGGAGCCACACTCACAGGAAAAGGTCAAACTTCCTTCACATGTCTTTGCTCTTCTTGAGAGCTGCAGGGAGCCTAAGTATGTCAGGAACCTTCTTGGCTGCTACACAGAAAGACTCTGTGTGTTATCCTGCATACCCAGGCTGTCGCCCCAGGATGCCTGCTTCTCTGTGTGGTGCTGAAGCAGTTCGGCCAAGCAACAACTTCACCTTCAACCCAACTGCTCTTCCCTTACCTCTGACAGAGTTGTCAGTGCTCTACTCTAGACCTTGGCAGTTTGGAGACAACCGGGACCCTCCTCCTCTCCAAGTAGGCCTGGAGCCTAGTTTGAACTGAAAGGAAATACCACAGGGAAGTCCAGAATGGCGCCCAGTCATGTCTGACACACTCGCTCAGCCTGCTACTTCATGCGCAACACCACTGTAACCTAGGAATGCCTTTCCAAGCTAACAAAGGTCAGAGGAGATGATGGCCCCTGACCCGGAAATATCATTCCTTTGAGCAGAACTCAGGGTCTCCCGGTATCAAAGTGATCTCGTCTCTGGCAAATACAGGTTTACAAACACAGGACGCTAGGCTGCCTCTTCTTCATGAAGCAAGCTCACTTAACCGGTATCCTGCAATCTCTGATCCTCAGCTGGAGTGAAAAGCACTTAGAGAAGTCTTTCCTCAGGGGCTATTTCCCCTGTGCCTGGGGCTGAGGGAAGGGCATGACAGTCACAGGGAAAGGCCAAACTTCCTCCCCATGTCTTTGCTCTTCTTGAATCTGCAGGGAGCCTAAGTCTGTCAGGAACCTGCTGGGCTGCTACTGAGAAAAACTCTTTGTGGGATCCTGCATACCCTGCCAGTGGGCCCAGGGTGCCTGTTTCTCTCTGTGTGGTGCTGAAGCAGTGCGGCCAAGCAACAACTTCCTCATCTATCCAACTGCTCTTCCCTTACCTCTGACAGAGTTCTCAGTTCTCTAATCTAGACCTTGGCAGTTTGGAGTCAACTGGACCCCTCCTCCTCTCCAAGTAGGGCTGGATCCTAGTTTGAAATGAAAGGTAATACCACAGGCATCCCAGGAAGGCCCCCAGTCATGTTTGACACGCTCCCTCAGTCTGCTCCTTCATGGGCAGCACTGCTCTAAGCTAGGAATGCCTTTGCAAGCTCAGAAAGGGCAGGGGAAATGCTGACCCCTGACCTGTATATATATCGGTGCTTTGAGCAGATCTCGGGGTCTCCCTGTGTCAAAGCGAACTCTTCACAGCTTTCTAAACACAGGCCCGTAGGCTTCCTCTTCTTCCACGAAGGAAGATCACTTATCCCGCATCCTGCGAACTCTGTTTCTCAGCCAGAGTGAAATGCGCTTAGAGAAGTCTGTCCTCAAGGGCAGTTTCCCTTGTGCATCGGGCTGAGGGAAGGGAACCACAATCACAGGGAAATGACAAACTTCCTCCATAGTCATTTCTCTTCTTGAGAGCTGCAGGGAGCCTAAGTATGTCAGGCACTTTCTTGGCTCCTACGCAGAAACACTCTGTTTGTGACCCTGCATACCCAGGCTGTTGCCCCAGGGTGCCTGCTTCTCTCTGTGTGGCTGAAGCAGTGAGGCCTAGCAACAACTTTACCATCTACACAACTGCTCTTCCCTTACCTCTGACAGAGTTGTCAGTGCTCTACTCTAGACCTTGGCAGTTTGGAGACAACCGGGACCCTCCTCCTCTCCAAGTAGGCCTGGAGCCTAGTTTGAACTGAAAGGAAATACCACAGGGAAGTCCAGAATGGCGCCCAGTCATGTCTGACACACTCGCTCAGACTGCTACTTCATGCGCAACACCACTGTAACCTAGGAATGCCTTTCCAAGCTAACAAAGGTCAGAGGAGATTATGGCCCCTGACCCGGAAATATCGTTCCTTTGAGCAGAACTTGGGGTCTCCCTGTGTCAAAGTGATCTCGTCTCTGCCAAATACAGGTTTGCAAACACAGGACGCTAGGCTGCCTCTTCTTCCATGAAGGAAGCTCACTTAACCTGGATCCTGTGATCTCTGATCCTCAGCTGGAGTGAAAAGCACTTAGAGAAGTCTTTCCTCAGGGGCTATTTCCCCTGTGCCTGGGGCTGAGGGAAGGGCATGACAGTCACAGGGAAAGGCCAAACTTCCTCCACATGTTTTTGCTCTTCTTGAATCTGCAGGGAGCCTAAGTCTGTCAGGAACCTGCTGGGCTGCTACTGAGAAACACTCTTTGTGGGATCCTGCATACCCTGCCAGTGGGCCCAGGGTGCCTGTTTCTCTCTGTGCGGTGCTGAATTAGTGCGGCCAAGCAAAACCTTCACTATCATTACAACTGCTCTTCCCTTAAATATACAGAGTACTCAGTGCTTTACTCTAGACCTTGACAGTTTGGAGACATCCGTGCCACTCCTCCTATCCAAATAGGCCTGGGGTCTAGTTTAAATTGAAAGACAAAAATACGCCGGCCCTGGCGGCGCAGATGCGACGCAAGAGACGCCGGCCCCGGCAGCACAGACGCGACGCGAGAGACGCCTGCCCGGGCGCAACGAACGACGCAAAGTGGTGCGGCCGTGAGGAGCTACCCCACGCCTGAGGCCAGGGCCGGCGGCCGAGAGGAGCTACCCCACGTCCAACAGGCGGTGGCTGCGTGGGCGCAGCAGGGCCGAGAGGAGCTACTCCGCGTTCAAGGTCAGGAGGGGCGGCCTTGAGGAGATACCCCTCACCCAAGGTAAGGTACAGCGGCTGCACTTTGCTGGAGCAGCTGTGAAGAGATTTTCCACGACCAAGGTAAGAGAAACCCAAATAAGATGGTAGGTATTGCTAGGGGACACCAGAGGGCAGACACACTGAAATCATAATCACAGGAAACTAGCCGATCTGATCACATGGACCACAGCCGAATGTGGTCCACTGGAGAAGGGAATGGCAAACCACTTCAGTATACTTGCCTTGAGAACCCCATGAACAGTAAAAAAGGGCAAAATGATAGGATACTGAATGAGGAATTCCCCAGGTCAGTAGGTGCCCAGTATGCTACTGGAGCTCAGTGGAGAAATAACTATAGAAGGAATAAAGGGATGGAGCAAAAGCAAAACCAATACCCAGTTGTGGATGTGACCAGTGATAGAAGCAAGGTCCGGTGCTATAAAGAGCAATATTGCATAGGAACCTAGAATGTTAGGTCCATGAATCAAGGCAAATTGGAAGTGGTCAAACAGGAGATGGCAAGAGTGAACATAGACATTCTAGGAATCAGTGAATTAAAATGGACTGGAATGGGTGAATTTAACTCGGATGACCATTATATCTACTACTGTGGGCAGGAATCCCTTAGAAGAAATGGAGTAGCAATCATGGTCAACAAAAGAGTCCGAAATGCAGTACTTGGATGCAATCTTAAAAATGACAGGATGATTTCTGTTCGTTTCCAAGGCAAATCATTCAATATTACAGTAATCCAGGCCTATGCCCCAACCAGTAATGCTGAAGAAGCTGAAGTTAACCGGTTCTATGAAGACCTACAAGACCTTTTAGAACTAACACCCCAAAAAGATGTCCTTTTCATTCTAGGGGACTGGAATGCAAAAGTAGGAAGTCAAGAAACACCTGGAGTAACTGGCAAATTTGGCCTTGGAGCACGGAATGAAGCAGGGCAAAGGCTAATAGAGTTTTGTCAAGAGAATGCACTGATCATAGCAAACACCCTCTTCCAACAACACAAGAGAAGACTCTACACATGGATATCACCAGATGGTCAACACCGAAATCAGATTGATTATATTCTTTGCAACCAAAGATGGAGAAGCTGTATACAGTTAGCGAAAACAAGACCAGGAGCTGACTGTGGCTCAGATCATGAACTCCTTATTGCGAAGTTCAGACTTAAATTGAAGAAAGTAGGGAAAACCACTAGACCATTCAGATATGACCTCAATCAAATCCCTTATGATTATACAGTGGAAGTGAGAAATAGATTTAAGGGACTAGATCTGATTGATAGAGTGCTTGATGAACTCTGGATGGAGGTTCGTGACATTGCACAGGAGACAGGGACCAAGACCATCCCCATGGAAAAGAAATGCAAAAGAGCGAAATGGCTGTCTGAGGAGGCCTTACAAATAGCTGTGAAAAGAAGAGAGGCGAAAAGCAAAGGAGAAAAGGAAAGATATAAGCATCTGAATGCAGAGTTCCAAAGAATAGCAAGGAGAGACAAGAAACCCTTCCTCAGTGATCAATGCAAAGAAATAGAGGAAAACAACAGAATAGGAAAAACAAGAGACCTCTTCAAGAAAACTAGAGATTCCAAGGGAACATTTCATGCAAAGATGGCTTGATAAAGGACAGAAATGGTATGGACCTAACAGAAGCAGAAGATATTAAGAAGAGGTGGCAGGAATACACAGAAGAACTGTAATAAAAAGATCTTCACGACCAAGATAGTCACGATAATGTGATCACTGACCTAGAGCCAGACATCTTGGAATGTGAAGTCAAGTGGGCCTTAGAAAGCATCACTACTAACAAAGCTAGTGGAGGTGATGGAATTCCAGTTGAGCTATTTCAAATCCTGAAAGATGATGCTGTGAAAGTGCTGCACTCAATATGCCAGCAGATTTGGAAAACTCAGCAGTGGCCACAGGACTGGAAGAGGTCAGTCTTCATTCCAATCCCAAAGAAAGGCAATGCCAAAGAATGTTCAAACTACCGGACAATTGCACTCATCTCACACACTAGTAAAGTCATGCTCAAAATTCTCCAAGCCAGGCTTCAGCAGTATGTAAACCGTGAACTCCCAGATGTTCAAGCAGGTTTTAGAAAAGGCAGGGGCACC
Source organism: Moschus berezovskii (assembly GCF_049115385.1). Lineage (NCBI taxonomy): Eukaryota > Metazoa > Chordata > Mammalia > Artiodactyla > Moschidae > Moschus > Moschus berezovskii. Next base: position 11,695,613 of record NC_142482.1, on the reverse strand, counting down.
AGAGATCAAATTGCCAACATCCGCTGGATCAAGGAGAAAGCAAGAGAGTTCCAGAAAAACATCTATTTCTACTTCATTGACTATGCCAAGGCCTTTGACTGTGTCGATCACAATAAACTGTGGAATATTCTGAAAGAGATGGGAATCCCAGACCACCTGACCTGCCTCTTGAGAAACCTGTATGCAGGTCAGGAAGCAACAGTTAGAACTGGACATGGAACAACAGACTGGTTCCAAATAGGAAAAGGTGTACGTCAAGGTTGTATATTGTCACCTTGCTTATTGAACTTATATGCAGAGTACATCATGAGGAATGCTGGGCTGGAAGAAGCACAAGCTGGAATCAAGATTGCTGGGAGAAATAACCTCAGATATGCAGATGACACTACCCTTATGGCAGAAAGTGAAGAGGAACTCAAAAGCCTCTTGATGAAAGTGAAAGAGGAGAGTGAAAAGGTTGGCTTGAAGCTCAACATTCAGAAAACAAAGATCATGGCATCTGGTCCCATCACTTCATGGGAAATAGATGGAAAAACAGTGGAAACAGTGTCAGATTTTTTTTTTTTAGGCTCCAAAATCACTGCAGATGCTGATTGCAGCCATGAAATTAAAAGACGCTTGCTCCTTGGAAGGAAAGTTTTGACCAACCTAGATAGTATATTAAAAAGCAGAGACATTACTTTGCCAACCAAGGTCCGTCTAGTCAAGGCAATGGTTTTTCCCGTGGTCATGTATGGGTGTGAGAGTTGGACTGTGAAGAAGGCTGATCGCCGAAGAATCGATGCTTTTGAACTGTGGTGTTGGAGAAGACTCTTGAGAGTTTCTTGGACTGCAAGGAGATCCAATCAGTCCATTCTAAAGGAGATCAATCCCGGATGTTCACTGGAGGGACTGATGCTAAAGCTGAAACTGCAATACTTTGGCCACCTCATGCGACGAGTTGACTCACTGGAAAAGACTCTGATGCTGGGAAAGGTTGGGGGCGGGAGGAGAAGGGGACGATGGAGAATGAGATGGCTGGATGGCATCACCGACTCTGTGGACATGAGTTTGAGTGTACTCCGGGAGTTGGTGATGGACAGGGAGGCCTGGCGTGTTGTGATTCATGGGGTCGTGGAGAGTCGGACACGACTGAGCGACTGAACTGAACTGAACTGAACTGAATCCCAGTAAGGCTCCCAGTCATGTCTGACACACTCTCTCAGCCTGATCCTTCTGGGAAACACCACTGTTACCTAGGAATGCCTTTGCAAGATCAGTAAGGGTATGGAAGGTGCTGGTCCCTGACCAGCTGGTCCCTGGGAATATCCGTCTTTTGAGCAGATCTCAGGGTCTCCCGGTGTCAAAGCGAACTCTTCTCTGCCAAAAGGATCTTTGCAAATACAGCCCATTAGGCTGCCTCTTCTTGTGCCAAGGAAGCTTCCTTCCCCACCTCGGGAAGCAGGAGCATTCAATCCCTGCTTCAACTTTGGATACCCGTCTTCAATCGAGAGGAGAAACGAGTTTCTGTTCATACCTCTAGAAAAGCTCCGATTTCCCCATCAACTCACAATTTGATCGTTAAATCCCTGCTTCATCTCAAGAGGAATCATTCATTCTTCTAACACCACAAGAGGAGGCCTCTGTCTCCTATTGAAACTCCAGTGCTCTCCTGCGGTTCCTGCTGCAGGATAAAGGACTCTGAGTTCCCCCTCCAATCGAGGTAGGTTCTGATGATCTAGCAAACCTCCAATGGAATACCGAGTATCCCCTCACAACATGACAGGATGCCTGACACCCATGTTGAGCCTATAGAAAAAGCCCTAGTGAACCACCTGATCATGACACGAGGACTAATTCCCCTTTTACAACTCGAAAGGAAAGCAGAATGTCATGCCTCAAAACGAGACGAAATCTGACTCCTCAGTAGAATCTTCAGAACAACCACGAGATCCCTGTCGCCACTGGAGAGGAACACACAGAGACTGACTCAACGCTAGACGCTGCCCTATTCCTCTACTGTGCCTCGAGAGGAATCCCTAGGTTCCCCTTCCAACACGATAGGAGAACTGACTTCCCTGGGACAACAGGAGCGCATTTCTGAGGTCCCCGTCGCAACTTGAGAACAACCCAAAGCTTCTCGCTGCCACACTTGAAAAGCCACAAGATTTTCCCCTCAATGCGACATGAGGAAATTTTCCTCTGCAGAGTCTCAAAAGAAATCCCACATTCGAAATTCAAAAGTGTACTTGACACCCTTTATGAGACTCAAAAGTTCCCCGACATAACCATCCCCACTGGAGAGGAGTAGACAATTTACGACGACAACCCTAGATGCAGCCCTATACCTCTACTGCTACTCGAGAGGAATCCCGAGGTTCCCCTTCCAACAGGAAAGGAGACCTCACTTCCCTGGGACAACACAAGCGAATTCTTGATTCCTCGTCACAACTCGAGAGGAACACTAAGCTTCCTGCCGCAATAAGAGAAAAACCACAAGGTTCCACCAACAATGCGAGATGAGAAATTTTTCTGCTGCAGTCTCAAGAGAAATCCAACATTCCGGCTTGAAACTCGACCGGTACTTGACACCCTTTTTGCCACTCAAAATGATCCCTGACATAGCCGTCCCCATTGGAGAGGAACACACAATTACGGACTCAACTCTAGAAGAGGCCCTATTCTGATTCCACACCTCGAAAGTAATGGTGAAGTTCCACTTCCAACACGAAAGGAGACCTGACTTCCCTGAAGCCACACGAGGGAGTCCCTGAGGTCACCGTCGCAATTCGAGACGGACCCCAAGCTTCTCGCCACAACTCGCGGAAAACCACAAGATTCTCCCCTCAAGGTGAGATGAGGAAATTTTCCACTGCAGATTCTCAAGAGAAATCCCAAATTCCCGCTTGAACCTCTAAAGGTTACTTAACATACTTCATGAGATTCAAAAATTACACCGACATTCCCGAACCCATCCGAGAGGAACACCTAGTTTCCTGCCACAACTGACAAAGTGTGCCGTTTTCCAGTCCTCTTTTCCAGATGACAGTTGATTCCCCTGCTTTGTCTGGAATGAAATCCAGACGTTCCCCTCACACAATATGAGGAGGACACTACCACATTGATAGTCGGGAGTATCCCCGGGGTTTCAAAACATAATTTGAAGATACCGATGTCACCACTCACTCAAGATTACACTGCACAGATTTAAATGTCTCCTCGAGTATCAACTCACAAAACGAGTGGAGACCTGACCCACAGAGCATTCTCGATACAATCTCCATGTACAAATTCAACTCGATTGTGGCCTAACACCCCTTTTACAACTTGAGAAGAAAGCGGAGCACCATGTCTGAACACCAGACGAGGCCTGACTCCCCAGGTGAATTTTGAGAGAAACCCCGCGAACCCTGTTGCTACTGGAGAGGAATCCTTAGTTAACCGACTCGAATCTAGATGCAGACCTATTTCTCTACCGCGACTCCAAAGGAATCCCAGGGTTCCCCTGGCAAATGGAAAGGCTTTCTTTCCCGTTGTTACTCGATAGGAAGACCAAACTTCCCGCAGCAACTCGAGAAAAACCTCGAGATTCCTCCTTCAAAGCAAGATGAGGCCCTATTTTTTCCTGCAGCACCTAGGGAGAAGTCCCGAGTTCTTGCTCAAAATTCGATATGAGGCTTGAATTCCTTGATGCAACTCAAGGGTCGCCCAGAGATACCCGACTCGATGAGAGAAGAACTCCGAATTTCAGCCACAAAATTAAGAGGAGCCCCGAGATCACACCTTAACTTTTGGTCATTCCACTTTGACCTGAAGAGGAATCCCAACTTTCCCTCGCATCACTTCAAGAGTCCTGACACATCTATTGACACTGCAGATCAACCCCATTGATCCTGCAGCAAGGGAAAAGGACTCCAAGTTCACACTCAACTAGAGATGAGTTGTGTTACAATTACACCAGCTCCAGTGCAACACGGAGTATCACCTCCGAGATTGACCAGAGGCATGAATCCCGCGCTGAGACCCTCGAAAAAGCCCCAATTTCCCACTTGAACAGACAGCAGACCTGACAACTCTTATACAACTCGGGGGGAAATCAGAGTTCCATCTTCAACAAAACTAGGACTTACTCCCCAGTGGAACCTTCATAGCAACCCCAGATCCCTGTGGCCAATAGAGAGGAAAACTGAGTTTAAACACTCAAGTCCAAATGCAGCCCTCATGCCCTGCAGCGACTCGAAAGAAATCCCGAGGTTCCACTTTCAACAGGAAACGAGACCTAACTTCCCTGAGGCAACACTAGCGAGTCCAGAGGTTCTCGTCGTAACTCGAGAAGACCTCCAAGCTTTAAGCCCTAACTCTAGAAAAACCATCAAATTCTCCCCTCCACGTGACAGGACGCCCCTTTCTACTACAGCGTCTCAAGAGAAATCCCACATTCCATCTTCAAAGTTGAAAGGATACTTGGCACCCTATACGCAACTCAAGAAGTTCCCAGAGATACCAGGTCCAACTCGAGAGGAGTAGCGAGGTTCCTGCCACAGCTCAAGTAGAGCCCCATTTTCCACTCGTCACCTCGAGATGATGACCGATTCCCCTGCTTCGTCTGGAAAGGAATCACGATGTTCACATTGAATCTGAAGAGGAGGCCAATCTCCACTTGAAATTTCGGAGGACCCTGGGGAGTCATGCCACACTTCAAAAAGACACCGATTTCCCTATCCACTCGACATAAGGACTGATTCCACTGTACTGATTCAAATAGAATCCCCGGAATCAACCAGCACCACAAAGGGAGCCCTCACTTTCCTGGTGCATCATTGAGAAAAAGCCCCAGGACAGAAATTCAACTCGACAGGAGGCCTCCCACCCCTTTTACAACTCGAAAAGAGAGCGCAGTTCCATGCCTCAACAAGAGACATGGCATGACTCCCCTGTTGAAACTTCATAGGAACACTGAGATCCAAGTCAGAACTGGAGAGACACACTGAGGTTAGTGCCTGAACTGCAGATGAGACCCTATTCCACTGACCTGACTTGAAAGGCACCCCAATGTTTCCTCGCACCTCAAAAGGATACCGGACTTCTCAGCGACAACTTGAGAGGCTCTGTGAGGCCCCTGCTCAAACGCCAGGGATCGGAAAGGTTCCTGCCCCAACTCACGAAACATTTTGGGATTACCCCTTTCAAGGCAAATTGAAGCCTAATTCTTTGGCAGTGACTCAAGAGTAATCACGAGCTTCCCCTCGCAACTTGACTTCCCTGAGGCAACAGGAGAGTCTCCCTGAGTTCCCTGTCACAGCTCAAAAGGAAAGTCAAACATCCCTCTGCAACTCACCAAAAAACAAAGAGATGCCCCAGGCAAGTTCACATGAGGCACTTTTTTCCTGCAGCACCTGGATAGAAATCCCCCGTTTTCCCTCAAGATTCAATAGGAGGATTAAATCTCTATTTACAATTCAAGGGGCTCCCAGAATACCCGTCTTCAATAGAGAGAAATCCCGTTTCCATCCACACCTGTAGAAAAGCTCCGTATTCCCCACCTCCTCATGATATAAGTGTTCAATCCGTGCTTCAACTCAAGAGAAATCCTTCCTTCATCTCCCACCACAAAAGGAGGCCTCTGTCTCCTATGGAAACTCGAGTGCTCTCCCGCGGATGCTGCTGCAAAGATAAAGGACTCTGAGTTTACCCTCCAATTGAGGTAGGTCCTGATGATCTAGCGAAGCTCCAAAGGAATACCGAGTATCCCAACACAACATGATGGGAGACCTCACACCCATGCTGATCCTATAGAAAAGCCTTATTGAACCGCCTGATCACGACACGAGGACTGATTCCCTTTTGTCAACTCAAAAGGAAAGCAGAACTCCATGCCTCAAATCAAGACAAGGACTGACTCCCCAGTAGAACCTTCATAGCAACCCCGAGTTCCCTGTCGCGACTGGAAAAGAACACACAGTTGATTGACTCAATGCTAGATGTGGCCCTATTCCTCTGTCCCGCCTCGAGAGAAATCCCAAGATTCCATTCCAACAGGAAAGTAGGCCTGACTTCCCTGGGACAACACGAGCGAGTTCCTGAGGTCTCCGTTGCAATTTGAGAGGATCCCCATGCTTCACGCAGCACTCGAGAAAAACCACAAGATTCCCCCATCAGTGTGAGATAATTAACCTTTCTGCTGCAGAGTCTCAAGAGAAATCACACATTACACATTGAAATGAGAACGGGTACTTGACACCCTTTATGCGACTCAAAAAGTTCCCCAACATAGCCCTCCCCAGGGGAGAGAGCACACAATTTACGGACACAACTCTAGTAGAGGCCCAATTCCCATTCCAGGCCTCAAGAGTAATGCCGAAGTTCCCCTTCCAACACGAAAGGAGAGCTGACTTCAATGGAGCAATATGAGCGAGCTCCTGAGGTCCCCGTTGCAACTCGAGTGGGACCCCAAGATTCTCGCCACAACTCAAGGAAAACCACAAGATACCTCATCAATGCGAGATTAGGAACTTTTCTGCTGCAGAGTCACAAGAGAAATCCCACATTCCCACATGAAACTCGAAAGTATTTAACATCCTTAATGCGACTCAAAAGTTACACCAACATACCCGGCCCCACTCGAGAGGAACACCGAGGACCTGACACAACTGACAAAGGGCCCCGTTTTCCAGTCCTCTTTTCCAGATGACGATCTATTCCCCTGCTTTCTCTGGAATGGAATCCAGATGATCTAGTCGCACATTACTTGGAGGCCGGTATCACCTTAAAACTCGGGAGGATCGCCTCGGCTCAAAACACAATTGCTAATGGTACTGATGTTCCCACGAGCTCGAGATATTGTCTGATTCCACTGCACAGATTCAAATATATCCTTGAGTATAAACTCACAAGACGAGTGGAGACCTGACTCCCCGAGCATTCACGATAAAATTTCCGGGTACAAATTAAACTCGACTGTGGCCTAACACCCCTTTTCAACTCGAGAAGAAAATGGAGTTCCATAACTGAACAGGAGATGAGGCCTGACCCTCAGTTTAATTTTGAGAGGAAACTGGAGAACCCTGTTGCTACTGGAGAGGGATCCTGAGTTGACTGCTCAAATGTAGATTCAGACCTATTTCTGTGCGGTGACTCCAAAGGGTTCCCGAGGTTCCCCTAGCAAATGGAAAGGCTTTCTGACTTCCCAGAGACAACATGGGAGGCTCCCTATTATTCCGGTCATTACTCGAGAGGAACACCTAACTTCCCACAGCAACTCGAGAAAAACCTCGAGATTCCTCCTTCAAAGCAAGATGAGGCCCTTTTATTCCTGCAGCGCCTGGACAGAAGCCCCGAGTTCCTTCTCAAAATTTGATATGAGGCTTGATATCCTTGATGCACCTCAAGGGTAGACCAGAGATACCCGTCCGGATGAGAGAAGAACTCTGAATTTCCTGCCACAATTTAAGAGGATCCCTGTGATCACACTTCACCTGAAGATAATGGGACAGTCCGCTTTCATATGAAGAGGAATCCCAACTTCCCCTCACATCACTTAAGTCCTGTCACATATATTGACACTCAAGGGCAACCCCCTGGATCCTGCAGCAAGGTCAAAGGACACAGAGTTCACACTCAACTAGAGATGAGTCGTGTGTCGCTTACTCCAGCTCCAGTGGAACACGTAGTATCACTTCCCAACATGATCGGAGGCATGAGTCCCCTGCTGAGCCTCTAGAAATAGCCGCAAATTCCGGCTTGAACAGACAACAGACCTGAAAACCCTTTTACAACTCGGGGGGAAAGCAGAGTTCCATCCTCAACAAAGACTAGGCCTAACACCCCAGTGGAACCTTCTTAGCAACCCCAAGATCCCTGTGGCCAATGGAGATGAACACTGAGTTTACTGACTCAAGTCTAAATGCAGCCCTCAAGACCTGCAGTGACTTGAAAGGAATCCTGAGGTTCCACTTTCAACACGAAAGGAGACCTGACTTCCCTGAGGCAACCCTAGCAAGTCCCAGGGGTCCCCGCATAACTTGATCAGACCTTCAAGCTTCAAGTTGTGACTAGAGTAAAACCATGAAATTCTCCCCTCCACGTGACAGGACGCACCTTTATGCTGAAGTGTCTCAAGAGAAATCCCACAATCCCTCTTCAAACTCGAAAGGATACTAGGCACCCTATCCGCAACTCAAGAGGTTGCCCAAAATACCTGGCCAAACTCGAGAGGAGCTGTGAGGTTCCTGCCACAGCTCAAGAAGAGCCGCGATTTCCACTCATCATCTCGAGATGAGGATAGATTCCCCTTCTTCGTCTGGGAAGTAATTCCGATGTTCCCATCGAATTTGAAGAGGAGGCCGATCTCCCATTGAAACTCAAGAGGAGTCCGATCTCCCATTGAAACTCAAGAGGACCAGGGGGAGTTGTGCCACAATTAAAAAAGATACCGATTTCCTTATCTGCTCAGCATGAGGACTGATTCCATTGTACCAATTCAAATAGAACCATCAGGATCAACTAAGACCAATAAGGGTGGCCTGACATCCCTGGGGCTTCATTGAGAAAAAGCCTCCGGACAGAAATTCAACTCAACAGAAGGCCTCCCACCCCTTTTACAATTCTAAAAGATAGCGGAGTTCCATGCTTCAAGAAAAGCCGTGGCATGACTTCCCTGTTTAAACTTTATAGGAAAACTGAGATGCATGTCAGAACTGGAGAGGATCCCTGAGGTTAGCCCCTCAAATCCAGTTGAGACCCTATTCCCCTTCACTGACTCGAAAGGCATCCCAAAGGCTCCTCAAACCTCAAAAGGATTCCAGACTTCCCAGAGACAACATGAGAGGCTCAGTGGGGCCCCTGTTGCAAATCGAGAGATCCTAAAGTTTCCTGCCCCAACTCGAGAAACACTTCCTTTCAATGAAAATTGAAGCCCGAGTCCTCTGCAGTGACTCGAGAGCAATCAGGAGCTTCCCCTCTCAAGTTGACTTCCATGAGGCAACACGAGTGTCTTCTTGAGTTCCCCGTTGAAACTAGAAAGGAAAGCCAAATTTCATTCCACAACTCGCTAAAAACCATGAGATGCCCCAAGCAACATCACATGAGTCCCTTTTTCCTGCACCACCTGGAGAGCAATCCAGAGTTCTCTCTCAAGATCCGATAGGAGGCTTGAATCCCTATTTACAATTCAAGGGGCTCCCAGAATACCTGTCTTCAATCGAGAGAAAACCCAAGTTTCCATCCACACCTCTAGAAATGCTCCATATTCGCCACCTCCTCACGAAATGAGCCTTCAATCTCTGCTTCAACATAAGAGGAATGCTTCTTTTTTCTTCCACTAAAAGAGGAGGCCTCTGTCTCCTATTGAAACTTGAGTGCTCTCCTGTGAATCCTGCTGCAAGGACAAAGGACTCTGAGATCCCCCTCCAAAAGAGGTAGTTTCTGATGATCTATCAAAGCTCCAATGGAACACCGAGTATCCCCTCACAACATGATGGGAGACCTGACACCTGAGCTGAGCCTATAGAAAAAGCCCTACTGAACAGCCTGATCTCGACACGAGGACTGATTCCCCTTTTACAACTCGAAGGGAAAGCACAATTCCATGCCTCAAATCGACCTGAGGCCTGACTCCCCAGTAAAATATTCATAGCAACCCAGAGATCCCTGTCGCCACTGGAGAGCAACACACAGTTGACTGACTCAATGCTAGATGTGGCCCTATTCGTCTGCTGTGCCTCGAGAGGAATCCCAAGGTTCCCCTTCCAACATGATAGGAGATCTGTCTTCCCTGGGGCAACACGAGCGAGTTCCTGATGTCCCTTTCGCACCTCGAGAAGAAACCCAACTTTCCCGCCGCAACTCGAGAAAAACCACAAGATTCTCCCCTCAAGGCGATATGAGGAATATTTCCACTACAGATCCTCAAGAGAATTCCCACATTCCCTCTTGAAACTCGAAAGGTTACTTAATATCCTTTACACAACGCAAAAATTACACCGACATACCCAGCCCCACTAAAGAAGAACACCCAGTTTCCTACCACAACTGACAAAGTGTCCCATTTTCCAGTCCTCTTTTCCAGATGACAGTCAGTTCTCCTGCTTTGTCAGGAATGGAATCCGGACATTCCAGTCACACGATATGAGGAGGACGTTATCACCTTGAAACTCGGGAGGATCCCCAGGGTTTCAAAACATAATTCAAAATGTACCGATGTCCCCACTCACTCAAGATTACACTGCACAGATTGAAATGTATCCTCGAGTATCAACTCACAAGATGACTGGAGACCTGACCCCCAGAGCATTCTCGATACAATCTCCATGTACAAATTCAACTCGATTGTGGCCTAACACCCATTTTACAACTCTAGAAGAAAGCGGACTTCAATGTCTGAACACGAGACAAGTCCTGACTCCCCAGGTGAATTTAGAGAAACCCCAAGAACCCTGTTGCTACTGGAGAGGAATCCTGAGTTAACTGACTCGAATCTAGATGCAGACCTATTTCTCTGCAGCGACGCCAAAGGAATCCCGAGGTCCCCCTTGCAAATGGAAAGACTTTCGGACTTCCCAGAGACAACACGGGAGGCTCCCTGATATTCCAGGCGTTACTCGAGAGGAACACCAAACTTCCGGCAGCAACTCGAGAAAAACCTCGAGATTCCTCCTTCAAAGCAAGATGAGGCTTTTTTTTTTTTTCCTGCAGCGCCTAAACAGAAGCACCGAGTTCCTTCTCAAAATTCGATATGAGGCTTGAATTCCTTGATGCAACTCAAGGGTCGCCCAGAGATACCCGACCCAATGAGAGAGGAGCTCTGAATTTCAGCCACAAAATTAAGAGGCGCCCCGATATCATACCACACCTATTGGCCATTTCACGTTCAACTGAAGAGGAATCCCAACTTCCCCTTGCATCACTTCACGAGTCCTGTCACATCTATTGACACTCCAGGGCAACCCCGTTGATTCTGCAGCAAGGGAAAAGAACTCCGAGTTCACACTCAAATAGAGATGAGTTGTGTTGCACTTACACCAGCTTCAGGGCAACACGGAGTATCACCTCCCAAATTGACCGGAGGCATGAATCCCACGCTGAGACTCTCAAAAAAGCCCCAATTTCCCCCTTGAACAGACAGCAGACCTGATAAAACTTTTAAAACTTGGGGAAAAGCAGAGCTCCATCCTCAACAGTACTAGGACTGACTCCCCAGTGAAACCTTCAGAGCAACCCTAAGATGCCTGTGGCCAATGGAGATGAACACTGAGTTTACCCACTCAAGTCAAAATGCAGCCCTCATGCCCTGCAGCGATTCAAAAGGAAACCCGAGGTTCCACTTTCAACAGGAAAAGAGACCTGACTTCCCTGAGGCAACACTAGTGAGTCCAGAGTTTCCCGTCGTAACTCGAGAAGACCTCCAAGCTTCAAGCCACAACTCAAGAAAACCCATCAAATTCTCCCCTCCAAGTGACAGGATGCCCCTTTCCGCTGCAGCGTCTCAAGAGAAATCCCACATTCCATCTTCAAAGTTGAAAGGATCCTTGGCACCCTATATGCAACTCAAGAAGTTCCCAGAGATACCAGGCGAAACTCGAGAGGAGTAGCGAGGTTCCTGCCACAGCTCAAGTAGAGCCCCGTTTTCCACTCATCATCTTGAGATGAGGATCAATTCCCCTGCTTCGTCTGGAAATGAATCCCGATGTTCCTGTAGAATCTGAAGAAGAGGCTGATCTCCAATTGAAAGTCCAGAGGACCCTGGGGAGTCGTGCCACAATTCAAAAAGACACCGATTTCCCTATCCACTTGACATAAGGACTGATTTCACTATACCGATTCAAATAGAACCCCTGGGATCAACCAAAACCACGAAGGGAGGCCTCACTTCCCTGGTGCATCATTGAGAAAAAGCCCCAGTACAGAAATTCAACTTGACAGGAGGCCTCCCACCCCTTTTACAACTCGAAAAGAGAGCGCAGTTCCATGCCTTAACAAGAGAAGTGGCATGACTCCCCTGTTGAAACTATATAGGAACACTGAGATCCAAGTCAGAACTGGAGAGGCACCCTGAGGTGAGCACCTGAACTGCAGATGAAACCCTATTCCACTGCCCTGACTCGAAAGGCATACCAAAGTCTCCTCACACCTCAAAATGATTCCAGACTTCTCAGAGACAACTTGAGAAGCTCTGTGAGGCCCCTGCTGAAACTCGAGGGATGCGAAAGCTTCCTGCCCCAACTCACGAAACACTTTGGGAATACCCCTTTCAAGGCAAATTGAAGCGCAATTCTTCGGCAGTGACTCGAGAGCAATCACGAGCTTCCCCTTGCAACTTGACTTCCCTGAGGCAACAGGAGAGTCTCCCTGGGTTCCCCGTCATAGTTTAAAAGGAAAGCCAAACATCCCTCTGCAACTCGCAGAAAACAAAGAGATGCCCCAGGCAACGTCACATGAGGCAATTTTTTTCCTGCAGCACCTGGATAGAAATCCCCGGTTCTCCCTCAAGATTCAATAGGAAGATTTAATCCCTATTTACAATTTAAGGGGCTCCCAGAATACCCTTCTTCAATCGAGAGAAACACCGTTTCCATCCACACCTGTAGAAAAGCTCCGTATTCCCCACCTCCTCATGATATAAGTGTTCAATCTCTGCTTCAACTCAAGAGGAATCCTTCCTTCTTCTCTCACCACAAAAGGAGACCTCTGTCTCCTATGGAAACTCGAGTGTTCCCCCGCGGATCCTGCCATAAGTTTAACGGACTCTGAGTTCCCCCTCCAATCGAGGTAGGTTCTGATGATCTAGCAAAGCTCCAATAGAATACTGAGTATCCCCTCACAACATGATGGGTAACCTTACATCCATGCTGAGCCTATAGAAAAGCCCTATTGAACCAACTGCCTCATCATGACACGAGGACTGATTACCCTTTGTCAACTCGAAAGGAAAGAAGAACTTCATGCCTCAAATCAAGACGAGGCCTGACTCCCCAGTAGAACCTTCAAAGCAACCCCGAGTTCCCTATCGCCACTGGAGAGGAACACACAGTTGACTGACTCAACCCTAAATTTGGCCCTATTCCTCTGTCCCGCCTAGAGAGATGCCCCAAAGTTCTGTTCCAACAAGAAAGTAGACCTGACTTCCCTGGTACAACACGAGCGAGTTCCTGAGGTCCCCGTTGCAATTCGAGAGGATCCCCATGCTTCACGCAGCACTCGAGAAAAACCACAAGAATCCCCCATCAGTGTGAGATAATTAACCTTTCTGCTGCAGAGTCTCAAGAGAAATCACACATTACACATTGAAATGAGAACGGGTACTTGACACCCTTTATGCGACTCAAAAAGTTCCCTGACATAGCCCTCCCCAGTGGAGAGAGCACATAATATACGGACACAACTCTAGTAGAGACCCAATTCCCATTCCACGCCTCGAGAGTAATGCTGAAGTTCCCCTTCCAACACGAAAGGAGAGCTGACTTCAATGGAGCAACACGATTGAGTTTCTGAGGTCCCTATCGCAACTCAAGTGGGACCCCAAGCTTCCCGCCACAACTCAAGGAAAACCACAACATTGCCCAATCAGTGCGAGATTGGGAACTTTTCTGCTGCAGAGTCTCAAAATCCAACATTCCCGCTTGAAACTCGAAAGTTATTTACATTCCTTTGTGCGAATTGAAAATTGCACCGACATACCCGGCCCCACTCGAGAGGAACACCGAGGACCTGAGACTACTGGCAAAGTGACCCGTTTTCCAGTCCTCTTTTCCAGATGAGAATCGATTCCCCTGCTTTGTCTGTATTGGAATCCGGATGATCTGGTCGCACATTATGGGAAGGCAGGTATCACCTTAAAACTCGGGAGGATCGCTGGGGCTCAAAACACAATTGGAAAAGGTACTGATGTCCCCACGGACCCGAGATATTGTCTGATTCCACTGCACAGATTCAAATGTATCCTCGAGTATAAACTCACAAGACGAGTGGAGACCTGACTCCCTGAGCATTCGCAATAAAATCTCCAGTTACAAATTAAACTCGACTGTGGCCTAAACCGCTTTTCAATTCTAGAAGAAAGTGGAGTTCCATAATTATGAGGCCTGACCGCTAGTTGAATTTTGAGAGGAAACTGGAGAACTCTGTTGCCACTGGAGAGGGATCCTGAGTTGACTGCTCAAATGTAGATTCAGACCTATTTCTGTGCAGCGACTCCAAAGGAATCCCGACGTTCCCCTGGAAAAGGGGAAGGATTTCAACTTCCCAGAGACAACAGATGAGGCTCCCTGATATTCCCATCATTACTAGAGCAGTTTACAAAACATCCCTCAGCAACTCGAGAAAAACATCGAGATTCCTCCTTCAGTGCAAGATGAAGCCCTATTTTTCCTGCAGCGCCTAGACAGAACTCCTGAGTTCCTTCTCTAAATTCGATATGAGGCTTGAATTCCTTGATGTAACTCAAGGGTCGCTGAGAGATACCCATCCCGATGAAAAAAGAACTCCGAATTTCCCGCCAAAATTAAGGGGAGCCCCGTGATCACACCTCACCTAAAAAATGGGCCATTCCACTTTCAACTAAAGATGAATCCCAACTTCCCCTCTCACCACTTGCTGAGTGTTGTCACATTTATTGACACTCAAGGGCAACTCTGGGGATCCTGCACCAAGGTCGACGGACTCCGATTATACACACAACTAGAGGTGAGTTGTGTTGCGCTTACACCAGCTCCAGTGGAACACGGAGTATCACCTCCCAACATGATCGGAGGCATGAATTCCCTGCTGAGCCATTCGGAAAAAGCCCAAATCTCCCGCTTGAACTGACAGCAGACCTGACAACCTTTTTACAATGCGGGGGGAAAGCAGAGTTCATTCCTCCACAAAACTAGGCCTGACTCCCAAGTGGAACCTTCAGAGCTACCCCAGGATGCCTGTGGCCAATGGAGAGGAACACTGAGTTTACCCAGTCAAGTGTACATCCAGCCCTCATGCCCTGCAGTGACTCGAAAGGAATCCCGAGGTTCTACTTTCAACACGCAAGGAGACCTGACTTCCCGGAGGCAACACTAGCGAGTCCCAGAATTTGCCATAGTAACGAGAGAAGACCTCCTAGCTTCAAGCCGCAACGTGAGGAAAACCATCAAATTCTCCCCTCCAAGTGATAGGATGCCCCTTTCTGCTGCAGCGTCCCAAGGAAATCGCACATTCCCTTTTCAAACTCGAAAGGATACTCGGCACTCTCTACGCAACACAAGAAATTCCCAAGATATCCGGCCAGACTCGAGAAGAGCAGCAAGATTCCTGCCACAGCTCAAGAAGAGCCCCGTTTTCCTCTCATCACCTCGAGATGAGGGTCGACTCCCATGCTTCGTCTGGAAAGAAATCACAATGTTCCCGTCGATCTCCCCTTGAAACTCTAGAGGACCCCAGGGAGTCATGCCACATTTCAAAAAGGCGCTGATTTGCCCATCCGATCTACGTACAGATTGATACCAGCGTACTGATTCAAATGGAACCACCGGGATCAACTAACACCAAGAAGGGAGGCTTGACATCGCAGGGGCATCATTGAGAAAAAGCCCCAGGGCCAAAATTCAACTCAATAGGAGGCCTCCCATCCCTTTTACAACTCGACAAGATAGCAGAGTTCCATGCCTCAACAAGAGACGTGGCATGACTACCCTGTTGAAACTTCATAGGAACACTGAGATCCATGTCAGAACTGGAGAGGCACCCTGAGGTGAGCACCTAAACTCCAGATGAGACCCTATTCCCCTACACTGACTAGAAAGGCATCCCAAAGGTTCCTCACACCTCAAAAGGTTTCCAGATTTCCCAGAGACAACTTGAGAGGCTCCGTGAGAAAGGTGTTGCCACTCAAGGGATTGGAAAGGTTCCTGCCCCAACTTGAGAAACACTTTGGGATTACCCCCTTTCATTGCGAATTGAAGCCCGATTCCTCTGCAGTGACTCGAGAGCAATCATGAACTTCCCTTCACAACTTGACTTCCCTGAGGTAACATAGTGTCTCACTGACTGCCCCATCATAACTCGAAAGGAAAGCCAAACTTCCCTCCACAAGTCGCCAAAAACCACGAGATGTCCCAGGCCACGTCACATGAGACCCTTTTTTTTTCCTGCTGCACCTGGAGAGCAATCACGAGTTCTCTTTCAAGATTCGAAAGGAGGCTTGAATCCCTATTTACAATTCAACGGGCTCCCAGAATACCCGTCTTCAACAGAGAGAAACCCTGAGGTTCTTTCAAAACCGGAAGAAGAGCTCCATATTTCGCACTTCCACACGATATGAGCTTTCAATCCCTGCTTCAACTCAAGAGGAATCCTTCCTTTCTTTCCAAAAGCAAGAGAACGCCTCTGTCTTCTTTTGAAACTCCAGTGTTCCCCTGCAGATCCTGCTGCAAGGATAAAGGACTCTGAGTTCCCCCTCCAATTGAGGTAAGTCCTGATGATCTAGCGAAGCTCCAATGGAATACCGAGTATCCCCTCAAAACATGATGGGAGACCTGACATCCATGCAGATCAGGCTTCACCTGAAGATCATGGGCCATTCCAATTTCAACTGAAGAGGAATCCCAACATCCCCTCCCACCAATTGAGAGTCCTGTCACATTTATTGTTGGAAACCCCGTGGATCCTGCAGCAAGGTCAAATGACTCCGAGTTCACACTCAATTAGAGATGAGTCGTGTTGCACTTACACCAGCTCCAGTGGAACACCAAGAAGGGAGGCCTGACTTCGAAGGGGCATCATTGAGAAAAAACCCCAGGGCCGAAATTTAACTCGACTGGAGGTCTCCCACCCCTTTTACAACTCGACAGTTAGCAGAGCTCCATGCCTCAACAAGAGACGTGGCATGACTCCCCTGTTGAAACTTCATAGGAAAACTGAGATCCATGTCAGAACTGGAGAGGCACACCGAAGTGAGCGCCTCAATTCCAGAAGAGACCCTATTCCCCTGCACTGACTAGAAAGGCATCCCAAAGGCTCCTCACACTTCAAAAGGATTTCAGACTTCCCAGAGACAACTCTAGAGGCACTGTGAGGACCCTGTTGCCACTCGAGGGATGCGAAAGTTTTCTGGCCCAACTCGAGAAACACTTTGGGATTACCCTTTCCGATGCGAATTGAAGCCCGATTCCTCTGCAGTGACTCGAGAGCAATCACAAACTTCCCTTTGCAACTTGACTTCCCTGAAGCAACACGAGTGTCTCCCTAAGTGACCCGTCGTAACTCGAAAGGAGAGCGAAACTTCCCTCCGCAAGTCGCCAAAACCACAAGATGTCCCAGGCCACGTCACATGAGACCCTTTTTTTCCTGCTGTGCCTGGAGAGCAATGCCGAGTTTTCTCTCAAGATTCGAAAGGAGGATTGAATCCTTATTGACAATTCAAGCGGCTCTCAGAATACCCGTCTTCAATCGAGAGAAAACTGAGGTTGCGTCCAAATCAGAAGAAGAGTTCAGTATTCCCCACTTCCAATGATATGAGCTTTCAATCACTGCTTCAACTCAAGAGGAATCCTTCCTTCTTCTCCCACCACAAGAGAACGCCTCTATCTCCTATTGAAACTCCAGTGTTCCCCCGCGGATCCTGCTGCAAGTATAAAGGACTCTTGAGTTCCGATTCCCATTGAGGTAGGTCCTGATGATCTAGCAAAGCTCCAATGGAATACCTAGTATCCCCTCACAACATGATGAGAGACCTGACACCCATGCTGAGCCTATAGACAAAGACCTATTGAAATGTCTCATCATGACACGAGGACTGATTCCACTTTTCCAACGCAAAAGGAAAGCAGAATTCCATGTCTCAAATCGAGATGAGGCCTGACATCCCAGTAGAACCTTCCTAGCAACCCCGAGGTCCCTGTTGCCAATGGAGAGGAACACAGAGTTGACCAGCTCAATGCTAGATGTGGTTCTATTCCCCTGCAGTTGCTCGAGAGGAATCCCAAAGTTTCCTTCCAACATGTTATTAGATCTGTATTCCCAGGGGGAAAAGAAGCGAGTTCCAGAGGTCCCCGTCACAACTGGAGACGAACCCGAAGCTTCCCGTCGCAACTCGAAAAAATCACAAGATTCTCCCCTCAAGGTGAGAAATGGAACATTTCCGCTGCAGAGTCTCAAGACAAATCCCACATTCCCGCTTGAGACTCGAACGGGAACTTGACACCCTTTATGCAACTCAGTTCCCCAACCTAGCCATCCCCACTGGAGAAGAGCACACAATTTATAGACACAAAGCTAGATGAGGCCCTATTCCTCTCTGGCATCTCGAGAGGAACCTCGAGGTTCCCTTTCAAACAGGAAAGGAGACCTGATTCCCTGAGACAGCACGAGTGAGTTCCTGAGGTCCCCATCGCTTGTCGAGAGGAACCCCAGCTTCCCACCACAACTCGAGGAGAAAAAAAAAAACAAGATTCCCTCATCAATGCGAGGCGAGGAATATTTTTACTGCAGAGTCACAAGAGAAATCCCACATTCCCGCTTGAAACTCAAACGGGTACTTGACACCCTTCTTGCGACTCAAAACTTCCCCGACATAGCCGTCCGCATTGAAGAGGAGCACACAATTTACAGACTCAAGTCTAGATGAGGCCCTCTTCCCATTCCAGGCCTCGAGAGTAATCATGAAATTACCCTTCCAACACGAAAGGAGACCTGACATCCCTGAAGCAGCAGGAGCGAGTTCCTGAAGTTCCCATCACAACTCGAGAGGTACCCCAAGCTTCCCGCCGCAACTCGTGAAAAACCACAAGATTCTCCCCTCAAGGCGAGATGAGGAACATTTCCGCTGCAGATTCTCAAGAGAAATCCCACATTCCAGCTTGAAACTCGAAAGGTTACTTAACATCTTTTCTGCGACTCAAATTTACACCGACATACCTGGCCCCACTCGAGAGGAAACCCAGTTTCCTGCCACAACTGACAAATTGCTCCGTTTTCCAGTACTCTTTTCGAGATGACAGTCGATTCCCCTGCTTTGTCTGGTATGGAATCCGGACTTTTCCGTCACACATTAGGAGGAGGCTGGTATCACCTTGAACCTCGGGAGGATCCCTGGGGTTTCAAAAGACAACTCGAAAAGGTACCCATGTCCTCACCCACTCGAGAAGCTGTGTGATTCCACTGCACAGATTCAAATGTTTCCTCGAGGAGCAATTCACAGGACGAGTGTCTCAACCTGACTCCCCAAACATTCTCGAAACAATCTCCAGGTACAAATTGGACTCGACTGTGGCCTAACACCCCTTTTACAACTCGAGAAGAAAGCAGACTTCCATGTCTGAACACGAGATGAGGCCTGACTCCCCAGGTGAATTTTGAGACCAACCTCGAGAACCCTGTAGCTACTGGAGAGGAATCCTGAGTTAACAAATGGACTCAAATCTAGATGCAGACCTATTTCTCGCAACGACTCCAAAGGCATCCTGAGGTGTCCCTTGCAAATGGAAAGATTTCTGGCTTCCCAGAGACAGAAAACACGGGAGGCTCCCTGATAGTCCTGTCTTTACTAGAGCAGATCACCAAACATCCCATATCAACTGGAGAGAAACCTCGAGATTCCTCCTTCAAAGCAAGATGAGATTTTTTTTTCCTGCAGCGTCTATATAGAAGTCCTGAGTTCCTTCTCAAAATTCGATACGAGGCTTGAATTCCTTGATGCAACTCATCGGTTGCCGAGAGATACCCATCCTGATGAGAGAAGAACTCCGAGTTTCCAGCCACAATTTAAGAGGGTCCCCGTGATCACACTTCACCTGAAGATCATGGGCCATTCCTCTTTCACCTGAAGAGGAATCCCAACTTCCCCTCCCACCACTTGAGGAGTCCTGTCACATTTATTAACACTCCAGGGCAACCCCCTGGATACTGCAGCAAGGTCAAAGGACTCCGAGTTCACACTCAACTAGAGATGAGTCGTGTTGCGCTTACACCAGCTCCAGTGGAACAAGGAGTATCACCTCCCAACATGATCGGAGGCATGAATCCCTCGCTGAGCCACTTGGAAAAGCCCAAATGTCCCGCTGGAACAGACAGCAGACCTGACAAAACTTTTATAGCTCGGGCGGAAAGCAGAGTTCCATCCACAGAAAAGCTAGGCCTAACTCCCCAGTGGAACCTTCAGAACAACCCCAAAATGCCTGAGGCCAATGGAGAGGAACACTGAATTTACCCACTCAAGTGTAAATGCAGCCCTCACACTCTGCAGAGACTCGAAAGGAATCCCAAGTTTCCACTTTCAACATGAAAGGAGACCTGACTTCCCTGAGGTAACACTAGCAAGTCCAAGTATTTGCCATCTTAACACGAGAAGACCTGCTAGCTTTAAGCCACAACTCGAGAAAAGCCATCAAATTTTCCCCTGCACGCGAAAGGACACCCCTTTCTGCTGCAGCATCCAAAGAGAAATCCCACATTCCTGCTTGAAACTCAAACGGGTACTTGACACCCTTGTGCAACTCAAAAACTTTCCTGACACAGCCTTCCGACCTGGAGAGGAGTACACAGTTTACACACTCAACTCTAGATGAGGCCCTCAAAAGGATAATTGGCACCCTCTACGCAACACAAGATATTCCCCGAGATATCCGGCCAGACTCGATAAGAGCAGCGATATTCCTGCCACAGCTCAAGAATAGCCCCGTTTTCCTCTCGTCAGCTCGAGATGAGGATCGATTCACCCGCTTGGTCAGGATCGGAATCACGATGTTCCTGTCGAATATGAAGAGGAGGCCGATCTCCCTTAAAACTCGAGAGGACCCCGGGGAGTCGTGCTACATTTCAAAAAGACACCTATTGGCTCATCTGCTCAACGGACGGTCTGATGCCAACGTACCGATTCAAATAGAACCCCTGGGATCAACTAACACCAAGAAGGGAGGCCTGACTTCGCAGTGGCATCATTGAGAAAAAGCCTCAGGTCCGAATTTCAACTGGACAGGAGGCCTCCCACCCCTTTTACAACTCAACAAGATAGCGGAGTTCCATGCTTCAACAAGAGACGTGGCATGACTCCCCTGTTGAAACTTCATAGGAACACTGAGATCCATGTCAGAACTGGAGAGGCACCCTGAGGTGAGCGCCTCAACAACTGATGAGACCCTTTTCCCCTGCACTGATTAGAAAGGCATCCTAAAGGATCCTCACACCTCAAAAGGATTTCAGACTACCCAGAGACAACTTGAGAGGCTCCGTGAGGACCCTGTTGCCTCTCGAGGGATGCGAAAGATTCCTGCCCCATCTCGAGAAACACTTTGGCATTACCCATTTCAATGCGAATTGAAGCCCGATGCCTCAGCAGTGACTCGAGAGCAATCATGAACTTCCCTTCACAACTTGACTTCCCTGAGGCAACACGAGTGTCTCCCAGAGTGCCCCGTCGTAACTCGAAAGGAAAGCCAAACTTCTCTCCGCAAGTCGCCAAC
Organism: Moschus berezovskii; assembly: GCF_049115385.1. NCBI lineage: Eukaryota > Metazoa > Chordata > Mammalia > Artiodactyla > Moschidae > Moschus > Moschus berezovskii. The sequence continues at coordinate 11,674,209 of NC_142482.1, read as the reverse complement.
AACCACGAGATGTCCCAGGCCACATCACATGAGACCTTTTTTTTCCTGTTGCTCCTGGAGAGCAATCCCGAGTTCTCTCTCAAGATTCAAAAGGAGTCTTGAATCCCTTTTTACAATTCAAGGGGCTCCCAGAATACCCGTCTTCAATCGAGAGAAACCCCGAGGTTCTGTCAAAACCGGAAGAGCTCCGTATTCCCCACTTGCAAACAATATGAGCTTTCAATCCCTGTTTCAACTCAAGAGGAATCCTTCCTTCTTTTCCCAATGAATGAGAACGCCTCTGTCTTCTGTTGACACTCCAGTGTTCCCCGTGTATCCTGCTGCAAGGATAAAGGACTCTGAGTTCCCCCTCCAACCAAGGTAAGTCCTGATGATCTAGCAAAGCTCCAATGGAATACCGAGTATCCCCTCACAACATGATGGGAGACCTGACACCCATGCTGAGCCTATAGACAAAGCCCTATTGAACCTCCTCATCACGACACAAGGACTGATTCCTCTTTTCCAACGTGAAAGGAAAGCAGAATTCCATGTATCAAATCGAGATGAGGCCTGACACCCCAGTAGACTCTTCCTAGCAACCCCGATCCCTGTCACCATTGGAGAGGAACACAGAGTTGACCAACTCAACTATAGATGCGGTTCTATTACTCTGCCATGACTCGAGAGGAATCCCAAAGTTCCCCTCCCAACATGTTAGGAGACCTGTCTTCCCTCGTTCAACAGAAGAGAGTTCCAGAGATACCCATTCCAACTCGAGAAGAACACGAAGCATCCCTCCGCAACTCGAGTAAAACCACAAGATTCTCCTCTCAGTGCGAGATGAGGAACTTTTCTGCTGCAGAGTCTCAAGACAAATCCCACATTCCCGCTTGAGACTCGAACGGGTACTTGAAACCCTTTATGCGACTCAAAAAGTACTCAACATAGCCATCCCCACTGGAGAAGAGCACACAATTTACAGACACACCGCTAGATGAGGCCATATTCCTCTGCGGTGTCTTGAGAGGAACCCCGAGGTTCCCCTTCCAACAGGAAAAGAGACCTGATACCCTAAGACAGCACGAGCGAGCTCCTGAGGTCCCCATCGCAGGTCGAGAGGAACCCCAAGCTTCCCACCACAACTCGAGGGAAAAAAAAGCAAGATTCACCCATCAAGGCGAGATGAGGAATATTTCTGCTGCAGAGTCTCAAGTGAAACGCCACGTTTCCACTTGAAACTCAAACGGGTACTTGACACCCTTCTTGCGGATCAAAAACTTCCCCGAAATTGCCGTCCGCACTGGAGAGGAGCACACAATTTACAAACTCAACCCTAGATGAGGCCATATTCCCATTCCAGGCCTCAAGAGTAATCCTGAAATTACCCTTCCAACACGAAAGGAGACCTGACATCCCTGAAGCAGCAGGAGCGAGTTCCTGAAGTTCCCGTCACAACTAGAGAGGGACCCCAAGCTTTCCGCTGCAACTGGTGAAAAACCACAAGATTCTCCCCTCAAGGCGAGATGAGGAACATTTCCGCTGCAGATTCTCAAGAGAAATCCCACATTCCAGCTTGAAACTCGAAAGGTTACTTAACATCCTTTCTGCGACTCAAAACTTACACCGACATACCTGGCCCCACTCGAGAGGAAACCCAGTTTCCTGCCACAACAAACAAATTGCTCCATTTTCCAGTACTCTTTTCGAGATGACAGTCGATTCCCCTGCTTTGTCTGGGATGGAATTCGGACTTTTCTGTCACACATTAGGAGGAGGCCGGTATCACCTTGAACTTCGGGAGGATCCCCGGGGTTTCAAAACACAATTCGAAAAGGTACCCATGTCCCCGCCCACTCGAGAAGCTGTGTGATTCCACTGCACAGATTCAAATGTATCCTCGAGGAGCAATTCACAGGACAAGTGGAGACCTGACTCCCTGAACATTCTCGAAACAATCTCCAGTTACAAATTCGACTCGACTGTGGCCTAACACCCCTTTTACAACTCGAAAAGAAAGCAGACTTCATGTCTGAACACGAGATGAGGCCTGACTCCCCAGGTGAATTTTGAGAGCAACCCGGAGAACCCTGTTGATACTGGAGAGGAATCCTGAGTTAATGGACCGAATCTAGATGCAGACCTATTTCTCTGTAACGACTCCAAATGCATCCTGAGGTGCCCCTTGCAAATGGAAAGATTTCTGACTTCTCAGATCCAACACGGGAGGCTCCCTGATATTCCTGTCTTTACTCGAGCGGATCACCAAACTTCCCACATCAACTGGAGAAAAACCTCGAGATTCCTCCTTCAAAGCAAGATGAGACATTTTTTTTTTCCTGCAGCGCCTAGACAGAAGTCCTGAGTTGCTTCTCAAAATTCGATATGAGGCTTGAATTCCTTGATACAACTCATGGGTCGCCGAGAAATACCCATCCCAATGAGAGAAGTACACCAAATTTCTCGCCACAATTTAAGAGGAGTCCCATGATCACGCTTCACCTGAAGATCATGGGCCATTCCACTTTCAACTGAAGAGGAATCACAACATCCCCTCCCACCATTTGAGGAGTCCTGTCACATTTATTGACACTCGTTGGCAACCCCCTGGATCCTGCAGCAAGGTCAAATAACTCCGAGTTCACACTCAACTAGAGATGAGTCATGTTGCGCTTACACCAGGTCCAGTGGAACACGGAGTATCACCTCCCAACATGATCGGAGGCATGAATCCCAGGATGAGCAACTTGGAAAAGCCCAAATTTCTAGCTTGAACGAACAGCAGAAGTGACAACACCTTTAAAGCTCAGGGGGAAAGCAGAGTTCCATCCGTAGAAAAACTAGGCCTGTTCCCCAGTGGAACCTTCAGAGCAACCCCAAGATGCCTGTGTCCAATGGAGAGGAACACTGAGTTTACACACTCAAGTGTACATCCAGCCCTCATGCCCTGCAGCGACTTGAAAGGAATCCCGAGGTTCCACTTTCAACACGAAAGGAGACCTGACTTCCTGAGGCAACACTAACGAGTCACAGAATTTGCCGTCCTAACGCATGAAGACCTCCTAGCTTCAAGCTGAAACTCGAGAAAAACCAACAAATCTTTCCTCCACACGACAGGATGCCCTTTTCTGCTGCAGCGTATCAAAAAAATCCGACATTCCTTCTTCAAACTCGAAAGGATACTCGGCACCCTCTATGCAACACAAGGAATTCCCCGAGATAGCCGGCCAGACTCGAGAAGAGCAGCGAGATTCTTGCCACAGCTCAAGAAGAGCCCCGTTTTCTCTCGTCAACTCGAGATGAGGATTGATTCACCTGCTTTGTCTGGAAAATAATCACGATGTTCCCGTTGAATTTGAAGAGGAGTTCGATCTCCCCTTGAAACTCGAGAGGACCCCGGGGAGTCGAGCCACATTTCAAAAAGACCGATTTGCTCATATGCTCTACATATGACTGATACCAATGTACTGATTCAAATAGAAGCCCCGGGATCAGCTAACACCAAGAAGGGAGGCCTGACTTCGCAGGGGCATCATTGAGAAAAAGCCCCAGGGCCGAAATTCAACTCGACAGGAGGCCTCCCCCCTCTTTTACAACTCGAAAAGATAGCGGATCTCCATGCCTCAACATGAGACGTGGCATGATTACCCTGTTGAAATTCACAGAAACACTGAGATCCATGTCAGAACTCGAGAGGCACCCAAGGTGAGCGCATCAATTCCAGAGGAGACCTTATTCCCTTGCACTAACTAGAAAGGCATCCCAAAGTCTCCTCACACAAAAGGATTCCAGACTTCCCAGAGACAACTTGAAAGGTTCCGTGAGGACCCTGTTGCCACTCGAGGGATGGGAAAGTTTCCTGCCCCAACTCGAGAAACACTTTGGGATTACCCCTTCCAATGCAAATTGAAGTCCAATTCCTCTGCAGTGCCAGGAGAGCAATCACGAACTTCCCTTCGCAACTTGACTTCCCTGAGGCAATATGATTTTTTCCCTGAATGACCGTCGTAACTCGAAAGGAGAGCCAAACTTCCCTCCGCATGTCGCCAATATCCACAAGATGTCCCACGCCACATTATATGAGACTTTATTTTTCCTGCTGCGCCTGGAGACCAATCCCGAGCTCTCTCTCAAGATTTGAAAGGAGGCTTGAATCACTTTTGACAATTCAAGGGGCTCTCAGAATACCCGTATTCAATCGACAGAAAACCTGAGGTTCCGTCCTAATCTGAAGAAGAGCTCAGTATTCCCCACCTCCAATGATATGAACTTTCAATCCCTGCTTCAACTCAAGAGGAATCCTTCCTTCTTCTCCCACCACAAGATAACACCTCTGTCTCCTATTGTAACTCCAGTGTTCCCCCGAGGATCCTGCTGCAAGTATAAAGGACTCTGAGTTCCCACTTCAATCGAGGTAAGTACTGATGATCTAGCAAAGCTCCAATGGATTACCGAGTATCCCCTCACAACATGATGGGAGACCTGACACCCATGCGGAGCCTATAGACAAAGCCCTATTGAACCTCCTCATCACTACAAGAGGACTGATTCCCCTTTTCCAACGTGAAAGGAAAGCAGAATTCCATGTGTCAAATCAAGACGAGCCCTGACTCCCCAGTAAAACCTTCCTAGCAACCCCGAGGTCCCTGTTGCCACTGGAGAGGAACTCAGAGTTGACCAGCTCAATGCTAGATGTGGTTCTATTCCCCTGCCACACCTCGAGAGGAATCCCAAAGTTCCCCTTACAACATGTTATTAGACCTGTCTTCCCTGGGGCAACAGGAGCGATTTCCAGAGGTCTCCGTCACAACACAAGAAGAACCCAAGCTTCCCGCCGCAACTCGAGAAAAACCACAAGATTCACCCCTCAAAGTGAGATATGGAACATTTCCGCTGGAGAGTTTCGAGACACATCCCACATTACCGCTTGAGACTCAAATGGGTACTTGACACCCTTTATGTGATTCAAACAGTTCCCCAACCTAGCCATCCCCACTGGAGAGGAGCACACAATTTACAGACACAAAGCAGGATGAGGCCCCAATACTCTGCGGTGTCTCGAGAGGAATCCTGAGGTTCCCCTTCCAATGGGAAAGGAGACCTGATTCCCTGAGACAGAACAGGCGAGTTCCTGAGGTCCCCATCGCAAGTCAAGAGGAACCCCAAGCTTCCCACTGCACTCGAGGGAAAAAAAAAAACAAGAATCCCCCATCAATGCGAGATGAGGAATATTTCTGCTGCAGAGTCTCAAGAGAAATCCCACATTCCGGCTTGAAACTCAAACGGGTACTTGACACCCTTCTTGCGACTCAAAAACTTCCCCAACATAGCCGTCCGCACTGGAGAGCAGCACACAATTTACAGACTCAACTCTAGATGAGGGCCTATTCTCATTCCAGGTCTCGAGAGTAATCATGAAATTACCTTCCAACACGAAAGAAAACCTGACTTCCCTGAAGCAGCACGAGTGAGTTCCTGAAGTTCCCGTCACAACTAGAGAGGGACCCCAAGCTTCCCGCCGCAACTCGTGAAAAACCACAAGATTCTCCCCTCAAAGCGAGATGAGGAATATTTCCGCTGCAGATTCTCAAGAGAAATCCCACATTCCTGTTTGAAACTCGAAAGGTTACTTAACATCCTTTCTGCGACTCAAAACCTACACCGACATACCTGGCCCCACTTAAGAGGAAACCCAGTTTCCTGCCACAACAGACAAATTGCTCCGTTTTCCAGTACTCTTTTCGAGATGACAGTCGATTCCCCTGCTTTGTCTGGTATGGAATCCGGACTTTTCCGTCACACATTAGGAGGAGGCCGGTATCACTTTGAACCTCGGGAGGATCCCCGGGGTTTCAAAACACAATTCGAAAAGGTACCCATATCCCCACCTACTCGAGAAGTTGTGTGATTCTACTGCACAGATTCAAATGTATCCTCGAGGAGCAATTCACAGGACGAGTGACTCAACCTGACTCACCAAACATTCTCGAAACAATCTCCAGGTACAAATTTGACTCAACTGTGGCCTAACACCCCTTTTACAACTCGAGAAGAAAGTGGACTTCCATGTCTGAACACGAGATGAGGCCTGACTCCCCAGGTGAATTTGGAGAGCAACCCCGAGAACCCTGTTGCTACTGGAGAGGAATCCTGAGTTAACAAACGGACTCGAATCTAGATGCAGACCTATTTCTCTGCAGCGCCTCCAAAGGCATCCTGAGGTGTCCCTTGCAAATGGAAAGATTTCTGACTTCCCAGAGACAACACGGTAGGCTCCCTGACATTCCCGTCTTTACTCCAGTGGATCACCAAACCTCCTGCATAAACTGGAAAAAAACCTCAAGATTCCTCCTTCAAAGCAAGATGAGGCCTTTTTATCCTGCAGCCCCTAGACAGCAGTCCCGAGTTCCTTCTCAAAATTCGATATGAGGCTTGAATTCCTTGATTCAACTCAAGGATCGCCGAGAGATACCCATCCTGATGAGACAAGAACTCCGAGTTTCCAGCCACAATTTAAGAGGAGTCCCATGATCACATGTCACCTGAAAATCATGGGCCATTCCTCTTTCACCTGAAGAGGAATCCCAACTTCCCCTCCCACCACTTGAGGAGTCCTGTCACATTTATTGACACTCGAGGGCAACCCCCTGGATCCTGCACCAAGGTCAAAGCACTCCGAGTTCACACTCAACTAGAGATGAGTCGTGTTGCCCTTACACCAGCTCCAGTGGAACACGGAGAATCACCTCCCAACAGGATCGGAGGCATGAATCCCCTGCTGAGCCACTCGGAAAAGCCCAAATTTTCCGCTTGAACAGACAGCACACCTGATAACACTTTTACAGCTCGTGGGGAAATCACAGTTCCATCAGCAGAAAAGCTAGGCCTGGCTCCCCAGTGGAACCTTCAGAGCAACCCCAAGATGCTTGTGGCCAATAGAGAGGAACACTGAGTTTACCCACTCAAGTGTACATCCGGCCCTCACACCCTGCAGCGACTCGAAAGGAATCCCGAGGTTCCACTTTCAACACAAAAGGAGACCTGACTTCCCTGAGGCAACACTACCGAGTCCCAGAATTTGCCATCTTAATGCAAGAAGACCTCTTGCTTCAAGCCGCAACTCGAGGAAAACCATGAAATTCTCCCCTTCACGCGACAGGACGCCCCTTTCTGCTGCACCCTCTCAAAAGGAATCCCACATTCCATCTTAAAACTCGAAAGGATACTAGACACCCTCTGCGCAACACAAGAAATAACCCGAGATATCCGGCCAGACTCGGAAAGAGCAGAGAGTTTCCTGCCAGAGCTCGAGAAGAGCCCCGTTTTCCTCTCGTCACCTCGAGATGAGGATCGAATCCCCTGTTTCGTCTGGAAAGGAATCACGATGTTTTCTTCGAATCTGAAGAGGAGGCTGATCTCCCCTTGAAACTCGAGAGGACCCCGGGGAGTCGTGCCACATTTCAAAAAGACACAGATTTGCCCATCCGCTCGACGGATGGAATGATACCAACGTACTGATTCAAATAGAACCCCCGGGATCAACTGACACCAAGAAGGGAGGCCAGACTTCGCAGGGGCATCATAGAGAAAAAGGCTCCGGGCCGTAATTCAATTCGACAGGAGGCCTCACACCCCTTTTACAACTCGACAAGTTAGTGGAGCTCCATGCCTCAACAAGAGACGTGGCATGACTCCCCTGTTGAAACTTCATAGGAACACTGAGATCCATGTCAGAACTGGAGAGGCACCCTAAGGTGAGCGCCTCAACTGCTGGTGAGACCCTATTTTCGGGCACTGAATAGAAAGGCATCCCAAACCCTCCTCACACCTCAAAAGGATACCAGACTTCCCAGAGACAACTTGAGAGGCTCCGTGAGGACACTGTTGCCACTCGAGGGATGGGAAAGTTTCCTGCCTCAGCTCAAAAAACACTTTAGGATTACCCCTTCCAATGCGAATTGAAGCCTGATTCCTCTGCAGTGACTCGAGAGCAATCACGAACTTCCCTTCGCAACTTGACTTCCCTGAGGCAACACGGGTGACCCATTGCTACTCGACAGGAAAGCCAAACTTCCCTCCGTAAGTCGCCAAAAACCATGAGATGTTTCATGCCACGTCACATGAGACCCTTTTTTTCCTGCTGCGCCTGGAATGCAATCCCGAGTTCTCTTTCAAGATTCGAAAGATTCCCGTACTCTTTTCGAGATGACAGTAGATTCCCCTGCTTTGTCTGGGATTGGGACTTTTCCGTCGCACATTAGGAGGAGGCTGGTATCACCTTGAACCTCGGGAGGATCCCCGGGGTTTCAAAACACAATTCGAAAAGGTACCCATGTTCCCGCCCACTCGAGAAGCTGTGTGATTCCACTGCACAGATTCAAATGTATCCTCGAGTATCAATTCACAGGACGAGTAGAGACCGGACTCCCTGAACATTCTCGAAACAATCTTCAGGTACAAATTCAACTCGACTGTGGCCTAACACCCCTTTTACAACTCGAGAAGAAAGCGGACTTCCATGTCTGAACACGAGACGAGGCCTGACTCCCCGGGTGAATTTTGAGAAGAACCACGAGAACCCTGTAGCTACTGGAGAGGAATCTTGAGTTAACGGACTCGAATCTCGATGCAGATCTGTTTATCTGCAGCGCCTCCAAAGGAATCTTGAGGTGCCTCTCGCAAATGGAAAGATTTCTGACTTCCCAGAAACAACACAGGAGGCTCCCTAATATTCCCGTCTTTACTCTAGCGGATCACCAAACTTCCCACATAAACATTAGAAAAATCTCGAAATTCCTCCTTCAAAGCAGAATGAGTTCTTTTTCTCCTGCAGGGCCTAGACAGAAGTCCTGAGTTCCTTCTCAAATTCGATATGAGGCTTGAATTCCTTGATGCAACTCAAGGGTCGCCGAGAAATACCCATCCTGATGAGAGAAGAACACTGAATTTCCCGCCACAATTTAAGAGGACCCCCGTGACCACCCTTCACCTGAAAATCATGGGCCATTACTCTTTCACCTGAAGATGAATCTCAACTTTCCCTCCCAACACGCGAAGAGTCCTGTCACATTTATTTACACTCGAGGGCAACCCCATGGATTCTGCAGCAAGATCATAGGACTCCGAGTTCACACTCAATTAAAAATGAGTCGTGTTGCACTTACACCAGCCCCAGTGGAAAAAGGAGAATCACCTCCCAACAGGATCAGAGGCATGAATCCCCAGCTGAGCCACTCGGAAAAGCCCAAATTTCCCGCTGAAACAGACAGCAGACCTGACAACCCTTTTACAGCTCTTGGGATAAGGAGAGCTTCATAGGCAGAAAAGCTAGGCCTGCCTCCCCAGTGGAACCTTCAGAGCAACCCCAAGATGCTTGTGGCCAATGGAGAGGAACACCAAGTTTTCCCAATCTAGTGTATATCAGGCCCTCATGCCCTGCAGTGACTTGAAAGGAATCCCGTGGTTCCACTTTCAACATGAAAGGAGACCTCACTTCCCTCAGGCAACACTAGCGAGTCCCAGAATTTGCCATCGTAACGCGAGAAGATCTCTTGCTTCAAGCCGCAACTCGAGGAAAACCAAATCAAATTCTCTCCTCCATGCGACAGGACGCCCCTTTCTGCTTCAGCGTCTCAAGAGAAATCCCACATCCCCTCTTCAAACTCGAAAGGATATTCGGCACCCAGTAGGCAAAACAAGAAATTCCCTGAGATATCCGGCCAGACTCGAGAAGAGCAGCGAGATTCCTGCCACAGCTCGAGAAGAGCCCCGTTTTCCTCTCTTCACCTCGAGATGAGGTTCGATTCCCCAGCTTCGTCTGGAAAGGAATCAGGGTGTTCCCGTCGAATATGAAGAGGAGGCCGATCTCCCTTTGAAACTCGAGAGGACCCCGGGGTGTCGTGCCACATTTCAAAAAGACACCGATTTGCCCATCCGCTCGACGGACGGACTGATACCAATGTACTGATTCAAATAGAACCCCCAGGATCAACTAACACCAAGAAGGGAGGCCTGACTTCGCAGGGGCATCATTGAGAAAAAGCCCCGTGACCGAAATTCAATTCGACAGGAGGCCTCCCACCCCCTTCACAACTCGACAAGATAGAGGAGCTCCATGCCTCAACAAGAGACGTAGCATGACTCCCCTGTTGAAACTTCAAAGGAACACTGAGATCCATGTCAGAACATGAGAGGCACCCTGAGGTGAGCACCTCAACTGCAGGTGAGACCCTATTCTCCTGCACTGACTAGAAAGGAATCCCAAAGGCTCCTCACACCTCAAATGGATTCCAGACTTTCCAGAGACAACTTGAGAGGCTCCGTGAGGACTCTCCTGCCACTCGAGGGATTCCAAGGTTTCCTGCCCCAACTAGAGAAACACTTTAGGATTACTCCTTCCAATGTGAATTGAAGCCCGATTCTTCTGCAGTGACTCGAGAGCAATCACAAACTTCCCTTCGCAATTTGACTTCCCTGAGGCAACATGAGTGTCTCCCTAAGTGACCCATTGCAACTCGACAGGAAAGCCAAACTTCCCTCCGTAAGTCGCCAAAAACCACGAGATGTTTCAGGTCACGTCACATGCGACCCTTTTTTTCCTGCTGCGCCTGGAATGCAATCCCAAGTTCTCTCTCAAGTTTCGAAAGTAGGTTTGAATTTATATTTACAATCCAAAGGGCTCCTAGAATACCCGTCTTCAGTAGAGAGAAACCCTGAGGTTCCGTCCAAAACGGAAGAAGAGCTCCGTATTCCCCACCTCCTAGGATATGAGCGTTCAATTTCTGCTTCAACTCAAGAGGAATCCTTCCTTCTTCTCCCACCACAAGAGAACCCCTCTATCTCCTATTGTAACTTCAGTGTTCCCCCTCGGATCCTGCTGCAAGGATAAAGGGCTCTGAGTTCCCCCACCAATCGAGGTAGGTCCTGTGATCTAGCAAAGCTCCAATGGAATACTGAGTATCCCGTCACAACATGATGGGAGACCTGACACCCATGCTGAGCCTATAAACAAAACCCTATTGAACCGCCCTGGTGGCTCAGAGTTAAAGCGTCTGCCTCCAATGCGGGAGACCTGGGTTCGATCCCTGGGTCGGGAAGATCCCCTGGAGAAGGAAACGGTAACCCACTCCAGTATTCTTGCCTGGAGAATCCCATGGACGGAGAAGCCTGGTAGGCTACAGTCCACGGGGTCGCAATGAGTCGGACACGACTGAGCGACGGAACGGAACGGATTGAACCGCCTGAACACGACATGAGGACTGACTCCTCTTTTCCAACATGAAAGGAAAGCAGAATTCCATGTCTCAAATCGAGACGAGGCCAGAATCTCCAGTGAACCTTCATAGCCACCCCGAGGTCCTGGTTGCCACTGGAGAGGAACACACAGTTGACCATCTCAAAGCTAGATGCGGTTCTATTTCTCTGCAGTGCCTCGAGAGGAATACCAAAGTTCTGGTTCCAACACATTAGGACACCTGTCTTCCCTGGGGCAACAGGAGTGAGTTGCAGAGGTCCCTGTCACAACTCGAGAAGAACCCGAAGCTTCTCGCTGCAACTCGAGAAACCCGCCGCAACTCGAAAAAAACCACAAGATTCTCACCTCAATGCGAGATGAGGAACATTTCTGCTGCAGAGTCTCAAGACAAATCCCACATTCCCGCTTGAGAATCGAACGGGTACTGGAACATCATTTATTCAACTCAAAAAGTTCCCCAACATAGCCATCCCCACAGGAGAAGAGCACACAATTTACAGACAGAACGCTAGATGAGGTCCTATTCCTCTGCGGCACCTTGAGAGGAATCCCGAGGTTCCCCTTCCAACAGGAAAGGAGACCTGATTCCCTGAGACAGCACGAGTGAGTTCCTGAGGTCTCCATCGCAAGTCGAGAGGAACCCCAAGCTTCCCACCGCACTTGAGAAAAAAAATGCAAGATTCCCCCATCAATGCGAGATGAGGAATATTTCTGCTGCAGAGTCTCAAGAGAAATCCCACATTCCGGCTTGAAACTCAAACGGGTACTTCACACCCTTCTTGCGACTCAAAAACTTCCCCGACATAGCTGTCCGCACTGGAGAGGAGCGCACAGTTTACAGACTCAACTCTAGATGAGGCCCTATTCCCATTCCAGGCCTCGAGAGTAATCCTGAAATTACCCTTCTAAGACGAAAGGAGACCTGACTTCCCTAAAGCAGCACTAGCGAGTTCCTGAGGTCCCCGTCGCAACTCGAGAGGGACCCCAAGCTTCCAGCCGCAACTCGTGAAAAACCACAAGATTCTCCCCTCAAGGCGCAATGAGGAATATTTCTGCTGCAGATTCTCAAGAGAAATCCAAAATTCCAGCTTGAAACACGAAAGGTTACTTAACATCCTTTAGGCGACTCATAAATTACTCGACATACCTGGCCCCACTGGAGAGGGAAGCTAGTTTCCTGCCACAAGGGCAAATTGTTTCGTTTTCCAGTACTCTTTTCGAGATGACAGTCGATTCCCCTGCTTTGTCTGGAATGGAATCCGGACTTTTCCGTCACACATTAGGAGGAGGCTGGTATCACCTTGAACCTCGGGAGGATTCCCAGGGTTTCAAAACACAAATCGAAAAGGTACCCATGTCCCCACCCACTCGAGAAGCTGTGTGATTCCACTGCACAGACTCAAATGTTTCCTTGAGGAGCAATTCACAGGACGAGTGGAGACCTGACTCCCTGAATATTCTCGAAAAAATCTCCAGTTACAAATTCGAATCGACTGTGGCCTAACACCCCTTTTACAACTCGAGAAGAAAGCGGACTTTCATGTCTGAACACGAGATGAGGCCCGACAACCCAGGTGAATTTTAAGAGCAACCCCGAAAACCCTGTTGCTACTGGAGAGGAATACTGAGTTAACGGACTCGAATCTAGATGGAGACCTGTTTCTCGGCAGTGCCTCCAAAGGCATCCTGAGGTGCCCCTTGCAAATGGAAAGATTTCTGACTTCCCAGAGACAACACAGGAGGCTCCCTGATATTCCCGTCTTTACTTGTGCAGATCACCAAACATCCCGCATAAACTGGAGAAAAACCTGGAAATTCTTGCTTCAAAGCAAGATGAGGCTTTTTTTTCCTGAAGCGCTTAGAAAGAAGTCCGGAGTTCCTTCTCAAAATTCGATATGAGTCTTGAATACCTTCATGCAACTCAAGGGTCACCAAGAGATACCCAGCCCGATGAGAGAAGAACTCCGAATTTCCAGCCACAATTTAAGAGGAGCCCCGTGATCACACTTCACCTGAAGATCATGGACCATTCCACTTTCACCTGAAGAGGAATCCTAACTTCCCCTCCCACCACTTGAGGAGTCCTGTCACATTTATTGACACTCGAGGGCAACCCCCTGGATCCTGCACCAAGGTCAAAGCACTCCGAGTTCACACTCAACTAGAGATGAGTCGTGTTGCCCTTACACCAGCTCCAGTGGAACACGGAGAATCACCTCCCAACAGGATCGGAGGCATGAATCCCCTGCTGAGCCACTCGGAAAAGCCCAAATTTCCCGCTTGAACAGACAGCAGACCTGACAACCCTTTTACAACTCGGGGGGAAAGCAGAGTTCCATCCTCAGAAATGCTAGGACTGACTCCCCAGTGGAACCTTCAGAGCATCCCCAAGATGCCTGAGGCCAATGGAGAGGAACACTGAGTTTACCACCTGAAGTGTACAACCGGCCCTCCTGTCCTGCAGCGACTTGAAAGGAATCCCGAGGTTCCACTTTCAACAGGAAACGTGACCTTTATTCCCTGAGGCAACACTAGGGAGTCCCAGAATTTGGCCTCGTATCGCGAGAAGACTGCCTAACTTCAAGTTGCAACTCGAGAAAAACAATCAAATTCTCCCCTCTAAGCGACAGGACGTCCCTTACTGCGGCAGCGTCTCAAGAGAAATCCCAGATTCCCTCTTCAAACTCGAAAGGATAATCGGCACCCCCTATGCAACACAAGAAATTCCCGGAGATAACCTGTCAGACTCGACAAGAGCAGCGAGATTCCTGCCAAAGCTCGCGAAGCACCCCGTTTTCCTCTCGTCACCTCGAGATGAGGTTCGATTCCCCTGCATCGTCTGGAAAGGAATCACGATATTCCTGTTGAATCTGAAGAGGAGGCCAATCTCCCCTTGAAACTCGAGAGGACCCCAGGGAGTCGTGCCACATTTCAAAAAGACACCGATTTGCCCATCCGCTCGACGGACGGACTGACACCAACGTACTGATTCAAATAGAACCCCCGGGATCAACTAACACCAAGAAGGGAGGCCTGACTTCGCAGGGGCATCATTGAGAAAAAGCCCCGTGGCCGAAATTCAATTCGACAGGAGGCCTCCCACCCCCTTCACAACTCGACAAGATAGAGGAGCTCCATGCCTCAACAAGAGACCTGGCATGACTTCCCTGTTGAAACTTCATAGAAACACTGAGATCCATGTGAAAACTGGAGAGGCACCCTGAGGTGAGCGCCTCAACTGCAGGTGAGAACCTATACTCCTGCAATGACTAGAAAGGCATCCCAAAGGCTCCTCACACCTCAAAAGGATTCCCGATTTCACAGAGACAACATGAGAGGCTCTGAGAGGACACTGTTGCCACTCGAGGGATGTGAAAGGTTCCTGCCCCAACTCGAGAAACAGTTTGGGATTACCCCTTCCAATGCGAATTAAAGCCTGATTCCTCTGCAGTGACTCGAGAGCATTCACAAACTTCCCTTCGTAACTTGACTTTCCTGAAGCAACACGAGTGTCTCCCTGAGTGCCCCGTCGTAACTCAAAAGGAAAGCCAAACTTCCCTCCACAAGTCACCAAAAACCACGAGATGCCTCAGGGATGTCCCATGAGACACTTTTTTTTCCTGCTGCGCCTGGCGAGCAATCCCAAGTTCCCTCTCAAGACTCGAAAGGAGGCTTGAATCACTATTTACAATTCAAGGGGCTCCCAGAACACCCATCGGCAATCGAGAGAAACCTGGAAGTTCTGTCCAAACCGGAAGAAGAGTTCCATATTCCCAACTCCAACGATATGAGCATTCAATCCTTGCTTCAACTCAAGAGGAATCCTTCCTTCTTGCACCACAAGAGAACGCCTCTGTCTCCTATTGTCACTCCAGTGTTCCCCCGCGGATTCTGCTGCAAGGATAAAGGACTCTGAGTTCCCCCTCCAATCGAAGAAGGTCCTGTGATCTAGCAAAGCTCTAATGGAATACCGAGTATCCCCTCACAACATGATGGGAGACCTGACACCCATGCGGAGCCTATAGACAAAGCCCTACTGACCACCTCATCACGATACGAGGACTGATTCCCCTTTTCCAACGCGAAAGGAAAGCAGAATTCCATGTCTCAAATCGAGACGAGCCCTGACTCCTCAGTAGAATCTTCTTAGCAACACTGAGCTCCCTGTTTCCACTGATGAGGAACACACAGTTGACCAGCTCAACGCTAGATGCGGTTCTATTCCTCTGCCGAACCTCGAGAGGAATCCCAAAGTTCCCCTTCCAACAAGTTAGGAGACCTGTCTTCCCTGGGGCAACAGGAGCGAGTTCCTGAGGTCCCCGTCACAACTGTAGAAGAACCCAAAGCTTCCCGCCGTAACTCGAGAAAAACCACAAGCTTCTCCCCTCAATGCGAGATGAGGAATATTTCCTCTGCAGTGTCTCAAGACAAATCCCACATTCCCGCTTGAGACTCTAACGGGTACTTGACACCCTTTATGCGACTCAAAAAGTTCCCCAACATAGCCATCCTCACTGGAGAGAGCACACAATTGACAGACACAACGCTAGAGGAGGCCCTATTCCTCGGCGGCGTCTTGAGAGGAATCCCGAGGTTCCCCTTCCAACATGAAAGGAGACCAATACCCTGAGATAGCATGGGTGAGTTCCAGAGGTCCACATCGCATGTTGAGAGGAAGCCTAATTTTACCACCGCAACTAGAGAAAAAACAAAAAAAAACAAGATTCCCCCATCAATGTGAGATGAGGAATATTTGTACTACAGAGTCTCAAGAGAAATCCCACATTCCCGCTTGAAACTCAAACGGGTACTTTACACCCTTCTTGCGACTCAAATACTTCCCCGACATAGCCGTCTGCACGGGAGAGGAGCACACAATTTACAGACTCAACTCTAGATGAGGCCCTATTCCCATTCCAGGACTCGAGATTAATCCTGAAATTCCCCTTCCAACACGAAAGGGGACCTGACTTCCCTGAAGCAGCACGAGTTAGTTCCTGAGTTCCCTGTCACAACTCGAGAGGGACCCCAAGCTTCCCGCCGCAACTCATGAAAAACCACAAGATTCTCCCCTCAAGGCGCGATGAGGAACATTTCCGCTGCAGATTCTCAAGAGAACTCCCACATTCCAGCTTGAAACTGAAAAGGTTACTTATTATCCTTTCAGTTCAGTTCAGTTCAGTCGCTCAGTCATGTCCAACTCTTAGCAGCCCCATGAACCACAACACGAAAGGCCTCCCTGTCCATCACCAACTCCCGGAGTTCACTCAAATCATGTCCATCGAGTCGGTGATGCCATCCAGCCACCTCATTCTCTGTCATCCCCATCTCCTCCTACCCCAAATCGCTCCCAGGAATCAAAAATTACACAGACATACCTGGCCCCACTGGAGATGAAACCCAGTTTCCTGCCACAACAGACAAATTGCTCCATTTTCCAATACTCTTTTTGAGATGACAGTCGATTCCCCTGCTTTGTCTGGAATGGAATCCGGACATTTCCATCTCATATTAGGAGGAGGCTAGTATCATCGTAAACCTTGGGAGGATCCCCGGGGTTTCAAAAGACAATTCGAAAATGTACTCATGTCCCCACCCACTCGAGAAGTTGTATGATTCCACTGCACAGATTCAAATGTAACCTCGAGGAGCAATTCACAGGACAGGTGGAAACCTGACTCCCCGAACATTCTCGAAACAATCTCCAGGTACAAATTGGACTCGACTGTGGCCTAACACCCCTTTTACAACTCGAGAAGAAAGCGGACTTCCATGTCTGAACACGAGATGAGGCCTGACTCCCCAGGTGAATTTTGAGAGCAACAACGAGAACCCTGTAGCTACTGGAGAGTAATTCTGAGTTAACGGACTCGAATCTAGATGCAGACCTATTTCTCTGCAACAACTCCAAGGGCATCCTGAGGTGCCCCTTGCAAATGGAAAGATTTCTGACTTCCCAGAAACAGAAAACATGGGAGGCTCCCTGATATTCATGTCTTAACTCGAGCAGATCACCAAACTTCCTGCATCAACTGGAGAAAAACCTCCAGATTCCTCCTTCAAAGCAAGATGAGGCCTTTTTATCCTGCAGTGCCTAGACAGAAGTCCGGATTTCCTTCTCAAAATTCAATATGAGGCTTGAATTCCTTGATGCAACTCAAGGGTCACCGAGAGATACCCATCCCGATGAGAGAAGAACTCCGAGTTTCCAGCCACAATTTAAGAGGAGCCCCATGATCACGCGTCACCTGAAAATCATGAAGAGGAATCCCAACTTCCCCTCCCACCACTTGAGGAGTCCTGTCACATTTATTGACACTCCAGGGAAACCCCCTCGATCCTGTAGCAAGGTCAAAGGACTCCGAGTTCACACTCAACTAGAGATGAGTCATGTTGTGCTTACACCGACTCCAGTGGAACACGGAGAATCACCTCCCAACATGATCGGAGGCATGAATCCACCGCTGAGCCACTCGGAGAAGCCCAAATATCCCGCTTGAACAGACAGCAGACCTGACAACCCTTTTATAGCTCTGGAGGAAAGCAGAGTTCCATCCTCAGAAAACCTAGGCCTGACTCCCCAGTTGAGTCTTCAGAGCAACCCCAAGATGCCTGTGACCAATTGAGAGGAACACTGAGTTTACCCACTCAAGTCTACATCAGGCCCGCATGCCCTGCAGCGACTCGAAAGGAATCCCGAGGTTCCACTTTCAACATGAAAGGAGACCTGACTTCCCTGAGGCAACACTAGCGAATCCAGAATTTACTGTCTAACGAGAGAAGAATTCCTAGCTTCAAGCCACAACACGAGAAACACCATCAAATTTTCCCCTCCATGCGACAGGACGCCCTTTTCTGCTGCAGCATCTCAAAAGAATTCCCAGTTTCCCTCTTCAAACTTGAAAGGATACTCAGCACCCTCTACGCAACACAAGAAATTCCCCGAGATATCCGGCCAGACTGGAGAAGAGCAGCGAGATTCCTACCACAGCTAAAGAAGAGCCCTGTTTTCCTCCTGTCACCTCGAGATGAGGGTCGATTCCCCTGCTTCGTCTGGAAAGGAATCACGATGTTCCCGTCGAATCTGAAGAGGAGGCCGATCTCCCCTTGAAACTCGAGAGGACCTTGGGGAGTCGTGCCACATTTCAAAAAGACACCGATTTGCCCATGTGCTCAACGGACGGACTGATACCAACGTACCGATTCAAATAGAACCCCCGGGATCAACTAACACCAAGAAGGGAGGCCTGACTTCGCAGGGGCATCATTGAGAAAAAGCCCCAGGGCCGAAATTCAACACGACAGGAGGCCTCCCACCCCTTTTACAACTCGACAAATTAGCGGAGTTCTATGCCTCAACAAGAGACGTGGCAAGGCTCCCCTTTTGAAACTTCACAGGAACACTGAGATCCATGTCAGAACTGGAGAGGCACCCTGAGGTGAGCGCCTCAACTCCAGATGAGATCCTATTCCCCTGCACTGAATAAAAAGCATCCCAAAGTCTCCTCACACCTCAAAAGATTTTCAGCCTCCCAAGGGACAACTTGAGACGCTCGGTGAAGACGCTGTTGCCACTCGAGGGATGCGAAAGTTTCCTGCCCTAGTCGAGAAACACTTTGGGATTACCCCTTTCAATGCGAATTGAAGCCCGATTCCTCTGCAGTGACTCGAGAGCAATTACGAACTTCCCTTCACAACTTGACATCCCTGAGGCAACACGAGTGTCTCCCAGAGTGCACCATCGTAACTCAAAACGAAAGCGAAACTTCCCTCTGCAAGTTGCAAAAAACCATGAAATGTCCCAGGCCATGTCACAAGAGACCCTTTTTTTCCTGCTGTCCCTGGAGAGCAATCACGAGTTCTCTCTCAAGATTTGAAAGGAGTCGTGAATCCGTATTTACAATCCAAGGGGCTCCCAGAATACCCGTATTCATTTGAGAGAAACCCCGAGGTTCCGTCCAAACAGGTAGAAGAGCCCCGTATTCCCCACCTCCACATGATATGAGCATTCAATCCCTGCTTCAACTCATGAGAAATCCTTTCTTCTTCTCCCACCACAGGAGAACGCCTCTGTCTCCTATTGTAACTCCAGTGTTCCCCCGTGGATCCAGCTGTAAGGATAAAGGACTCTGAGTTCCCCCTCCAATCGAGGTAGGTCCTGATGATCTAGCAAAGCTCCAATGGAATACCGAGTATCCCCTCACAACATGATGAGACCTGACACCCATGCTGAGCCTATAGACAAAGCCCTATTGAGCCACCTCACCACGACACGAGGACTTATTCCTCTTTTCCAACTCAAAAGGAAAGCAGAATTCCATGTCTCAAATCGACACAAGCCCTGACTCCCCAGTAGAATCTTCATAGCCACCCCGAGGTCCCTGTCGCCATTGGAGAGGAACACACAGTTGACCAGCTCAATGCTAGATGCGGTTCTATTCCTCTGCCGAACCTCGAGAGGAATCCCAAAGTTCCCCTTCCAACACGTGAGGAGACCTGTCTTCCCTGGGGCAACAGGAGCGAGTTCTTGAGGTCCCCGTCTCAACTCGAGAGGAACCTGAAACTTCCAGCCGCAACTCGAGGAAAACCACAAGATTCTCCCCTCAATGCGAGATGAGGAATATTTCCGCTGGAGAGTCACGAGACAAATCCCACATTCCCGCTTGAGACTCGAATGGGTACTTGACACCTTTTATGCGACTCAAACAGTTCCCCAACATAGCCATCCTCACTAGAGAAGAGCACACAATTTACAGACACAAGGCTAGATGAGGCCCTATTCCTCTGCAGTATCTTGGGAGGAATCCCGAAGTTCCCCTTCCAACAGGAAAGGAGACCTGATTCCCTGAGACAGCACGAGCGAGTTCCTGAGGTCCCCATCGCAACATGAGAAGAACCCCAACCCAAGCTTCCCGCCACATCTTTAGGAAAAAAAAAAAAAATCCCCCATCAATGCGAGATGAGAAATATTTCTGCTGCAGAGTCTCAAGAGAAATCCCACATTCCCACTTGAAACTCGAATGGGTACTTGACACCCTTCTTGCGACTCAAAAATTTCCCCAACATAGCCGTCCACACTGGAGAGGAGCACACAATTTACAGACTCAACTCTAGATGAGGCCCTATTCCCATTCCAGGCCTCGAGAGTAATCCTGAAATTACCCTTCCAACGTGAAAGGAGACCTGACTACCCTGAAGCTGCATGCACAAGTTCCTGAGGTCCCCGTTGCAACTGGAGAGGGACCCCAAGCTTCCCACTGCAACTCGTGAAAAACCGCAAGATTCTCCCCTCAAGGCGAGATGAGGAATATTTCCGCTGCAGATTCTCAAGAGAAATCCCACATTCCAGCTTGAAACTCGAGGGGTTACTTAACATCCTTTATGGGACTCAAGAATTAGACCGATAAACCTGGCCCCACTCGAGAGCAAACTTCCTGGGCCTGCTGGTCAAACGGCCGGGCACTGTACCAGGAGGCCGAGGGCGGCGGGTCCTGCTGGTCGACCGGTACTGCCGATGGAGAAAGGGATAGTGCAAGGGCCCCGCGGACGCCCGCATGCCATCCTCCCTCTCCCCGCTGGTAGGGACAAAGGGAAGGGACTCATGCGCGGACGCGCATGACAGCGATGACAGGCGCGTGCCGCCAGCCCACCAGCTCCACGCGTCACCACTGGGAGGGACAGGGGACGGCGGTGCCTCCCTGCAACGTCCCCCAGGCTCTCGTCCGCGCCATGCCTCTCCCCTGTCTTCCCTTTCCAGTCAGTGGGCGAGGGCCTGCGGCGGGGAACCAGGGGAGGATGTGGCACCCCGAGGCTGGAAGATGCCGCCAGGGCCGTCCCCCTCTCCTCCCTCTCGGACCCTTCGCCGCACCACCAGGCAGGGAAGCTCCTTCACGGCCTTCTAAAATCATCTACCCTGCAACATTCAATGTCTTCCTCCAAATCATGGGACCGTCACGACTGAAATGAAGGGAAATATGTGAATTAAAGAAAGTCTTCAGTGCTTCTTTAGAACCACAAAGGCCTCTCTCTCTCTCTCTCTCCTCTCTCTCTCTCTCTCTCTCACACACACACACACAAACGAAAAGAGATGGGCTCATAGTCCAAAAGAAACCAACCTTTGTGTGTATCCATCCCTGACCTACGTGGTGAGCAGTGGCCAAAGACAACGAATTCCTACAGCCAGACGTTTGCAACCACGAAACCTGTCCCTCCATCGCCTGGCCTTGCAGAATGCTACGTAGAACCCCTTTCAAGAAGTGTGGGGCTTGGAGGAATGCATCCCTGAATTCTCCTCAGTCGGCCCTACAAGAAAACGTTCTGTGCCTGCCCTGCACGCCGGACTTTTCGGTGGATCGGACCTCCCGGGGTGCCCCTGCACCCGGCACCCTGAGACATCCCGAGAGATCCTATGGAGAAACATCTCCGGCCACTCGCGTGGCATCTGCATTGCTGGCAAGTGACCCTTCAAACCACCACATCCATACGTGAGAACAAACGCTCCTTCACCATCTGGGTCACCTCATAGGATGGGTGACTGCCTCTGGTTCAGCACTCCCTCGATGTGGCTGTGGGGTTCGGGTTTGGTTTTGTTCTGGGCTAGCTTTCTGACCCACCAACGTGATCTCTCCGGATAGGGCACCCAATCAAAGCTAAACTAAATCGAGTCTGTGTGAATCCCATGCATGCATCCAGTGGGGATATCGATGATCTCTACGTGAATCCATATCAGTGGCTGTTCGGTGTTCGTGAACGTGGTTGACAGCACAGGCAGTGTAGAAAGATACAGGAAGGATGCCTTCATTCTTGGGGGAGGGAAGGGACGCTATCCCCCCACACAGGCACAGTGCTTGCTCCCTATCCCATGTCATGGCATGCACAATTGACAAGACCAGGATTTGGAATGGAGCAGCAAGCGAGAAGAGCAGTCCTCATAGCGTCGATTTAGGTCGAGGACTATGTGCCCTTAGAACTCGGTGCACTGAGTGACCCTAAAAAGGTCAAGAGGGGATCTGGGACGTGGGCAGAATCGTGAAGGCATGCCCACGGCCCCTTGTCTGAACCGTGACGCTAGTTCACCTCTGTGAACACGCTTGTGTTCTATTCTCCCATCTTGACAGACACAGATCTCTATACCTGTCTAGGTCCCATGATGGTTTCTGGATCACTGTCAGCAAAATGTCCTCACGGATTTCATGGTGACACAGATTCGGGGTTTTGCATGGCAGGCCATGCTTATGTCAGCCATACAGTCAGGTAGAATACATCCGTATCTGTATGTGTATATATCTATGAGGATACTGACTTCGTACAATGTGTTTATTGATGTCATTCATGAAAAAGAATTCCTAACAATGCTTTTCTACTCTCTGACTTCACATAGGGTTTCTACGTGTCCTATTAGCAGGACAGTATAGTCAGTCTGTATTAATAGAATCAGAGATACCCCAGGAGTCCCAGGAATGTGAACCTTGCTCCAGGAACTGGACCTTCTGGAAGCTAGGGAGCAGCTGAACAGGGCTGGGCTGCAAAGGAGGGAGGGGAGAGAAAGCTCTTTCTCCCAGTACTCTGAGCACCCAGCTTGGATCAACTCGTCAGTGCTCGCAGGAAAAGGCAGCCACCCACGCAATGCAGGACTACGGTAGAGCCATGGAGAGACCTGCAGGAGTGTGTTTTGGTCCATTTCATGTGAGCGACTTTTGTCTGCCAGGCCAGGGGCAACTAGAATATTCGGTCTAAAGCACCACTCAGACTTGGAGGCAAACAGCAAGTCTGACAGGATACATTTGAGATGAATTAGAAGTGCACGTGGCCAACTCACATCCTCACGGAAGCACCACAAACAAAACCAGGCATCCAGCTCCTAGAGACTGTCACCTAGACTGAGATTTTAATCATCTCAGGAGTCCACACCTGGAGCTCCCGGTGACATCATGATTAGTGTACTCTCCTTGGCCCTGAAATGGTTAACAGAAGGGCAGTTCTCTGAGGGTGGCCAGTATTCCCCAAAGGCAAGAACAAGCATTTTCTACATTCCTTTGCTTTAGCCCTGTAGGAGGCTCCTTTTGATCCTGTGTTGCTATGACAGTTGGTTCTATCAAAAACTTTTTTCCAAACCTTGAACTGCTAATTGTGCAACCAAACAATACTAGTCATACGTGAAGTGGGGATATCACGTGGATAAATAAAAATGACTGTTTGGTGTTTAGGCTGATCGTTTCTTTTTCTTACTTACATCTTCCTCATGGAAATGCTTTTCTTAAGCTATGTCAATGAATACTATGTATCTTGTTTGGACGTCTGTATTCCCTGAAGACTTACTTCAATTGTTTTATGGATACAATATATCATCTCATGTAGGACATCTCATCTGGAGATGCGTGTGTTGTGGGAGAGGAACCTGGTGCAGCTCTCAGTCTTGAGGTGTTGATATCTATGATCAACAGCTTGCTAACGAGTATAAGATGCCTTGCTGAAAGCTGGGTATCTTTTCTGCCCCCTTCTGATGTCTATGTCAGAAGCTTTCTCTTTCCCTTTTATACTTTAATTAAACTTGGCTACATGAAAGCTCCAAGTGATCAAGACTCATCAGGCGAGTATGAAAATTCTCTCCTCCAAAGGTCAAGAATCCTGGTGTCACTCACAGCTCACAGCTGCAACCTTTCCTCCAGCACCCAGTCAATCTGTCTGGATGTGCATGTGGGCAGGAATGGGAGTGGCCATGTGAAAGGTTGGCAAAGGAGCTCCTGCTGTCCATCCTGCTCAGCTGTGAAACTGACAAGCTGACTTCAGGGTCTGTGGAACCACCCTAGGCGCACAGGAGCAGGAAAATGGATGCAGGCATTTGTGGTGGGATCCTGTGCTTGAGTGGGTGTCCCTCACCCCACGGCAACAAGAGATGCAATGCGTGGCCCAGCCTCACTCGTCCTGCCCTAGGACTCCCACTCCACTCTAACGCCCTGCTTCACAGCGGGGTTTGGCACCAGCCCTACACAGACCCAGAATCTTCACGGGATTTGGATGCCATTCTCTCTTATTTAGAGGACAGAGGACCAAGAAGAGCTGAGATCAGCATTTCCCCAGGACCTGATTCAGTGCTTCAGGGTAATGGTGATAGGTCACCAGTGAGCTGAGCACCAGATCTTGGGGACGGAAGCGGCTGAAGGAATGTCTTTCTTTGCATGTTGGTAACCTGCAGACCCTTCTAGAATCTAGATCCCATGGGAAGGGCCCTTTTATGCTGGGTCTAGAGTGTATTCCAGGGAGCAAAACCTTCTCTCTGCTTTGTATTTTGCCGTGGAGTTTGATGATGTTTCTGAAAAACCTCAGCAGGATACCAGGATCTGCTGATTCTGTGAGCTGAGTAGGTCCTGGCCCACCCCCTGTCTCCACCCTCCTGCACTGCCGTCACTCAGGCTGCCACCATCTCTGCCCTGACTGGACGTTTAACGACTTTTCTGGTCTCTTCACTCACCTTGTTCACTTGGTTTCCACGCTGCTAATAGTGCCATCTTCCTAAAAGGCAAATCATCACCTTACTCCCTTATTGGCATCTGTATGGCTCCTCCTGGCCTCAATGATAAACTTGAAAGTATGTGCAAGTGGTGTCCTTTTTCCAGGCCTGATAGTTTACAAACTCTCCAATAAAAAGTGTTGAAGTAAATATATCGGTCTAGAGTTTGGGATTGGGGCTTCCCTGGCGACTCCATAGTAAACAATGCCATGCCCATGCAGGAGACATGGGTTTCATCCCTGGTCCAGAAAGATCCCACATGCTACAGAGCAACTAAGCCCATATTCTCGGTTACTGAGTCTGTGCTCTAGAGCCTGGCAGCTGCGAGTGTTGAGCCCACACCCAGCAACTACTGAAGCCCACATGCCCCAGTGTGCATGCTCCCATAGAGGAACAACAGCAGTGAGAAGCCCAGACACACAACCATAGAGCGGCCCCCTCTCTCCGCAGATAGAGAACAGCTTGCACAGCAATGAAGACACAGCACACCCCCAAAATGAATAAGCAAATAAAATGATTTTAAAACAATACAGTCTAAGATTGGACGCAATTGGCCAACACCTAGTACTACCACTTGGGAAGATTACTGACTCTTCTGTAGATAAAATAAAGAAATCACAGCTCACTGTGCCATCTGAAGTGTGGGAAGCTCTCTGCACAGTGCTGAGAGCACAGTTGAGATGTAGCAGTGGGGACTGTGAGCATCGCTGTTATAATTATGTCCTTCACAGTTGGGGCCCTGGAGGCCGGCCCATGCAGACCCGCAGACAGCATGTGTCCACCCCGCTTCACTCACGGCATGCTCACTGGCCTGGCTGTGCTGTGCCTCAGCATCTGCCAGAATCTTCTGGGCCCGTCTCCCCCATTTGGCCCGGCTGTCCTGCGCCCCAGCATCCACAGGCATCTTCTAGGCCCGTCTCCCCCATTCTGCTCCATTAACTTTGGGTCATTTTCACCTCTTGTCTGACATGCTTTCTTTTCTGTTAGAATATTTCTGGCTCACCAGGCACATCTTAACATCTTTCTTCTCTTCTAATAGCACTTGTCTTGTTGAAATAATTATATTTTTGTCAGCTTTGTTCCCTAAGTAGTCTGTAATCACTCCATTCATCTGGGGATTGACTGGCACCTAGGAACCCAGGTACATGAAGACTGTTGTTAAGTGTTTATTGAATGACTTGATGACTGCAGGGGGCTTGTGCAAGTTTATCAGCCATGGAAAGCTGACACTGGAGAGTCATCCTGCAGACACACCCTCTGGTACCATAGTGTTCATGGTTTTTTTTTTTTTTTTTTGTAGTTTTAGCTGTATTCCTTAATACACATATTGTAGCTTTGATTCAAGTTGTGTATATTTGAAAATAATGAATAATTAATTGTATAACCTCAGAAGGACTTAGAAAATAGTAGTGGTCAAAAAAATTATTTATCCTGCCAACAATCTCACTTCTGGGCATACATCCAAAGAAAATAAAAGCAGAATCTCAGAGAGATATCTGCACTCCCATTTCCATTGAAGCATCATTCACATTAGTCAAGATATGGAAACAGCCTAAGTGTCCATCAAGGGAAGAATAGATAAAGAAGATACAGATACAGATTGATAGGTAGATATAGATGTAAAATCTAGCAACAGGAATGAAAAAATTCTTATACTGTGATAGCATGGATGTTACTTAGGGAGTGATGCCAAATGAATGAGTCAGGTAGAGAAAGAAAAATAGTTTCTAATGTAACTTATATGCCATGGCAATCTAAAAAAATGAAAACTATAATAACAGAGAGGCTGGGGGAGGGGGAAATGGGAAGATGTTGATGTAAGGGTAAAAACCTTCATGTATAAGGTAAACATGCACATATAAGTAACAGATAGCATTGTGATTAGAGTGAATAGTGTTATTATTATAGTATTAGAATATTGGAAAGTTGCCATGACAGTTGACATTAATAAGTTTCTTCACATATAACTGAAGAAGGAAATGGCAGCCCACTCTAGTATTCTTGCCTGGAAAATTGCACGGATGGAGGAGCCTGGTAGGCTACAGTCCATGGGGCTGCAAAGAGTCGAACACGACTGAATGACTTCACTTTCTTTCTCATACAGTAATGATATTTACGGGTTGTGATAAAGTTATTAGCTACTGCTTTGGTGGTAATTATTTTGCAACATACAAGTGCATCAAGTCAACATTCTGTACACGTTAGAACTAAGGATGTTATGTGTCCTTAACTAAGGAAACTATATTTCAATACACCTGGAAATTTATAAAAATCACCTAATTTTATTATCTTTCAATTAATAGTCATTATTGGCTGCAAAAAAAAAATAGAGAGCTTTATTTGGGGGTCTTAGATATTACAATTCAGGGACAGAGATTTCAATAAAACCAAGGGAATGTTCCACAGGAAACTGTCAGGAGCTTAGAAAGCTGAAACTCATGAGGTGTAAAGCCACCTGAGAGCAATTATGATTTGCTGTCACGCAAACAAGGAAATATTTCTTTTTAAAGGGTAGATTGTCACAAGTTATTTAGGGAAAGGAGAGGGTATGATAGGTATTTTGAATTTCTGGAACACTGTTTAGATGATCTGGAGGCCCCTGTTACACAGTAAGTGCTCAAAGTTTTCATTCCATCCAGACTGAGACACAGACCTCTTCCTCACTGGCCTCCCCTCTCTATTTTGGGGAGCTCTCTTAGCAGTGCTGAGTCCATTTTGATTTTTCTTTCACATGTCATACTCTTTTGCATTTAAAGATATCATTAAATAATTTTATAGAGATTACTAGAATTAGACATTATCACTCTCTGTTGCATGGTTTCAGGCACTAAAAACCAATATGGGGATAAATTCACAATCTCTCTTTGCCATAGAGAAAGGCTGTGTAATGCAAATGATACCACAGTGCAGTCTAATTGGGAAGTCTGGAAAAGAGATGTATATTACATGTTCTCTAATAACCTCAGCTTAACATCCTTGAAATGATGAAAATATAGAACCTTCCAAAGATAATGGATAATATTTTATTTAGATAATACCACATGTGAAAGTGATTCACATAATTTTAAATATGGCACTTTCATGTTTTTCCATTATGGTCCATTTTCCAAATGTTGAAGATGACCTTAATACAAAATGCAAAATCATGTGCCTGAATCATGGTGAACATACAAAAATATCAGTTCAAAGCAAATAAAAATGTATTGCAGGGCTAGGCAGAAATGATGGGTGGGTGACACATGGCCAAAATACATGGAACTTCTTGAAGCATTTCATCAAAGCACTTTTCTAGGCAATGTGCAAAAGTGGCCTGGTTAGCTGTTGCAAACCTCTTTGTGTGGGAATAATTTATTCTTGAAGTTTCCACGTATATCAGGTCATGACATTCCTGTAAACCTCCAACAAGATAAATATCATTCTCTATTCTGCAAATTTCTATCTGTATATGAATGGAAATGTATTAGACTCTTAAAAGTCTGAGCCTTGACAATGGGTATATGCTGTATATCTCAGGCTATAGGCAACATGCATAAATTGAAGAAATCAGGGATAGGGTATTAAGGTTAAAGTAAAAGAAACAGACCTAATACAGGGGCAGATTTATTCTCCCTTGCTGCAACCTCACGGTAAATGCTGGGGGTGCCCAGTCTGTTCTTGAGAAGACACAGTGTTTATTTGATCTGTTGTCAGCAATGTGGCTTCTCCTCTACTGGAGCTGAAACTGAGATTTAGTTCTTGAAGCTAATTAGTTCTATTTCAGAACATCTATTAGGAAGGATCTTAATCGTTTTTTTGTCATGTCCCTGAAAATATGCTAGAGATCATTCAGTGCAGGTCTTATATCCAGAGACTGGGAAAATTAAGAAGGCACTAGAAATTATACCTTTGGTTATATAGTATCTTTCCTGGAAAATAAGATGCTGGAGTTGGTGATGGACAGGGAGGCCTGGCGTGCTGTGATTCATGGAGTCGCGGAGAGTCGGACACGACTGAGCGACTGAACTGAACTGAACTGAAACTCTAATTGTATCAAACAGTAGCATGGATAAGAATTGCATTATCCACAAGTTTCAGTGAAGTTGGCTTTCCCTCTCCTTTATTATATACAGTGTTAACAAAATTTTAGAATTTGACACTTGATTGCAACGAAGAGGCATTCTATTTGGAGTTTATTGGACTGTAGCCAGGAAAGGAACAGAGCTGACTGGTTCAGGCTTCTCGTATGCCTTTCTTCACACTTGATCTTGGATGTAGGGGTAGGTTGTGTCTGTAACAACCACTAGATTTGTCTGGAAACACTGAATCCTCTGGTCATTGACTTTGTCTCCAGGACTGTCTCAGGAGGTGACAATGATTTCCCACGGGGGACTCTGTGTCAGAGGCTTACCAACCATACTTTTCACGTGGTTCATGAAAAGCTCACCTGCCAACTCACCATCTGTATGAGAGTCAGCACCAACACCCCCAGCAGATCTAAGAGTCAGGAAGGGGTTACATGGAAAGAGATTTGTGTGCCTGGTCCTGGTCATGGTTATAGAGAGAAAGTATCAAGGAGGAATAACTCCCAGAATAAGTAGGCTTGCCCTGAGTGCAAAAAAAGTGAGAAGGGGTCTAGCACTTAGTGGGTGGGTCAGAGCTTTAGCCACAGCAGAGTGAAAAGGAAAGGTCTGGGAAAGGGCAGTGGGGAAGGGGACAGTCTGACCACAGCACATGCGTTGAAGGACAAGGAGGTGCCCTGAAAGAAAATGCTGTTTGTGGTAAAAGTACAGGGTGCTGCTAAAGATGAGGCTTGTGGAACCCAAATAGTAAAGAGGAGCCAGAAACAGTCCAGGAGGGATGAGAATCCTGTGTGCTGAGGACCTGCACTTCACCAAGCCCACAGCAAAGGGTGCTCTCTAGATTCAAACCAAGTCACTTGTGCAAATGCTACTCAGCCACCTCCTCATCTACAAGGCTGACAGATACATGCTGGGTGAGGTGCATTTAAAGTCTAGGTGGACAGCACTAACATGTCCGGTCACCACACAGCTAATACATGCTTTGAGAGAGCCAACAATGAGCTGATAGCTTTTTCTGGACCTGTCTATAACCAAAGGTACTGCTGCGTACTGTGGATCTGTACTCCTGTCTCACATATGCATTAACTCAACAAAAAAGTACTGTTCATGCTACCTCTCAGGCCAGCAATGACATTTAAAGTGTAGCCTGTTGACAAAGTCCTCAGAGACTCTTGGGTGTGAATCGAGACATTCCACCTGGTCATTTACCCTCGTGACTCATCCCCTCTCTTACCACTGCTATTATCCGGTCACATATGAGCCAGTTCGCCTGAATTAAATTGCACATGTGGGGATGGAGTTAGCTTTCAGCACATGGGTATTTAGCTATTTCATGGTAATATGTCAGGTATTCACATCATAAATCAGATATTGGCCTAATTTGATGATAAGAAAGTTCAGGCCTCAAGCATAACTCCTGGCAGAATTTCCCTCCAACAGAAATAGCTCAGATGATCTGGCAGCCCAAGAAAATGAGCAACGGCCACTAACAGAGTGAGGCACCTGTGGGCTCCCTCCACGGGGAGACCTCCTGCCAAGCCTTTCTCCTCAAGTGCTGTTACCCAGCCTGTGGGCATCAGCTGCGGAGAAGGGGAGGTGGGCGCCCTGGAAACCAGCCCTGCTCCAATCAGTCTCCCAGGAGCTCTCATTCTGCTCTGGACACTCACTCCCAGGCACAGGCTCTCACTCACTCCAGCTTTCAGGTGGATCCCAGGCCGTTCTTCAGAGAAGTTCCTCCGGATGAATTCCCAGCCACCACTGGACCTCATTCGACATTACTGGACTTCCCTTCCCTTCTGAAGCTGGGCTCCATTTCTTTCTTTATAAAACTTTCTGTTCACAATAGATTTTAACAAAGACTTTTCATCCCTTTTGTTCTCACCATTATTCTGACTACTGGCTTTTAATTCCGCAGTTGGATTTCTTATAATACTCCAGGCCACTTAAAAAGGAGAATTTCCACTTGAGCTCAAAGATTCTCAGGGAACATTTGGACCTCGCCTCTGCTGGAAATGGGAGGGTGGCCATCGGCTAGGACTACAGACAGCCCTGAGGGCAGAGCAGATGCTGTGCCCCTGAGCAGTGGTGCCCGGCTCCCTCTCATTGGCCGCAGAGGGTCTGCGAGATTTGGGGGGGGGGGGGTTCCTGAGGTCCCCAGCATGCCTGTGTGCTGTGCTGTCTTTTCAGGACTCTGACCCCTCGTCAGCAAGCGTAGCCATGTCCCCTCACCCCGAGCACCTAAAGCCCTCCTAGACCGGCCCTCAGCCCACCTTCTCCTCGAAGACAGAATGGCCCTGGGCTTCTCTCCTGGGGCAGCTCATCCTGTGTCACGGGCTGTCCGGCAGGTTACTGATGTGCTGCTTCTACGTCAGAGACTCCTCATTCTTGTTTCCCAGAGGCTTTTCTTCATTCCATAAATTTTGTTCCTTTGAAGATAAAGGGATTTCCTTTGAAGACTATTATTTCTGACCTGGTCTCAAAAAATCTGTTTTAAGGAACTTCCCTAGGGTTTCAGTGATTAAGACACTTCGCTTCCATTGCAAAGGGCACAGATTCATAACTCAATTGAAAAATCTACATCTTGTATGCCTCCCAGTGTAACCAAAAAAATATATTTTAAATATATAAAAGGGCCAAGGATAAACCTATTACTTTCCCTTTTCATTATTATGATAATAATCGAATTCTCTTTGAGGCAACACAAATGTTTCTTACGAACTAGAAGGGTCATGTTGCAGAAATCATAAAGAAAAAAACATGCATGATATCTCACTACATCCATCTCTAATCCAACGTATGAAAAATCAAGGAAGTCCGCACAAAATATCGTCTTTAAATAGAGCTTTCTAATTTGAGAGAATAGAATTAAACTCATTAGAACTAGGTTTTCCAGTATGTGGTTTTCTTGAAATCATCCATTCAGCCAATAATTCTGGGAAATATGATAATTCAAAACTGATGAAACCAACATTAGATCAGTCAGGGGGACTTTTTGGATTGCCTGAGTTCTAGGTTCTAATTGTTATCAAGCCACACACAATCTTAACAAATTTTTCATACATCTTGAAATATCTTTTTTTTTTTAAATTTCAACTTTTTTTGAGGTATAATTGACGTGTAAAATTGCAAGAAATTGAAATGTAATTGTGGCGATTTAACGTGTTTATGGTGTGAAAGAATTCCTCACCCAGTTAATATCATTACCTAACGTAGTTCACATTTTTTCTTCCTTCCAGCTTTCCAATTTAGATTTTATCTTCATAAGATTTCATTTATACAAAACATGTCAAAAATATTGCCAATTTTATATTAGATCCTCAGACTTTATTCATCTTATAGCTGAATATTTATTTCCTTTTAAAAACCTCTCCCCATAGCCCTAGTAACCACTTTTCTACTCTCTGTATGAGTTTTACTTTTTCATGGATGCAATATCAGAGCCAGTCCTGAAATTTCCTCCAATTACAGTTCCTTTCTAAGAGTCATCACTCCATTTTGTGTTATCTTTCATGTTTTAGAAATTTACTCCCAACCAGCAATGGAGCAGGTGTGGCAAGCAATGAGCCAAGACGATTTACAGGGTGGCATCCATTCACTGTGGCAATTACCCATGGCATTGATCAGTTCTGTCAACCTAGAAAGAGATAACTGGAAATTGCACAATAATTTGCTTGTTCATTTGTAGAAGTTTGGCATTAAATAAACCCATAGAACTGATGTATAAATTCAGTCATAAAAGGAAATTACCTGTTTCCAAGAATATATGGGCTATATTTTTGAAGGGTAACATAGGGTTTTTTTAGAGGCTGGTGACTTCTTTCTGTTTCCTAAAACAACAGTCTCCAACTGTGCCCTTAATGGTATAAAGAGCCATAACAGACCATCACCATGGTAACACACATTCCAATGGTGGCCTCTGTTTCAAAGGAAGCTATGGTCATAAGATTTAAAGTATAGAAATAAACAGAACAGTGATGCCAGACCTATGATTTTACTTTGCATATTTTTCGTTTTAGTTATTTTGAAATTTAATGAGAAAAACTTTATATTAATACAATCTTTGACAGAACAGGCAGGCTTGTTTAATCTCATTACTTGATCATTATGACAATGTCAAACTGGAAATGCTGCACTCTGTGAAGTACATTTGATGGAATATTTAAAAGGTCACTCATCCCAGAAAAAAGAGCTTTGAACCACCAAGGCATGATGTGCAAGATCAAAAGCAGCCAGCAGGTATGGCCATGAATGTCTTTGTGTGAGGCTTTCAGGGATTCACCACTAGCAAGTAGATGCATTTTTTGTTCTGATCTCAGCTGTGAGAATGTGATTGATCCATCCCGTCATCTAGCTGTTGGGTGAAGAGCTGGGTGAATCAAAGCATGTGTTGACTCTGTCCATTGGGTGGAAATCACAGATCGCAGTGAGATTATGAATGGGAGCAGGGGCTTTGATGCAGTGACACAGAGAACACATTGATGATCAACTTAAAGATCAATAGAAAGGGTTTGAAACCTCCCAGAAGGAGATGACAATGCTTCATAAAAATTTGGTGTAATTATTTTTTCTGGCATTGAGTCACCAAGTTTAAATGGTTCATTTCTCAATGTCATTTCTGTAGTTTGAAAATGTATCCCCTATTTAGCTGTCTGGCCTCTGTGAAAATGAGAAAATGGGCCCCAAATGGGCTTATGTTAAGCCCAATGTCAGCAATCTGAGACTGAATTTACATAGAGGTTCAGTTCTCTCAGAAATGAAATCTTTAACCACTCAATTAGAAATCTCCTGATCAACACTTGTTAGGTTATGTGAGAGACTGCTTCCCTCCCCTAAAGGAAAGTAAACCTGAATTACTAACCAGCTGCCTAGTGTAGCTTCCTTGTTTCTGCTCCCTTTGCCTGTAAAGTGTTTTATCTTCTTTAGCTCTTGGAGCTTCTGTGTGTTAGACAGGATGGTGCCAGACACGTGAATCACTGAATAAAGCCAAGAAGATCTTTTAAATTTACTGAGTTGAATTTCCTTTTTTAACACCTTGAAAATATTCAAATAATTTTTAAACGTACAAAGCATTGTGATATAAGTACATGCGAGAAAAAATCTGTTAAAAAAAAACCACTATAGGTTAAGTGTAAGTTAATCTGCAGCAGCACTTTTGCATGCATGAAGGCTCAGCACAAATCCGGGGAAAAAGCAGGATATGAACTTAGCCTCCTGGAGAATGATGACCAGAACACAGGAAGCAGACAGAAAAGCTGTCCATGTAAACCATGAATTCCCAGAACACAGACCTTGTTCAAATAAAAAGACTTTTGTTCAAGACTTGCTAGGATTGCAGCCCAGGACTTGTTTAGTTGCTAAGTCACATCTGAGTCTTTTGTGACCCTATGGACTGTAGCCCACCAGGCTCCTCTGTCCATGGGATTTCCGAGGCAAGAATACTGGAGTGGGTTGCCATTTCTTTCTCGAGGGGATCTTCCAGACCCAGGAATTGAACACACCTCTTCTGCATTGGCAGGCAAATTCTTAAGCACCTAGACTCGAGGGAAGGCCCTAAGGAGGTAATACCAGTAAGCTGCATACCGCCATACTCTACAGCTAAACGAGGCTGCACGATTCCCCAGGAGCAGGCTGGCTGAGATGGCAGTGTCCGTGGCCAGGGCCCTGGCCTGCCTGCGGGTCCCGAGCGCCCCCTCCTGTCCTCCCACTTCTCTCTTCTCATGCGGTGACTCCCACACACACTGCCGGGCTTCGTTTCCACCCCTCTGGGTGTTACCACATTTTTCCTTAACTCTGGCCACAGAACTCATGGCTCCAGGCCTTCTCCGTGTCAGACTGGACTCACTGATTTAGGGCGAGGAAGTGCTGTGTCCTTCACACGTAGACATCCCAGGGAGGCAAGGGGACAGGCGGAGTCAGGGCGGGAGGACAGGAGACAGTCCTTGCGGTGGCGCTGGCAGGGCGCTGTGGCCAGAGCCTCTTCCAGGGACAGGCTGACGCTCTTGTTGACTGAAGCAAGCTAAAGCAGCCTGGCTCCTGGCTTCCGACCTCCAGCAGGTAATGATCTCAGACTTTGTCTGCTTTGTTAGAAGTTAGGAGTTTTCAATCAGGCTGTGGATGGGGCTGACCTGGAGGGGAGAAGCTTGTGAAAACCAAGCGGGACCTGGCTCCCTTCTCCTCAGTCCCTTCCCTCACTCTGAGAGCACCGGCCCCTTTCCTGTTCTTTGAAATCTCTGAGCATCCTTCTGCCCAGATCATACTCATTTTTTTTTTCCTGTGTCTTGCTAAAATGTGCTTCTCCTCTAGCAATAAATGGCTCATTTATTCCCTGCTTTCATGGCATCTACCAAAGTTTCCCCTCCCTAGAGGAAACTTCCATACCACCCATGGAAAACATCAGCCCCATCTCTCTTTGTCCCCTGGCCTGTTCCGTCTTTTCTTGTATCTCTGTCAGTCTCCAGAGGGGGAATCTTATGGCCAAGGCAGGGTAGTGGGTGAAGGGGACTGTGTATGTGTTGGGGCAGGTGGGGGTGGAGGGATATTTTCTCTCCACAGGCTTTGTCAGAACGGAAGCTGCTTCCCTTCAGAAACAAGACATGAATATCAATTCTAGGTCTTTTGAAGGTTAAAAATAAATATATATTTGGAAGCCTACTTAAGATAATATTGAAATGAAATGAGCCATCAGTAAGAACTTTTCCAGATAAGAGGATTCAAAAAGACATAAGCGAGAATTTCATGTAAAGTGAAAGATGGATGTCCAATGAAGACTTTAAAAGGTGTTCGATCTCATTAGCAGGTATTTACATACAAACTAAAGTCACAGTGAAACACCATTTCACACCTCACAGCTGGGCATATATTTGAGAAAGGCAATGAAATGGGTGCTTGAGATGAAAAAATTGCAGGACCCATCACTACAGGGTAATGGCACTATCAGTTGGAGGTCCTTACCTTGTGCCCCTGTGTGCATGCAGCCCCAGAATTTATTCATCCTCTCCAAGGCATAGAGGGGGCACACATGAACCTTTTCTGTGAGTTAAAGTGCCAGAAACACGCAACTATTCATTAACAATATATTGGATTGATTCCGATATATTTAAAGTACAGACTATTAAATAGTAAAGATAGATAAGCTGCATGAAGTAACATGGAGAAATCTTAGAAACCAAAATGAAACAAAATGACAATCACATGACAAAAATATAATCACTATGTGACCTACTGATACAAAGTACAAAAAGAGGAAAAGCCAAATATTTCTTAGGAATCCATATGCATGTGAGAATCTCTTCTCAAAGCAAGGAAATGTCAAAGAGTTGAGATACACAGAGGAATATACACAGTGAGATTTTTTTTTCTATACAATTTTATCTGTGTACCTGTGTATATTTCTTCATAAAAGTCATGCCATATAAAACATAAGCTCCAAGTGGTGTTTAACTATTTGATAGTTATAAGTTTGATACCATAAACTTCAAAAAGAAAATATAAATATTTATATGATCTTGAGATGGGAAAGACATTTCAAAGTTGTTGTGAATGGATCATGTCCCCCAGATTCGTCTGCTGAAGCTCTAACCCCATTGTCAGAATATGACTGGACTCGCAGATGGACTTTAAAAGGGGAACACATTACAGTGAAGCTATTGAGGAGGTCCCCAATCCAGTCAGACTGTGTCCCCATGAGGAGAGAACAT
The DNA here is from genome assembly GCF_049115385.1 of Moschus berezovskii. Taxonomy (NCBI): domain Eukaryota; kingdom Metazoa; phylum Chordata; class Mammalia; order Artiodactyla; family Moschidae; genus Moschus; species Moschus berezovskii. Next base: position 11,637,711 of record NC_142482.1, on the reverse strand, counting down.
TTGCGCCAACAAGGAGCGCCAGGGCTGTACCCAGAGGGAAGACACACTGAGCACGCTGCTGTCTGCAAAGCACGGGGAGAAGCCTCAGGAGGAACCACATGCCGAGACATCGGAGCCTGGGTTTTCCGCTTCCAGGCATGTGGGGCCACAAATTTCTATTGTTTCACTCCCCTCCTTCCTCCCATCCCAGTCTGTCCTATCGTTACGGCAACTGTAAGAAAATGATACATTGGCCTTATCTGGAATGTCAAACACCATAGGAAAGGTTACTTGGTTTTATGACACAACACAGTTAAACAATTAAAAGTTGTGGGGAGAGAGCAAATTAGCCAAAACGGCGTGTTCAGGATCTCACACCCACGGGTTGTAAATACTGACTCCTTGATGGCTGAGATCAGTTACAGCACTGTGCGTGCGCAGCAGGAGGTACTTGCTTGGTCACGGGGTGCTTCGTGAGGTGACCGGACACGTGCTCCACCTGAAAAGCAGGCGCAGTACTGCTGCGTCAAGGCTGTGTCCACGGGGTCAACCACCAGAGGAGAAAATGCAGTGTGTCCGCTGCTATGGCTACCGCGCTGGCCAGGAAAAAAGAAACACGCCTGCACTTCCTAAGGCTCCTTGAGTTTCCTTAGAGCGTCTTAGCTCGCACCTTGTCTACCATGGGTTCAGCGAACAGTGCAAACAGTGCGATACGGAAAGACAATTGGCTCTGTGGACAGGATCAGCAAGCAGTTCAACTCAGTTCAGCCCAGTCCCTCAGTCAGGTCTGACTCTTTGCGACCCCATTGACTGCAGCACGCCAGGCTTCCCTGTCCAACACCAATTTCTGGGGCTTGCTCAAACTCATGTCCATCGAATAGGTGATGCCATCCAACCATCTCATCCTCTGTCATCCCCTTCTCCTCCTGTCTTCAATTTTTCCCAGCATCAGGGTCTTTTCCAAGGAGTCAGCTCTTCAAATCAGGTGGCCAGAGTATTGGAGTTTCAGCATCAGTCCTTCCAGTGAATATTCAGGATGGATTTCCTTTCGGATAGACTGGTTGTATCTCCTTGCTGTCCAAGGGGCTCTCAAGAGTCTTCTCCAACACCACAGTTCAAAAGCATCAATTCTTTGGCACTCAGCCTTCTTTATGGCCCAACTCTCACAACCATATATGAATACTGGAAAAAACCATAGGTTGACTACAGGGATATTTGTTGTCAAAGTAATGTCTCTACTTTTTAATAAGTTGTCTAGGTTGGTCATACCTTTTCTTTCAAGGAGCAAGTGTCTTAATTTCATGGCTGCCCAGTCACCATCTTCAGTGATTTTGGAGCCCAAGAAACTAAAGTCTGTCACTGTTTGTAGTTTCCCATCTATTTGCCATGAAGTGATGGGACCAGATGCCATGATCTTAGTTTCTTGAATGTTGATCTTTAAGCCAACTTTTTCACTCTACTCTTTCACTTTCATCAAAAGGCTCTTTAGTCCTTTGCTTTCTGCCATAAGGGTGGTGTCATCTGCATATCTGAGGTTATTGATATTTCTCCCAGCAATCTTGATTCCAGCTTGTGCGTCTTCTAGCCCAGTGTTTCTCATGATGTACTCTGCATAAAAGTTAAATAAGCAGGGTGACAATATACAGCCTTGACGTACTCCTTTACCTATTTGGAACCAGCCCATTCTATGTCTGGTTCTAACTGTTGCTTCTTGAGCTGCAGACAGGTTTCTTGCCAAGTCCAGCACAGCAGGTGAGAAAGACCTGAAATGGCAGTGAGGGGCGGAATGAAAAGACAAACACATATAATTTGGCAAGCGGGGAGTCAGGGGCCTCCTGTTCTCCATGGAAGGAAGACAAAATGGTTCCTTTTAGCCACACTTTTACTGGTAGAAGTCCCATGAGACAATTGGAAAATAGCTATATGCGTGAGTTTGATTAGCGCCGGCTCTGCTGTTAGCCAGCAATGTCTTGCTTTGTTTCCCTGGAGACGGACGCAGGGGCAGGCTGTGAAGTGGAGCAGGCAGAACACCCCGCCTAAGAAGGTCCGTCTGCTCACCTGCTAGGACAGTCACGAAGGCGCAGTGTGCGCACCCTTGAGTCACGGGGCAGGTTCTGGCCTCTGCTCCACCAAGCTGCAACAGTTTCTCAGGAGGCAGGTCAGGGGGTCTGGTATTCCCACCTCTTGAAGAATGTTCCACAGTTTGCTGTGATCCACACAGTCAAAGGCTTTGACGTAGTCTATAAAGCAGAAGTGGATGTTTTTCTGGAACTCTTGCTTTTTGAGAGAGATGCTGGATCTCTGGTTCCTCTGCCTTTTCTAAATCCAGCTTGAACATCTGGTAGCTCTCGATTCATGTACTGTTGAAGTGTGGCTTGGAGAATTTTGAGCATTACTTTGATAGTGTGTGAGATGAGTGCAATTGTGCAGTTGTTTGAACATTCTTAGGTATTAGCTTTCTTTAAAGATAACTGTCAACTCAGAATGCTATTTATAATATATGTGGCAGAAATCTGATATTCCTAATAAATAGCACCTACAAATCTGTAACAGAGTGAACATTCCTGCAAAAAAATTTGCAAGATAAACTGGAAAGTTGAAATAAAAAATGCAGTAAGTAGAAAATTAAAAAAGGAAAACTACCCATGCAGATTAAGACTGGGACATAATTTCCTGTTCATATTTAGAAACACAAAAAAAATTAATACAATATCACACCAATTAGCAAAGACTGCAGTTTTCATCCATGCAGACCTATGCACTATGCCTTTTCCCTGCTTGCCCTCCCTTACTCAGCTGACACACCAGGATCTGAAGTTGCTCTTCCTGTGGGTGGAGGGTTACTTCCCTGGAGGTTTGCAAGGATGATGTGGATTCCTCTGAGGACTCGAGCCCTGATTAGCTCTGAGATGGGTTTCTGCACCCTGAAGAAGCCACCACATGATGGGGAGGAGCTGGAATGACAGCTCTGCACAGGGGTGAGGATGAAAAGTGGCTTCTCTCCCTCCAGGAGACACAGTAGGTGGTGGTGACTTGGTGATGAACTGTGCTCAGCTAGTAATGCTGCTCCCAACTCATTGGTGCCCTGCATGCGGCAGGACAGGGGACACATGTATAGAACAGCCCCACTCACTGCTGGCTGCTGGGGAGACCAACGTGAAGGCAGTGTGCACACATGGAGCCTGGGCATCCCGGGTAGGACCTGATTCCTTCACACCTTGGGCAGCACTTCATAGTTTTTGTTCCGTTTTGCTTTTGTGTTGAGTTTTCAGATATCTGTCATGTGTCTAGTACAGTTTGGTTTTGAATGCTGGTTTCTTAGAAGTGTCAATTCCATTAATGCTCGCTAGAACATGTCATGGTTTCCTGCACCCCAGGGTCAAATTTTGAGCACACACTGTGCTAAGGGGCTGCAAGCTAGGAAGGGTTTTCATAATTTTAAATTAAAAAAAAATATTTCATGAGGCATAAGAATTATATGACAGCCAGATCTCAATGTCTATAAATAAAATATCTTTGGCTCACAGCCATGCTCCTTGATTTATCTTTTATCAGTGGCTGTTTTTCTGCTCCAAAAACAAAAATAAGTATATGCAGCACAGGTCGTGTGGCAAAATCTTAAATATTTACTATTTGCCTTTTAGAAAATTTTGCCAGCCCTGACTAAAGAACTAGTAGTACTTTCTTAACACTGTATGATTAGAGATTTATTAAATACGCAGTTGATTTTTTAGCGAATTTTACCATTTTAAATAAACCTTTTTGGGTAAATATAAAGCTGGTTACATTACTCTCAGTAATCTTCATTAAAATAAAAGCTAAGACACCAGAATTACAATTATTCTTGTGCTGGGGATAAAATCTACCTGTTGCTTTCTTTCATCTAAGAAAAACTTGTTACCACAAGAGTATGTAGGGTCTGACTGCTCACACTGAAAAGCCAGTAAACAGGCCAGTTTGGGGAAAAGGCAAGTTTGCTCTATTGCAAGATACGGCAATTGTGTGTGTGTGTGTGTGTGTGTGTGTGTGTGTGTGTGTGTGTGTGTGTGTGACAGACAGATATTTGTCCAAAGGCTGACACACAAGCCAGCACCCCCCCCACCCCCGACACCCCAGCAGGCAGGGGGCAATAGCTTTTATAGACAGAGCACAGTCATCTCTGACAGTCATCTTCAAATTGGCCATCAGTGGTCTGAGCAGCAGCATCTTAGTTGTTTTAGGTACAGTTAACCTTCAGTTCCTCTATTTCTTTGCATTGATTGCGGACGAAGGCTTCCTTATCTCTTCTTGCTATTCTTCGGAACTCTGCATTCAAATTCCTTTTCTCCTTTGCTTTTTGCTTCTCTTCTTTTCACAGCTATTTGTAAGGCCTCCTCAGACAGCCATTTTGCATTTTTGCATTTCTTTTTCTTGGAGATGGTCTTGATTCCTGTCTCCTGTACAATGTCATGAACCGCCATCCATAGTTCATCAGGCACTCTATCTATCAGATCTAGTCCCTTAAATCTATTTCTCACTTCCACTGTATAAGGGATTTGAATTAGGTCATACCTGAATGGTCTGGTGGTTTTCCCCACTTTCTTCAATTTGGCAAGAAGGAGTTCATGATCTGAGCCACAGTCAGCTCCTGGTCTTGTTTTTGCTGACTGTATAGAGCTTCTCCACCTTTGGCTGCAAAGAATACAATTTGTCTGATTTCAGTATTGACCATCTGGTGATGTCCATGTGTAGAGTCTTCTCTTGTGTTGTTGTAAGAGGGTGTTTCCTATGACCAGTGCGTTATCTTGGCAGAACTCTATAAGCCTTTGCCCTGCTTCATTCTGTACGCCAAGGCCAAATTTGCCTGTTACTCCAGGTGTTTCTTGACTTCCTACTTTTGCATTCCAGTCCCCTATAATGAAAAGAATATCTTTTTTGGTTGTTAGTTCTAGAAGGTCTTGTAGGTCTTCATAGAACCGTCCAACTTCAGCTTCTGCAGCATTATCACTTGGGGCATAGGCTTGGATTACCGTGATATTGAATGGTTTCCTTTGGTAACGAACAGAGATCATTCTGTCGTTTTTGAGATCACACCCAAGTACTTCATTTCGGACTCTTTTGCTGTCTATGATGGCTACTCCATTTCTTCTAAGGGATTTCTGCCCACAGTAGTAGATAGAATGGTCATCTGAGTTAAATTCACCCATTCTAGTCCATCTTAGTTCACTGATTCCTAGAATTTCGACATTCACTCTTGCCATCTCCTGTTTGATCACTTCCAATTTGCCTTGATTCATGGACCTAACATTCCAGGTTCCTATGCAGTATTGCTCTTTACAGCATTGGACCTTGCTTCTATCACCAGTCACATCCACAACTGGGTGTTGTTTTTGCTTTGGCTCCATCCCTTCGTCCTTTCTGGAGTTATTTCTCTGCTGATCAACAGTATCATATTGGGTGCCTACCGACCTGGGGAGTTCATCTTTCAGTCTCCTATCTTTTTGCCTTTTCATACTGTTCATGGGTTTCTCAAGGCAAGAATACTGAAGTGGTTAATGCAAAGAAATAGAGGAAAACAATAGAATGGGAAAGATTAGAGACATCTTCAAGAAAATCAGAGATACCAAGGGAACATTTCATGCAAAGATGGGCTCAATAAAGGACAGAAATGGTATAGACCTAACAGAAGCAGAAAATATTAAGAAGAGGTATCAAGAATACACAGAAGATCTAAACAAAAGAAGATCTTCACGATCGAAATAATCACGATAGTGTGATCACTCATACTCACCTAGAGCCAGACATCCTGGAATATGAAGTCAAGTGGGCCTTAGGAAGCATCACTACAAACAAAGCTAGTGGAGGTGATGGAACTTCAGTTAATCTATATCAAATCCTAAAAGATGATGTTGTGAAAGTGCTGCATTCAATATGTCAGCAAATTTGGAAAACTCATCAGTAGCCACAGGATTGGAAAAGGTTAGTTTTCATTGCAATCCCCAAAAAAGGCAATGCCAAAGCATTCTCAAACTACCTCACAATTGCACTCATCTCACACACTAGTAAAGTAATGCTCAAAATTCTCCAAGCCAGGCTTCAGGAATACATGACCATGAACTTCCAAATGTTCAAGCTGGATTTAAAAAAGGCAGAGGAACCAGAGATCAAATTGCCAACATCCACTGGATCATCGAAAAAGCAAGAGTTCTAGGAAAGCATCTATTTCTGCTTTATTTACTATGCCAAAGCCTTTGACTGTGTGGATCACAATAAACTGTGGAAAATTCTGAAAGAGGGGAATACCGGGCCACATGACCTCCTCTTGAGAAACCTATATGCAGATCAGGAAGCAACAGTGAGAACTGGACATGGAACAACAGACTGGTTCCAAATAGGAAAAGGAGAATATCAAGTTTGTATATTGTCACCCTGCTTATTTAACTTATATGCAGAGTACATCATGAGGAACGCTGGGCTGGAAGAAGCACAAGCTGAAATCAAGATTTCCGGGAGAAATATCAATAACCTCAGATATGCAGATGACACTACCCTTATGGCAGAAAGTGAAGAGGAACTAAAGAGCCTCTTGATGAAAGTGAAAGAGTAGAGTGAAAAAGTTGGCTGAAAGCTCAACATTCAGAAAACGAAGATCATGGCATCTGGTCCCATCACTTCATGGGAAATAGATGGGGAAACAGTGGAAACAGTGTCAGACTTTATTTTGGGGGGCTCCAAAATTACAGCAGATGGTGATTGCAGCCATGAAATTAAAAGACGTTTACTCCTTGGAAGGAAAGTTATCACCAACCTAGACAGCATATTAAAAAGTAGAGACATTACTTTGTCAACAAAGGTCCATCTAGTCAAGGCTATGGTTTTTTCCAGTAGTCATGTATGGATGTGAGAGTTGGACTGTAAAGAAAGCTGAGCAACGAAGAATTGATGCTTTTGAACTGTGGTGTTGGAGAAGACTCTTAAGAGTCCTATGGACAGCAAGAAGATCCATCCAGTTCTTCCTAAAGGAGATTGGTCCTGGGTGTTCATTGGATGTTGATGCTGAAATTTCAATCTTTTGGCCACCTGATGTGAAGAGCTGACTCATTTGAAAAGGCCCTGATGCTGGGAAAGATTGAGGGCAGGAGGAGAAGTGGATAACAGAGGATGAGATAGTTGGACGGCATCACAGACTCAATGGACATGGGTTTGGGTAGACTCCGGCATTTGGTGGTGGATAGGGAGGCCTGGTGTGCTGCGGTTCATGGGGTCATAAAGAGTCAGACATAACTGAGCGACTGAACTGAACTGAACCATCAGTTCCAGGGTCCATCTGTTCCCATTTCTTTGTGGCTGATTCTCAGAATTGTGGAAGCTCGTATCTTGGATAGAGTCTGGTCATCATGCAGTTAACTTCTCCACCTGATGGTCTACTATCTGTAAGACAGCTCACAGGACATGGCTCAGAATATTATCTATAGCCCTTGAGAAAAATTTAAAGATCCCTGAGTATGCTGAATGACTACATTATTACTATTTAGTCTCCTTTGGCTGTTCTCCTTTGTTTCAGCATTTCTCATTCTCTGGTTAAACTTATTCTTTGATTAAACTTTTTCCACAGACAAAAGGCAGGCAAAGGGCATGGTGGGTGGCAGCGGGGTGGGTGTAGGGGGGCGAAGGAGCAGCAAGGACCATAGGATCCTGCTCCATTTGAATCTCCCGCTTCCTTTGAGACGCCTCAATCTTGAGGAGGGACCAATACAGAGCAAGAAAGGGAATAAACTTTCATAGTTCCCAAATATTTGAAATTTACTACATTTATTACAATGAGGATAATAATCCAAATGCTTCTTTGTATCATGCTGTATTAATGATTAAAGCAGATGTACAATGTATGTTTAATAGGGGACAAACAGGCTGTTTTGGTTAACCTAACGTTTGTATTAAATGATGTATAGGCCAGAATGACTTCCTCATACCTCAATATATGAAAATCCCTTCCATCATTTTCCCCTTTTAGTTGTAATGCCTTCCAGAGGAAGCATTGATGATAAGTATATTTTCCCAACATTGGCCTGATCTGGATCCATCCATCCATGCCCCTTGGTGCTAGGCCTCTTTTTTGTTTATATAGTTGCCTGGTTGTCCAGCGGGAGGAATCTAATCAGGTATCATGAGCAGGCTCAGAGTTGTGTTAATGGAGAAATGTTTTCCAGGCCATATATTTCATCATCTACACCCAACTGTCACACAAACAGTATACTCTTGCTTCAAGCAGCAAACACAGAGCCAGCAGTGCCACACACCTTGAGGAATTAGACTTTGTGACAGCTTCACTGGACAGTTTTTCCATTCTGTACATTAGGGCCAAAACTATAATTAGAAACCAAACGATTACTTTCCACTAGAAGTCTCTGTTACCAAAATCAGATAAATATTCCAGGAGAACTTTGCTTTCTTAACAGAGAAAAAGAACAAATTCAGTGTTGCATCACTTTACTTTTAATAACAAAATGTATATGCCTAATTAAATTCAGTCTAATATTAATCCAGACAACATGCAAAAATTTTTTCTCTAAGTTTCTTTTTCACAAACCTTTTATCATTTTTTAGATCCAAACAAATGGGTCCTGTATTTCTCCATTGAGAAACAAACAACTGTAGGAAAAAACTGTCATTTTTCTTCAACAAAAATATCTTGTCTTTGACAACACATATCCTACTTGTTTTACACACAGAAATGTTTCCCTTATCATTTTTACATATCAAAATTTTTACCCCTTGAAGCCTTAATGAAACTGATTCAAATATTAAACCAGCACTTCCTGACTGGCCAACTCAAGAACATATTCTATAACCCCTAAAAACATACATGTTTTCCATAGCATATTTTTTCTTCAGTAGTACAACATACAGGTTTAATAAACCAAAGCATCTTTAGTTTCCCTCTTGTCTTACAAAAGTAAGTAAATTTAGATTTCTTTGACTTGTAAGTGCCCATATTTTTAAGGACAATTAAATAGAGCTTCTTTACAAATTAATATCAGCAATATTATATAAAGACAAACACACATGTTGAGATACACAAACATTCAGATATTTCATTGTTTCATCTTTTTACATTTCACGAATTGGGCATTGCAATTAAACTTACCAGTTTATGGATAATAGAATAGCCAAATTTACATACTTATTCTTGAAATCTTCCTTCCTTTTTCTTTTTTTTTTTTTAGCTTGAAGTTTTACCCAATTAACCAAAGACCAAAGTCCCAGGCAAAGTGAACTGTGTTTGTATTTCAAGGACTTGATAAGAGTTAACTTCAAACTTTCTCCTAGGCATATTTTTGTTGCCTTAGGAGCTGGGAAAACTGTTTTATCAAGCTGGCTTTCCCTAACTGCATATATAAAACAGAACAAATTTTTATGACTTTCAAGAGTTTCATCTTAACCAATTTTCTCTGATGTTCAGAAAATTATGTTGCCATTTTGATGTTGCTCAGTCACTCAGTTATGTCCGACTCTTTGTGACTCCACGGATGCAGCACGCCAGGATTCCCTGTCCGTCACTATCTGCTGCTGACATACATTCAAAAAATAATAATAATAATAATCTTTCTTTTTCTTAGTTACAATTTTGTAGCAAAAATTTTTCTTAATTAATTGAACCTTAATGAGTTGTCATTTTACCTAAGGTAGGAAGAATACCAATCACACAAATGGAATACAGTCTCACAGACTGAATGACAGATCAGTCATAAACCGTCTCTGAGGGCAACCAGTACAGAGTCCCAAATGAACACTTCTCTGACACAAACAGTCCTCACGGTAGTTATGTTACTAAATTCATAAGCCCGTGTGCCTGGCACACAGTGAGCCCTATCAATACTAAAGATTATAATGACCTTGCAACAGAGAAAGGTTTATTACAGGTTCATACAAGGAGATGGGTCGCTCATGCCCTAAGAACTCCAAAGTTACTGAAACCTTTCAGTAAGCCCCTTTAAAAGCAAAAAGTGAGAGATGGGTGAGGTTAGTTGTTACAGACTTCTCGGGGTCCGAGCCTTTGTTTCTGAGGTTTGGTCATGTTCAAGCCTCAGGAACAGATTTACATGTTCCTGTAAATCTCTACCAGATGAACGTTACTCTCTGACCTGAAAAGAAAGGGCAAGGTCCCAAGGCACACCTTTCACCCTCCAAGGTCCCAGTCCTCGTTGAGAGGAAGCAGATCTCAGTTGGCAGGTCCTTCAGGGCCAGGTTTCCACAGCCTGCCCAGCTGTCATCCCGGAGGGAGCCAGGCACCCAACTCAACTGGCCCTCAGTCCCCTCAGCTGCCCAAATTGGGAGACCGGGTCCCACAAACTATGACTCATACGGACAGCCACTGGTATTAGGTCACAGAGACAGGGGTGAGGGAGAGGTTCACCGTGGCCTCAAAGGCTGGGCCAAGGCCAGTGAAGGCTGCATGAGGGCTCTGGGGCCTTGCAGGATGGAGCCCCAGTCTGCTCCCTGGGCCCTCCACTCACCCACGGACCCAAGGCTGGGGAATCTGGAGGGCCTCCGGAGAAGGCCTGAGTGTCTCTTACCTCACTCTCCTCTTAGTGACCAGGACCCCACCGACCCCTGGCTGAACCGCTCCCCCAGTGGTCCCGCACTGACAGTTACCAGCGGGCAGGGCCCACTGTGGTGCTGACCAATAGCTGAGCAGGACAACTAACGGTCACTCATCGACAGTTGGTTGCTTCAGGGCGGGGCCCACTGAGGCGCCGACCAATGGCTGTGGAAGGCCTGTTGCCTAGTAACGGTGCAGAGTAATGAGGCAAAGCAATGGCCACCTGCTAAGGGCTGCCTCACCCTGCTCTGAGTGAGAGGTCAGAACCAATTGGTAAAAATGCCTAAATAGCAACCAGTGCTCACAAATGATCCTCAACATCAGACACACATCAGAACCAACTGGTAAGAACGCCCAAAAAGCACTAACACTCACACATGTGAAGGTTGCTGTGTGCACCGGGGCACAGTGGACTTACCCATTCTTGGAGCTTGTCAGCTCCTCCCAAATGCAAATTTCCATTCCGCCAATAAAAAACATAAGTTGGCAGCCAGTGCCAAGTGGGGGAGAAACAAGGAGGATTCTCAAAACAAGTGGTGTTGATAGCTGCTGGGAACAAAATTATGACACTGTATATACTTATAGCAGAGTTGTGTGGTTCTAGAAAAAGTTTTGCACTCTGATGAACAACAGAAAATCCCCGCAAAAGAGGAAATTGTGATCAAAGTCATTGTTACATGAAAAAAGCAAGTTGCAATAAAGCATCACACCTTATTTAATAGAACCAAAATGAATCTATGTAATTTATGTGTAAATGTAGATTTGAAGAAAATTTTTTAACAGTTTGGGGAATTATAAAATAAGCAAGGCGTACCAGGAGAGGAGTGAAAGGGAGATTCTAAACTATTTCACCATTTTAAATACTAAAATATTTCATTTACTGCTGACTGCCCTGGGTGTTTGGGTTTGCGTAGGCTTTGCTTGTCCTGGTGGCCTGTCCCCGTTCAGAGCATGGGCTCGGGGAGCAGCCATCAGCAGTCACAGCCTTCCGGTCAGTAACAGAGCTGCACAGCGCCTAGCTGCCTTGTGGCCTGTGGAGTATTCCTGCGTCAGGAGTGGAGACTTTGTTCCCTGCATTGGGAAGTAGATTCTTCCCACTGTACCATGAGGGAAGTCTTTATCTAGTTTTTTTTTTTTTTTTTTAAAGTAAAATATGTACTGCTTGTATTTTAAAAATACAAAAACCTTTACCTCTAATGTTACAAAACTAGCATACTTGTCATAAAGTCTAGAAAATGCATTTCAGAATGAAGAAAGTGGTAAGTTTATAATGCAGAAGAGAATCTATATTTGACAATTGAAGACAGCACACACCCAGCACAATGAAACCCAGCAACACACAGTTGTATACTCTACTCGTTAGAACAGTTTGGGGCCTGCTTTATCTGTGATTGTTACATTAAAAATGAAATAAACATTAAGACATTTTGCATACCTGCTGGCCTCTTCCAATTTAGTTCTTTTTTTTTTTTTTTCTGTTGCGTATCAAGTGTCATTTAAAATGAAGAATCCCAATCTACAGAAGGAGCACCCCCCTCCACCCCCCACCCCCCGCTCCCTGTCTGCTGTGCTGACAGCTTGGAAGCGGTAACTCAGGCTCTCTGGCCTCAGTCCTGACCAGCACTGAAGTAGCAAAGAGCACTTTTGCTTCAGAACCCTAAAGGCAATTTATTATTGGATAATTTGGATCTGCAGAAAGCACAGGAGAGGTGGTGGAGGGAGAGGCTCCCTGACTCCAGTTCTGACAGTCATCTTGAAGTTAGTCATCTGTGATCTGACCAGCATCATCTTGATTGTTTTCAGTACAGTTAATCTCCAGCTCCACGGTTAATTTGTTTCCATTTCTTTGAGGCCGCTCCTTGGAACTGTGGCAGCTTATGTCATGGCTACAGTCTAGTCGTCATGTATGTAACTTGCCCACCTAGTTGTGGTTTCAGAATCTGTAACACATCACCCTAGGGTTTAGGATGTTATCTGCCACCCTTGAGAAGGAACTTAAAGATCCTTGACTAGGTTTAATAACTACGTTATTATTTATTTGTTCTCCTTCAGCTGTTCTCCTTTGTTGCTGCTTGTTCTCATTTTTGTGATTAAACTTGTTTTCTGACTGAAGTCTTTCACAGACAAAGGGCTGAAAAGCATTGGGGACACGCACCCTAGAGTCCTGCTTCCCTTTCAGTATTGGTTTTTACATCTACCATAATTTTAAATCACATGCAACTTTATTTCAGTCAGTCAGAGATGGGAATTCTGGGGACAGGATAAAAATATAACTACATAACTGTAAATAAAGTTAGGAAGGCATGTGAAGCTAACTTATCTTAATATCCTACTTACTGTGGCTATCAGCAGGGAAGGCTCATCTACACTGCCATTTCTACAGAGTGGAGAACAGGTGAGCCTTTAGTCCATTAAAAAAATATACTTGAGTTCCTTGGTCTTACATTTCTTTTTTCATAGCCTCTCTTCTGGCCACGAAGTGGGGCATGTGGGATCTTAATTTCCAGACCGTGGGTTGAACCGATGCCTCCGCGTTGGGAGCACAGAATCTTTACCACTAGGACCTGGCAGATTGTTAAGCTGCCTGCCCCACTTGGTACAGAAGCACAAATATCTCTGAGCACATTAACCAGGACTAGTTTCACGAGCGCACACAGCCGTCCAGCTGACCTCTGTGAAGCACTGTACTCAACCACAGAAAGGTGATTATCCTGTGATCCTGGCCTCGGCACAGGCCTCAGGAACTGGGCTTTGTGTACAAACCAAAGCAGACTGACCTAGCTGCTCGTTCGTGGGAAGTTACTAGAGCTTAAAGTTTGAGTGCCACTCATAGTCCAGGTTCGAGTTACTGCAATTCTTAGTGCTTCACAGAATGCTCTACACGTTTTCGACCCAACTCTCCCCTGATCCACAGATGCTTACCTTCACTAGTTCATGACAACTCTCGGCGGAAGTACTGTAGCCATGCTGCTGCTGCTAAGTCACTCCAGTCGTGTCCGACTCTGTGTGACCCCATAGACGGAAGCCCACCAGGCTCCCCCATCCCTGGGATTCTCCAGGGAGGAACACTGGAGTGGGTTGCCATTTCCTTCTCCAATGTGTGAAAGTGAAAAGTGAAAGTGAAGTCGCTCAGTCGTGTCAGACCCTTAGCGATCCCACGGACTGCAGCCTATCAGGCTCCTCCATCCATGGGATTTTCTAGGCAAGAGTACTGGAGTGGCTTGCCATTGCCTTCTCCGACTGTAGCCATATGTTCTGGGAAAATACATACTATCCAAAAACTAGAAATGCTGATAAAATATTCTGGTAAGGCTGGACCCAGAGCAGTTAATCCTACCTGAAGAAAGCCAGTGCACTCACACATTTTATCCTTTACCTCAGGAGGGCCCAGGCTCCCCGGCTTTTTCCTAAACTCCCCACAGTAAGAGCTCCTGACTTGGGAAGGGAAAGAGGACAAAGGCACCATCACCCTCCTCCCCACTTAGACCTCAGGTCCATCACAGCCATACCCACGGGGAGGGAGCTGGATGTTCAGGACACAGCATTACAGCTGCAGGGAGGTCAGACATGTTATAAGGAAGGACAAATGTGACTCCACAGTAGGTGTCTCTTTCACTTCAGCCTTTTATTCTATTGCCATTGCTTCAAGAACGTAGATTCTAGCCCTCAATACAGGAGAGCTCATTCTCAACACAGAACTTCCAGTTCAACACTTTCCGTGCATATAGAGATAAGTTACAAAACAGAGACTAACATACTTGTCTTGTCGGAGGTTTATAGGAACATCGTGGCCTTACCTGTATGGAGAAAGTGTCTTTGCACCAAGAAGTTTGCATCAACCAACTCACCCCTCCCTCACCTGACTGCAAATGCTTTGCTATTTAAACCTTTAGGGAGCTCAGGCAATTTGGGCACCTGCCACCTGTCTCCATGCATGGCTCTGCCAAAACCTTTCTCTGCTTCAAGCTATGATTTTTCTGCTTGCTTAGCCTCACTGTGCTTCAGCACATAAACGTATGCTCAGTAACAGGAGGAGACCTGCCTCACACTGCTTCAAACATTCTGCTGGACACTGTGACAGGGCCCAGAAAGCGATTTAGACAAAACACAAAGAAGAGCACCAGTTCATTCATCAGCCCACATGGTCTGCTTCTCTCCTAGAGTAACTGCACTACATTTTTTAAAATAGTATTCAGTTGTTTTGGGCTATGTTGGGGTCTTCAGTGATGTGTGGGCTTTTCTCTGGTTGCAGCAAGCAGAGGCTACTCTGAAGCTGGGGTGCCTGGATTTCGCATTTCAGTGGCTTTTCTTGTTTTGGAGCAATGACTTTAGATATTCAGGCTTCAATTATTGTGGCACATGGGCTTAGTTGCTCCAATGCACATGGGATCTTCCCAGATCAAGGACTGAACCTGTGTCTCCTGCATTTGCAGGTGGATTCTTTAGTGCTGAGCCATCAGGGAGCCTTAAACACTAAACTTTTAATGGATCATGTGACTGCTTGAGACTATAGATGTTCCCAGCCTCCTTTGCAATGAGGTTGCTTGTGAGACTGGGCTCTTCCTCCAGGATGGAAAGAAATCAAGCTGTGCAACTTCCAGGATATTTTCTGGAGGGAGAGAAAGGCCCTTTCTCCTCCCCTCTTCTGCTTCAGGGAATGTAAGCCCAGAAACGGTAGCTCTATCCTACCCCTCATCCACCTTGGGTGACAGAGAAGCTCTGTGGGACAGCCCTGCACAGCCAGCACTCGGATGCCCGCCTCCAGATCTGGATGGGAGACAGAGGCACACTTCTCTTGGCTGTAATTGTGTGGGGACTTTGGTTACTGTAGGCAGGCTGAACCAACACAGCAGGCTTTGAGGGAACTCTGTGTAGTGTCCTTGTCAGGCTGCTCTGAGAACCTCAGCTGGCTGGCATTTTCAGCTCCCCTTTACAAGGGGGGGGTGGTACAGCCAAACTCCGATCCAATCCACTCTCTGCTCCAAGCACTGCTCTGAAAATCTGCTGTGTGAACATAGATGCTCGTAACTCTGTAAATCAGGAGCTGCCCCTTCCAGTGATGTGAACGTGCTCTCTCCCCTACACTTTTCTACATGCACCTTAAAATTCCACATACCAGCTATTTTACTAGAGATTCAGCACGTTTCCATTTTAAAGATTAGCAGACAAAAGGATATCTATTTTGATTATTGTATTGGGGTCCTAATTGTATATAATTCAAAATAGCACAGAATAAAACATGTTTGCTATATAAACTATCAATAAATTTAAATGAAAATGTACTTATAAATAGCTAAGAAAAACTCAAAATGTCTTTATCAATGTGTTTTTATTATGGGATAATGCATTTCAAGACAGAAACAGAGCACCAGATGAACAGTATACCTGGAAGCTGCATGAAAACGCATTTCGTTTCATAACAGGAAATGCTGTGATTCTCATATTACTGTAATAAAGTTTTCATAAGTGTGTGTAACTTCTATATTAATCATGTCATCAGTGTGACCGTGTTAGCAGTTTTCTTTTCTCCAAATATAATAAATAGGACTTATAAATTCTGATAGCTTTCAATCAATGATTTTTGTTAATTTTTACACTTAGTATACTTTACCAAACACTGCTATAGTCAAAACAGACATATCTAAACCAAAGTTCAAAGTAGATTTATGGTTTACTCTTTCCCACTTTGCAGAATGGAAATACTGACAGTCTTTGAAGTTGATGCTAATTCAGACGGCAAGTGTATTCCGCCCATGCTGATCTGTGATGATTCTTGAGTGAAAGAAGCAGCAGGTGAATGCCCTTCTCTCAGTAGTAATAGCACATTTTTCGTCTAGGGTTTATTCTGAGATCTACTGGGGGCAAAATTCACCAAAAGTTAACCTGTTTATTAAGTAAAATCCTCATCATATAGTTTTAAGAAAATACTACTTTTCTTGAGAAGGGGCTGGCAAACTTTTATAAAAGGCCAGACAGTGAATCTATTAAACTTTGCCACGTAACTTCTGTTTATCCATCGACTCTACCATTGCAGCAGGAAAGCAGCCTCAGCTAAAAGGTTAGTGAAGGGCAATGCTGTTGTCCAATAAAATTTTATTTATAAACACAAAACTGTGAATGTCATACAATTCTCCTATGTTGTGAAACAGTATTAAATTTTTTTTCAACACTTCAGTTCAGTTCAGTTCAGTCGCTCAGTCGTGTCCGACTCTCTGCGACCCCATAAATCACAGCATGCCAGGCCTCCCTGTCCATCACCAACTCCCGGAGTACACTCAAACTCATGTCCACAGAGTCGGTGATGCCATCCAGCCATGTCATTCTCCGTCGTCCCCTTCTCCTCCCGCCCCCAACCTTTCCCAGCATCAGTCTTTTCCAGTGAGTCAACTCGTCGCATGAGGTGGCCAAATTATTAAAAATATAAAAATCATTCTTAAGTTGCAGGCCCTACCAGTACAGCATGGGGGTAGAACCTGGTCCGTGGGTTGTAGGGTGCTATCGCTGGGTCTATAGAACCACCATTCAACTGAGAGACCAGCGTTTCTTCCTCGAGAACAGCGTTCCACAACAAACTGATAACACAAGTGAAACTGAAAGTGTTAGTTACTCAGTCATGTCCGACTGTTTGCAACCCCTTGGAGTTTAGCCCACAAAGCTCCTCTGTTCATGGGACTTTCTAGGCAAGAATATTGGAGTAGGTTTCTATGCCCCCTCCTCCAGGGGATCTTCATGACTGAGAGATTGAAATGTAACAGAAAATATGAACACTAAGTTCAACAGAAACCAAGTTACCAAGCTCCGCCCAAGGTGTGAATGGATCAGGTTCTTCCCCAGGACGCCTGCCCCCTGCTCCCACGCAGCCCCCTCATGTTGGCATCCCCGGCCCTGGCAGTGAATAGAGACCATCCTGTCCCTGGCATGCAGGGTGCCGGTTCGTTCTGAGCAGCAGTTCCTCCCTGGACCCAGTTCATCATCCATCAGGTCCCCACTGTCCAGCCTGGGAGGGGCAGAGAGCTGCCTTTTCATCCTAATGCTCTGTGCTCAGAGCCCCACTGCAGCTTCCCTGCCTGGTGAAGGCCCAGGAGAGTCCAGCAGCTATTTTGTGCTCCCTGCACCCAAAAGGAGCCAGGCTGGGACCTGCCCTGGCTGCTCACAACCAGTGCCTGTGAAGGACTCTGGCAATTTTAGTTCACTTGACACCTTACTTTGGCAGAGAACAGAATGCCTTCTGCAAACATTTGTAAAGAATAACATTTGCCAAGAATGGGAAATCTGGACTCTTTCACACCAGAGATGAAGGTTCAAAAACGAAGCATGCCTGGGCATGTGTACTTGGCTGCCACCTTGTTGCTCCATGTAGGTCTTAAGTGCAGAAAGACAGACAACAGGGGCCTGGGGCATTTCCTCATCCTGCTCTGTGGCTCTAGCCTGGAAGCTGGCAAAATAAGAAGTGCAAGTACTCCTGCCCCCTGATTGGCCCAGAGCCCAGGCAGACAGCAGAGGTGAGCAGAGACAGAGGGCCAGGGCCAGACGGTGGGCCAGCACACATCCTGTAAACACGGGTGCCTTGGGCAAATAAAAGCAGGAACCTCTGCAATGACAGGAAACCACACATTTTGGGGTGATAAATGTCCTGGAAGCAAAAGAAAACCGGGAAAAGTGGAAATATCTGGTGTCTCACTGTAACTTTTCCTCACTACGTGCTCATTACAATAAAATTAGCTTTGCAGACAAGAAGTTCCCATCATGCACTGAGGCTCTGACTTAAACTCCCTCATCCCTTTTAGAATGCAGAGCGGCATTGAAAATTTTAAAAATGTGGCCCCAGTCTTGAATGGTTGTATGGTTACAAGGGAGGACTTTGAGACTGTAAGTTTCCAGGTGGCAGCTGGCAGCAGACACTGTTTTGAGAGTGACTGATAGTGTCCTTGAGTCTGGTGCTGTAATAGGGAAGAACAAATTGACTGTCTATTAGATCTGTTTCTTTTATTCTAATCTTTATGTTTTCACTTTGAGTTAAGAATGTTGTCTATAGCCTGAAGTATACAGGACAGCCCATTCCCAAGGCTCTGATCTTTAAGAGTATAACATTTTTCCATTAATGGACATAAATTTTTTGGACTAGAAAGTTCCATTTATTTTGTGGGACGTTTCCAGGAACATGGTGACCTGACCTTCAGGGACAGAGAATTCCTGCACCAAGAAGTTTGCAACAACCAACCTCACAGCTTGCTTTTGGAAAAGTTGTGCTGAGTGCTTTGGGGGAGTTTGTGGCTTTTGTAGGGGTGTGATCCCTTCATTCTTCTTACAGGGCCCAGCAACAAACTTTTCTCTGCTCCAGATTCAGGTGTTGCCATTTGTTTGGTCTCACTATGCATTGGACACATAAACTTGCCTTCACTAACAACACAGGTCATTTAATTCAAGCACTCTGTAATCCAAGGTTGTGTCTGAAACCACATTCATAGTGGCCACCTGGCTCCATTGTGAATGCCTAGTTGAACCATAGTTGCCCCACTTGATTCTTAAATGCACCCCCCCACACACACACACACACAGTGGTTAAAGCCAAAGTACAGTGCATGTTGAATAGGCCATAAACAGGATTTAGGGGTAGCCAACGGAGAAGGCAATGGCAAGCCACTCCAGTACTGTTGCCTAGAAAATCCCGTGGATGGAGGAGCCTGGTAGGCTGCAGTCCGTGGGGTCGCTAAGGGTCGGACACGACTGAGCGACTTCACTTTCACACATTGGAGAAGGAAATGGCAACCCACTCCGGTGTTCTTGCCTGGAGAATCCCAGGGACAGGGGAGCCTGGTGGGCTTCCGTCTATGGGGTCACACAGAGTCGGACACGACTGAAGTGACTTAGCAGCAGCAGCAGCAGCAGCAGCAGGGGTAGCCAAAATTCAAGTTAAGTCATATATAAGCCAAAATGACTTCTTCATACCTTAATATGTGAAAATTTCTCCTATTTTATGTCAACTTGTGCAGAAAATGTAGTGGAGTCAACAGAATAATGACCCTTCAAAAATCTGCTAATTCCCAAGTATATGAATATATTATTTTGCATGGCAAAAGGGACTTGTGTAGATGGGCTTAAATTAAGAATATTGACTTGGGGAGGCTTTCGGAAGTAGTTGTGTGAGTTCAAGAAAATCCAAGCATCCTAGATAAGAAAGGGGCTGGACAGAGGGTCAGAGTCAGAGAAGGCGGCGAGAGGACCGGGGCAGAGAGAGCGATGTGACTGCAGGTGGGGCCAGGAAGTGAGGGAGTCTTGGGGGTCTCTGGAAGCTGGTGAAGGCAAACAACAGACCTGCCCAATTCCTCCAGAAGAGCCCTACTGACAATGTAAGCTAGCCCAGTGAGACCCAGTTTGGATTTCTGACTCCAGAACTGTAAGAGAAGGAACTTGTGGTAATCCGTTACATCAGCAACCGAGAACTAATACAGGTAAAGAAATGTACCTTTTTTCAAAAGAAATATATAACACAGGTAAGTGGAGTTATTTTGTATCTGGGAGTTGGAATGAGGAAGGGTTATTGATAATGTTGTTCAGGAAATCAATGGCGAGGCTCCTGTCCAAAGGGGAGCTGTGGGCAGGGGCTTGGGACCCTCCCTGCGGGCATGGGAACTGTGAGGAGAGCAGGTTCCGGCAGCCAAGCAGGGAGAGATGGTGTGCCCAGAGACTCTGAGAGCATCTGGGCCAATGGCAGAGACCCTCTGCGCTCTGCGCTCCAGTGCCTCACCCAGCAGCTGAGCGCAGCTTCCAAGGATGAGCCGTGGAGAAAGAAAGGAGCCGTGGGAAGGAATCAATATAGTAATGAAAATATGCTTCAGTTATGTTTCTCTCTTCCTTATTACACTTAGTAGAAAGTTACACTAGTATTTTATTTAAAGTTTTTATAAACTTATTTTTTTTACTTTTGAAAAGATTCAGCATAGTAAGGTCCTTCCCCAAACCTGAATTAAAATATGCTTGTGTTAAATGCAGCTCGTCCATTTAGACATGAAGATTCTGATAGGAAATATACAAACTGGTCCTGAATTACACAAACATTTGCATGCTAGCTCTCCCCACTCCTTGTCCATGTGAGGTTGAAGAGACCAACTAACCACCTCTAACCTCAGTTTCTTTACTTCTAAAGCAGGGATGAAAATGTTATTCTATTATATAGCTGTATGGAGAATTACATGAGAGAACGTATGTATTAACTCATATCTGAGGTCACACTATAAAGAAAGTTGAGCGCCAAAGAATGGATGCTTTTGAACTGTGGTGTTGGAGAAGACTCTTGAGAGTCCCTTGGACTGCAAAGAGATCCAACCAGTCCATCCTAAAGGAAATCCACCCCGAATGTTCATTGGAAGGACTGATGGTGAAGCTGAAACTCTAATACTTTGGCCACCTGATGCGAAGAACTGACTCATTGGAAAAGATCATGATGCTGGGAAAGATTGAAGGCAGGAGGAGAAGGAGATGACAGAGGATGATTGTTGGATGGCATCATCAACTTGATAGATATGAGTTTGAGTAAGCTCCGGGAGTTGGTGATGGACAGGGAAACCTGGAGTGCTGCAGTCCATGGGGTCGCAAAGAGTCAGACACGACTGAACCGAACTGAAGTCACACAAGTACTTCCCAAATGGCTCAGTGGTAAAGAACCTGCCTGTCAATATGCAGGAGACGTGTGTTCAATCCCTGGGTTGAGAAGATCTCCTGGAGGAGGAAATGGCAACTCATTCCAGTATTCTTGCCAGGAAAATCCCACAGACAGAGAAGCCTGGTGGGCTACAGTCCACAGGGTCACAAAGAGTCGCATGTGACTGAGTGAGCCCGCACATGCAAGGTCACATACCAATCCCAATAATCCTAGTGAGTGATTTGAAACACTTTGTGTTACTAGTCTACGTGGTCCCGAGGGTGATCACTCTCAGTGTTAGACTTCTGTCATGTATTGGGCCCTTCTCATTTTCCACGGGCTACTTCTACTTTTCCATCTTCAGCCATCCATTCTGATGTAATTACTTCCAATTGAAACTCCACCTGCCCTTGTGTGTGCTTGGAGGGGTGGGTGAAAAATAGCCTTCCTCTGTGCCCACGGAGCCCTTAAATTCAAGATCTTATTTAATTCTTATAATAAGCCTCTGACGTAGCTCAACTATTCTTATTTTCCAAAACACAGAATTGAGACTTGGTACTTTTAGTAACTTGGCCGGAATTGATCTCATACGGTCTCTACCTGCAGAAATTTGAAGCAGAATTTCAGTTCCTCAACCAGAGATTGAAGTCAGGCCACAGCAGTAAGTGCACTGATCCTGTCCAGTGGCCAGTGAAAAGGTCCTCACCAGTCGACGTTGTAGAAATAAAATCTGACAAAATAGATGGAGAATATTGAAACAAGTCAAGGGTTTATTAGAAGGAAGAGGGTACACTTGAGCACACACACAAGACGGCTCAGAGAGAGAGTTGCACCCTCTTAGCTTGAATCCCTTACATGGGGTGTTTCTTCCAGGTTCCCTTTGACCAGTCACCTTGCTTTGCTGAGTTCTGAGTCTGAGTAGGGTGTATCTCACTGTCCTCTCCAGTGCGCATGCGCATCTCATAGCCAAGCCGGGTTCTAGTGAAGAGAACTAGGGTAGGTTGACATCACCTACGATGGGGTGGTGCCTCCTCCTTTTGACTTCCTAGCAGCCTTTCTCTGGGTGTGTATTCAGGAAGGCCTCCTTGACCTGGAGAACGAGAAGCACATGGTCTCTTTACCTAGGCAGTGCCCAACTTCTCCTTTCTCCTGTTATTGCCTTTCTCCTGTTATTGCCTTTCTCCTTTCTCCTGTTATTGTCCACAGGGGACAGACTCCAGCTGCTCAACGTGGGACCCATGTTTCTGGTGCCTCAGAATCACAGGGTGAATGAGTTAGTGACTGAGAAACCAAAACCGAAACTCAGACAAGTCTAGTTCGTTGGCACTCATACCCACAGGAAGTTCTCTTCCTGTTCTTTTCAGAGCTCAGAGGTTGTACTTTTTTTTTAGTAGCTCCTGTAGATTTACCTTGTAACCAGAATACTGTCTCTTTATTTATTGTAGCCAGATTTGAAAATATTTATAATCATAAAAGAAGGAATTTTAATTCAACTGTAACCCACAATCCCCCAAATCTACCTATTAGATACGATCTCTCTTGGCTTACTTTCTTTCCATTTTAAATATTTGCCTGATATAAAAATTACTATTGCCCAGCTAGTGCAGTTGGTAGAGCATGAGAGTATTAAAAGGTACTAGCTTTGTTTCATCAAATTGTTATTGCTGAGCATTTAAGATTATTTCGCATTTTAGAATAAATATTCAAACAGGTAAAACTTTGTAGCTTATTATCTACTTGGTATAAATCCCCAGAAATGAAAAATGAAATCCCTAGGCCAAATAGGAAACATTTTAAAGGGTTTTCATTTGTATGTGCCACCGAAGAACCAAATAAGACAAATTGTAGAGTACACAGATCTTCATGAGTGAAAGCTACAGTCTTTGTTAATGGGTAAGATACTATATTGAAAGATTCTTATCTCTTTGTGGGGAAGAAAACATTATTTTACTTTTAATTTGTTTTCTTTTTCTATTTTCTGGCAATAGTTTATATTTTTTATTTCAACTTTCTTACTTACGTATCTTGCCAATTTTTCTGCTAAAATGTTTACACCACTCTACATTTATAGGAATTATTTATTAGGAATATCAGACCTCTATCAACTGTTAGAAATTACATTCTCGGGGAAAAAGCAGGAACATTCTGAGTTTGTAGTTCTCCTCTTATTTTTTGGCAAATAAGAGTTTAACAATATTGTGCAGAAAATCTCTTTAAACTTTTTCTGTGTACTTTGGCATTTAGGATAATATTATTTTCTTGCAGCTACCTTAACAAAAGATCACAGGCTGGAGGGGAGCAGGGAAGGAATCTTAAGCAGCAAAAATGGGTTTCCCCATGGTTCTGGAGGCTGGAAGGCCAAGGTCGCGTCATGAGGAGCTGTGGTTCCTCCTGAGGCCTCCCCCTGGCCTGACTTGGCAGCCTCCTCAGCATCTGTTCGCATCAGCTGCCCTGTGGACACACAGCCTGTGTTCTTTGTGGCTCCAAATTTCCCCTTTCAAAGGGAAGGGGCACAGTCTGATTGGGTTATGTAAGGTCGGACCTCAATGGCCATTTTGGCATTTTCCCTTCCCTTCTTCTCTTCTTCCAACTGGCGGGAAAAGGCTGATTATTGTGTTCTGTTCCCTCATTCCCTTCCCCATTGCTAGAATGTCCTTGAGGTATTGGTTCCTGGTAGA